>NW_020451094.1:2129601-2243676 GCF_003343035.1 Apteryx rowi | reverse complement strand
CATCATACGTAAAGACACTCCTGATATAGCAGAAAAGCTCTGTCAGGGGATTTTATTACTCTAAGGGAGAATTTTTCACTTTTAAAAGTGGAGAGAATTCTGAGCCTCACAAAATGAATCTATGGTATTGAAACACTCCAAGACAGTCTAGTCCCTCTTAATGAGTTCCTATGGCTATCTGTGACTTAATATATGCAAGTTTGATAGCAACTGAATTGCATGAACTGATCAGTGAAGGGGTATTTACTCAAAAAAAAAAAAAAAAATCAGTGCTATGCTAGGCTGAATTTTAGTTGTACACAACAGGAAAAGTTTTTAAAGCCATTGTAGGTTCATGCAAAGCATGAAGGCAAGTAAGAGAAATGAAAGGCAGGAACTAGTTGAGCATGCTCACAAGAACAGTAAAAGGTTACCTGGGCTTACTAGGAAGGTGACAGTGGTTCCCTCCAACAGGGGAGCGTGGAACATGAAATCGCAGAACATAATTAGAGAGAGGGAAGAGACATGGTAATTCAGCTTATTTTCTTACTGCAAATTTTAATGGTGGGGGAGGGGGGAAATATTAATGGCTCCTCCAAAAGCATCTGAGCAGAAGAGAAGCAGTCAGTCAACAACWGTCTCCAAAAACAGATTTGGAGACCAATGAGAGAATGGGGAAGACTGAGGGATTAACAAAGACCTCTCCTAAAAGACACTACATGCTAGTTATGGAAGGGGGTCCAACTTCTCTTAAGTCCCACCTTGGCTCCCAAAAGATTTGCAAATTTTTATCTGTTTTTCTGAGTAATAATAAACTGCAAACCAAGTTAAATGTGACTATTTTCCCACTGTATCTTTTCACAGCTCTTCATATATCCTTTTGATAGCAGTCCACAGTTAGGTATTTCATGACATGGAAACTGCATCCAGTTTCGGTAGAATGAATGGGTGCCAGTACAGAGGCAGAGTGAAGTTTATGGGCACAGACTGACAATGCAGCCCTCAAGCGAACAGAAGCTGCTAATAAAATCATGCTAATGGTTGCACAGAGTGTCTTCTGCAATGCAACCGCGCACATGTCTGACTAGAAGCAAAGGTACACAGCTCAGCTAGCAGGAGAAAATGAGTGCTGCTCCCTCATGCATTGATTACAGCATTCATATCTGCAGGGACAGAAATTTGAGACAAAAGAGAATCCACATCTTTCTTTACAGGCAAAGAATACAAACCTTTTGGAAGGCTCTGTTTTCTTAACAGGCTTTGAAATAAACTTTGTATGCACTGAATAGGTGTGTGCAAATGCTCCTCTAGCTGTAAGGTTAGCAGGTCCCTGTTGTAGCCCTACTATAGCCCATACTGAATCTCATTGCTATGCGACCCTCCCTGTCATTAAAAACGGAAAGCTTTAATACTAATGTAAACCTAGCTTTCTCTAGAATTTAAAAGCATTTAGCATAGCAAACAAGTTTAATTTGAAATCTATATAAATGCACTACTTAGATTAAAATAAGCTACTTTTACAACACAATTTTTATAGGGGGCACCAGTAATCCTTAATTTGTGTGTCTTTATTTTTCTAGACTTTTTTTTTCCTGGGTATCATTGTAATATGTACTACTAATCATAAAATTAGGATTTACCCCTGAAGAGCACCAATACAGCTGGAGCAGCTCATTAACCATCTAGGAACTGAGCTGTGAAACTTTCTAAAGTCTCAGACYTCCATCAAATCCATCAGCACTGTTAATTGCAAGTGTACATTTGACCCAAACATGCAGGTGAAAGATGCCAGACCCTGGAAAAAAGATTTAACACGTAAGGAATTTTTTAAATCATGTATTCCCCTTTCTTCAACACAGACATATATACGCACCTACACGTCTGTCACCAGATACAAACTATGGCTTGCTACAGAACAATCCTCTGTACCACACAAGCAGGGGTACTATAGGGAAGGAAAGGAGACTCCATCTGCAGCACCTGAAAGCTTTCAGCCTCTAATCTCAGAATTCTATGATTTCATACACCAATTGCAAATTATGTTTGCCTGACTCCTAATACTTCTTGCTCTTGGCCATAGCTCAAACACAATCTGCTAGGAAATCATTTACTTGCTATATATTAATCAAACTAGATTTTCTAATGATATCTTCTGGCCTTAAAAATAAAAGGGCAAGTCCATGAAAAAGATCTGTCAACTTTTATTAACAATATTTTGGTTGAATGTTGAAACAGAAAATTTTAACTTTAGTATTTTTTGCAGCAAGACTGGACAAAGATTATAATCATCTTCCTTTATTTTCCCAAGTCCCTGAATTTATGCAGGGGCAGAATATAAAAAGAAGAGCTACAGGAGGAGAAGGGAATAACGGAGAAAAAAAAATAGCAAAGAAAAAAAAAATCAACGAAGTCAAATAGCTAGCTGAAATTTTTCCACATCATTCCTGAAGTAGGTTATAAAGGGAAGCTTTTTAAATTTTAACAGTCAGAATGTATCTGCAGATATTCACAAACAGTTTATTTTATTACTTACTTAGTTATTTAGTGCCTATTGATTGTTGAGACAATATTTTTTGATCTTTCTTATCAGGAGAGTATGTCATTTTAAGTAAAATAGCTTGTTATTCTATAATGCAAAAAGCACTGAAAAACTTAAGAGCCAACACCCTTGTCGAATTTTTGTGCTGCTTCCCTGCCCCTCCCCCAATATTTGAATTTAACAGGCATTTAGAAATGAAAAGTTAGCACACCTTGTAGATTTTATCAGAAGGTCATATAAAAGCTTTTTCTTTTCCTCCTTTCTTTCTTTCTTTTCTACCCCCTTCTCCCCCCACCCCCAAAACACTAGCAGGACACAAACTCCTTCCTCAAAACAGTTCTTATTTTTTTTTCCTTCTAAACGTAGAGAAGCTAGCATTTCTATCAAGATTTTACTTTGCTATTTAGAACTGAACTGATATAAATTTATGTAGTTCTACTCATATGCTCCACTAATTTACTACAATTTATATCAGGTCTAAAAATCAAATTCTTTGTGCATGTGGGCACACACATTTACAAAAATCAAAGCACCACTTAGCACACAGGCAATGACAATGATTAAATACTTATAGATTCTACAAGATCTCTATATAGCAAAACTCTGCTTGTTGTGGAAGAAGCTTCCTCAATCACCTTGGTTAATTAAATTCAGGGTTTGACAGTCCCATTTTCCTTGACAGCACCAATCTCATACATGAGTGTGTGCATCATTAACAGCGATCAACTATTAGCACTACAGATATCTATTCATTTTTGAACTGTAAGTGCTATACATTACTTTGCAGTTTCACATTAAATACAATAAACAACAACTAAAAATAAATGTAGGCAGGTCTGAGTTGAACATCAAGTGTTCTTATCACTGATGCTGCAGAATGGAACTGACAAGTGAAAGAACATCTCTGCATCAGCAGATTACTAAAAAAATTGAATTCTACTCTTGCACCACTGAAGGAGTTTTACAGGATTCGGCGGTAGCAAGTCTAAACTTTAACTAGGTCATTTTTTTAATAAATTTTTTTACACAGACATACTGATACCTATAATGAGACACACATTGCAGAGAGAAAAACTTGAACATGCTTTATACCACAGATGCATACATCTGTAGATATCTTTCTCAGCTATCTCAATGTCTAGACAAATAAGTGAATAGCATATCTGACCTGGCTAAGGTTGAGCATCCCAAGAATCTAAACTATTGCCTTATTATCTCTTCAGTTTTTCAGGCTTGAAGCATTATAGGTTCTTCATCTTTCTTAGGATATAATCCTGGCTTTTACTGCAGAGAAAGAAATCAGCCAGYACTCAGGGGACTGAGACTTACATGAGCATAGACAAAATTCTGTGCTATTTCTATCATAACTGTGTATACCTGCTCTGCCAGAACGCTTTCCAAAGCGGAGAACATGGCACACCTGCTTACCGAGTTATGAGCTAGGTGTATCACGCAAGACAGTAGGCAGACAGGGGCAGAAACGTAACGCACCAAAAAGCTCTGAAACAATACCAGTCCGCCTGGCAACACCTGTTCCAGCATGCCAGTTACTTAAGGAAATGAGAGAATTAGTCTGATGAAGGGAAGGAGCTTGACAACAAGAAGTTACAGGAGCTTCATACCCTCAGAAGATGTGGGAGGGGAACTAACAAAAGAGCAAAACAGATTTTCAAGAAATTACATCTGAATAGTTATTGGGCTTCCAAAGCATAAAGCATAACTACAAACATATATGCAACAATTAGTACATTCTGGCTCTGTAAATTTAGCTGAGAGAAGCCTACATTACAAAAATTCTTTAAAAGAGAAATTTCTTTATACATTTCTTCATAAAATTTGTTATGTAGTAGTTTGGTGAGAGAGGGTTTTTTCATGTGTTACATATGTGGGTGGCTCTTGAAGCCTAGAAAGTTTTGAGTTTGTTGACCACAGGGACATAACAGATGATTTTTCCCAAGTTATCATAATCGGCTTGTTTTTTCCTCCAACCGACTCAAGAGCAGCATACGTTTTTCCTAAACTAAAAACTGCCATTAGCAGGAACAGATCATCTTAGGAATATAAATGGCTGCAACTATAAACTAAAATGCAACATGTTTTGGGCAGCCGAATTTCAAATCATCTGTATGTTTCTAGAAGAATATATTCATTTGAAAACTTTAATCACACTGCAAACTTTTTATTTAGATTGTTTTTATTTTTCAAGAGTTGTTTTTTCTAAATAGGAAAACATTTTTGTTCACTACTTTGCTAAAGAGAGTCCTTTAGCTTTATATTCAATTCTAGAATTTGAATATTTTTTCATTTAAATTCAGAGCTTAATTTCGAAGTCTTTTGTGTTAATATCTAAGGTGGTAAATCCATTTTGAATAAAGTTGYATATGTATTTTAAAAATACTTCAGCAATGCAGAGACGCCTTTTTCCCCTCTGCTTTGCCCTGAACCCAGGGTTGTGCCAGTATAAAAAAATGCCCTGGCACTAGGCAAGAAGAAATTTCCTATTTATTCCTGGAATACTTTTCTTCTTAAGACTCTTAGTCTGAATTCAGCTCATCARCATCAAAACAACATTTCTACCACCACTCCAGAGTTATCTTGTCTAATAAGCACGTTATTTAGAAAACCAAGAGTCAGTGTTAAATTAGGAGGAGAATCCATGAAAATTGTTATTGAAAGAAGGATACAACAGAGCAGAGATACTGAGGGCTTCCAAATGGCACAATGCTTTTTATTGGCTAAAAATCCCTTCTGAAACAAAATACTTCCACCAATACTTGTCATTCCTTTTTTTCAGTACTCTCCACGTCTTTGTTTTTGGTTAGGAATGTTTTGCCAAGCTCTCTATCAGCAGTAGTTATTAACCATGGAAAATATAAATTATGTCTTTACTGAGGATGCAGATAAAGAACACCAAGGATGTAAACAATCTAATTCTACTTTGTCAGTGTACTTTGAATATTTATCAAAGAAATACCCACCGAGGGACAGCAGAACTTGAAACTAACCTTTCCAGCACCCTAGTGGGTATAAATGAGGACCCAAGCCACCTAACGTTTGTCAGAAGGTCACCACTGCTTCTCACCTTTGTTCTACATGTCTTTTCTTTAATGAAAAGACACTTCTCTTCATCCGTCATTATTTAAAAAAAAAAAAAAAATCAGATTTTGTAAACTACACTGTCAGGGTTCAATTGRCTCCATAAATCTTCTGCATCTAAGCTTGTTTCCTGTACGAAAAGTTGCTACTCAAAGTCATAGTTGATGTCAGTGATGCACTGTGAAAATGTAACTTGTAAATAGCTAGACAGAAACTTCACTAAAATCTCTCATCAAGTGTCATCAGTATGTTACATGATGTTTGCCAGAAAGTCACAATAAATTGTTCATTCCGTTTTATGAAATAAGAAAATCAAGGACCTATGTTGAAATCCCTCATTCAGAAAGACAAACCTCTCAATTTTTAGAGAAAGCTGTTTATTCTCAAACCCCAGCAATTTTATAAGTAGTAACCTTACTTTATTTCTTGCTCGAGTTGGAAATAACTCACATCTCAAAGATTATGGTCATATGATCTTACAAACTGTCTATATGTGTGTGTATACATATGTATATAATGCAATTTCACCAGCACATACATTTAAGAACATAACATCCAATATTAAGGACAAGCACTCTGATTTTCCACTGAAACACTTTTTTCCATGCTGTGGGGTTGTTTCCCTCCACTCCGCCCTCAAACCACAACCTTTAGTCCTCTCTCTTTATTTAAAAATAAGATTTTACAGAAATATCGACAGCAAAAAGTGAAGATAAATATTGACAGAGCCTAACTGTGTAGCCCTTATTCCCAGAGATAAGTAAATACTATTCAGTGCAAGACAGCAAATAGCCTTAACTATGTTGTTTTATATTAGTATTCGGTATTAAAACCAACTCTGAGGTTTCGTTTAGTAGTCCATGAGCCCTGTTCACAGCCAAACTGTCAGTTAACTGCATTAAAAAAAAAAAAAGTGATGTATGCTTACAGACTAGGAAAACCTGACTACACTGGATCTTCAAAAACAATCTGATGAGCACACAATTTGCTGAAGACAAGCTTTTTTTCAAAGYGAAGCCTTAAGAAGGTTTTTTTTATTATAATATGAAAGGATCTTAGAAATACCTACAATGTCCAGCTGACATTCATATACTTTCCCCCTTTCATCACTGCTAATAGTAAAGAAAAAAAGACGATCACACAAGCACATTATGTCAAAGTAAAGAAACAATTAAATAGAATATAATCACTTCCTTTCCTTTTAGTTATTACTTTAGTAGTCACTGTAAAAATGAGTTACTTAGTACCAAAGAACAACAACCTGAATAGAAGATACCCAGCTTGGGAAACAAAGCCTTGATATTACAGTTAAGGGCTGTCCTACAATATTTTGGGCACATATGCATAAGCTACAAGCATGAATTCCTGTCCTATATGAACAGGCCATCAGCCTTTTCTAAATTGTAAACRTGCAACTATATGGCACAACTTTAACAGAGATAAAAATATAACATGGMTGTATACAAAGGATATACATCTGTTCTACATAACAACTGAATGCAGAGCAATGCTTTCTAGACATCACTTGTCAAGAGAGAGAGGGTATAAAAGGCCTTATTTTAAGGGCAGCCTCACCTAGCTAATTATACTACTAGAAATCACCTCTTTCTTATTCAGAGAAGAAAAAAAGAGAGAGAGAGAGAGAGAGAGAGAGAGAGAGTGCGTGCAAGAGTGAGCAAGAATGCATGTGCACGAGTGAGCAAGAGCAGACAGCAGACCAGCTCTGTGAGGAGGAAGATGCCTAACGGTTTTAAAAATAGATTCTGTACTTGTCGTTTCAGTTCTGCCCCAGTTCTCGGGCACCTGAAACTTTACACTGCAAAGAAAAGTTTTCACCTATGCAGTAATTTCCCAGCTGTTCACACAGCCCTGAAAGCACTCAAGAGCATGAACAATTCCAGTAACCTAATGGAAGTATCAATGTGCTTAAAATTAAGCCCATGCTTCAAGTATTCTGATGAATTGGAGCTTACTCCAAAGCCCATCAAATGCAACAGGAGTCTTGATCCAGTTTCAGCAAGTTTGGGATTCAAACTGCTTTGGATTCAAAGTGCTCTCATCAACTAGTTTTGAATGTTTCTTGACAAAAACAGATGTATACTATCTTTTTTCATGTTTATTGATTTAGCTTTTGTTTACCAAAAATTTCAGGTTGGGTAATCACATTCAACATTTATGGCAGGAATTCCCACTGGAAATSCAAAGTTTAGTCTTTGACAGGGTTTTGTTTTCTTTCTATAAGTAAAAATGAACAAAACAAAAAGCCCACTGAAATACAGTATCCTCATTATCTGTGAGCCGGCCAACACTCAAGCTCAGTATTACCCAGTTTAATATCGGACCCTTCTGTACATGATGAATTCAAGCCATTCTCCCTCAACTCCACCTTCCACAAAATAAAGAAAACTGACTGCCAACTGTTTAAAGAAAAAGACTACAATCTGTTAACTCTTGACAATATATCAACTGATTTTTCCACCTCTTCCTAAAGACGAACAATGCTTCCCCTGAAACGTAGTGAGATTGGTTGAACATTCCTCCTTCTCGACTGTGAAATACCTATCTTGAACCAAAATATTTGAGATGTATCTTTCTGCAATTAATACAATTAATCAGTGATACCAGCTTGTCTTGGGAGTAGAATCTTATTTAAATAAAATGAAGGTCTTCATCAATACAGGAGTATCCTTTATAATCTGATTAGCCATTGACTCTCATCTTTAAGATGCTATTATACTTAATGCCATTAAAATAAAACTTAAAATTATCATATCTTATGCCTTTCAATATACATGGACAATCTTTTCCGCCGATTAAAGATTCAACATTACATTAGCTATAAGCAACTTCAGAAGAATCCAGCCTTGTGTTACATTTTATTCACACAAAATTTTGCACCACAAATCAAATCCATTTTCTAATCAGTGTAGCTCCGTTATCATTCAGAATAACCACGCTTATCAAAAGGAGATTGGCCTTTTGGTTACTATAGCATTTAACATTATCCTTTCAAAAGATTCCCATGAGGGTGATCGACCCAGATATAAATAGGAATAATCACTCTAAAAGTGAGTTTCTAACCATTTGGACTCAAAGATCTCACAGCACCTTTAACCGGATAAAATTTTGGTCTTGGGGCACAAACATACAGTCAAATGCAATGTGAACAATTACATACTTCCCACCAAAGTTCCCCTTTCTTTTAACTAATCTAATTAATCTTAATTTCCTTTCCAATTTACTGTATTGCTGAAACAAAAGCAATGCTTTATTCCACCTTAGTAATGTTTGTATTTCTATGTTTGATGTGTAAGTACTTGCACCACAGAGTGTTCTAGCAGGCGTGAGAAGCTTGCTTCAATAACTATATTCAGCCTCCCACTTCTGCCTGAATAAATGAACAAGTCTAAGAGTGACACTCAGTGACAGATATGTGGCTCATAAGCTGGATCAAGTTTCATGTTTGAGGGATCCCATATCGCTTTTTTCATTGCTCTTGTCCGCATTGTGATTGCCTTTATTTCTGCCACTAATATAAAACTTGATTTAGTTTTTTTTTAATTAAATCAAATGACAAAAACATTTAATAGTCCAATCTTCTATGCCCTCTCCTAAGAATAAAGCCACTGCATTTATCCACCCAACATTATTACTAATATTAAATATTATAAGAGGGATAAAAAAAAGTTGCAGGCTGGACTTGTCAAGTTTCTGGAGCACAGCTTTTAAACAGCATAGTTAATATTGTCTCTTAAAAGCAAGATCCTGTTATGCCAAGCGGAAAACCGTAATTCCTTCTACAAATACACCCTTCAATAAAATCTGCTTAAGAAGAAAAATTATAAAAAACAGCTGTTTCCACCTAAATATTACAGCACTCTCCCCATGAGCAACATAGCTGAGATTCTTTCAAAAGCTAGTGTATAGCTTTTGGGGGTTTGCTATAATGCACAAAGAATAAGTTAACCACATCCCGTCAGAAATTTGCCAATGCCATTAGTACACAAAGGATCATAAAGAGATCTGTGTGAAACATTCCAGATCTGAAATGGAAGCCATCTGTTTTCCACACTATTACGCTATCCAGTGGCTTCCTAATGAACATCTAATATTTCACAGACTCAACTGAATGCGATTGCTTTTTTGGTGTGATCTCAGGGGGGAGGGGAGGAGTGTTAATTTCTATCTGTCATCTTTAATAAGTCTTTTATGATTATACAGAAGCATCAGGAGTGCTCACAGTAAAATACCAAAAAATCAAAATGCTACYGTTTGTGAAATATTAAACATTGCAGCTTTGTTTGTAAGTTTAAAATAGTTGGCATTTTACATAGGACACACTAACAAAGCATCTTGTATTTTATTCTTTAATTGTATTTTTCTGAAAGTTACAGATCAGTATCTCAGGAATGACTTAACAGTTAAGAAAAATACGATTGGTTTTAAGCTCCATCTACCAAAAGTATCATTTATAAAAACAGTTAAAGGGTTTTGTAAAGAATCAAATACAAATTGTTCAGTAGCTCTACATGGACATGGATTTCAGTAATATCATCACTATATTTATTAAATGACACCTGGATCACTGTCAGCAGGTGTATAATAAATATAACTTTAATGGAGTTACTGATTCAGATCAGTTAGAATCTCATCCTTAAATTCTATTTTCTCTATCCCAAAGAGGGACTGAAACCTCCAACTACCACAAGCACTCAGCCACAAAATGTATCCCCTATTACCATCAGTAATAAGATTTTTTAGTTGTCTAGATCAGTCATAAAATTAAGCCTCCAATTTCCAGACCAGCAGACCGGCATTGCCCAGACTGGCAACAGAGGACGATTCAAGATTATTAGCTGGAGTCCTCTGCAATCTGCATTTTCCCACACTTCCAGTAATGTGCCAATTTATGATTAACAGACAGGGGCAGGACTGTCTAGCGCAGGGCAAATTATCAGCACACAAACTCATCGTCCTCAAAATTCTACCTTCTAATTACCAGCCTCCTGAGAGATTTCTCTCAATATACAGAATTTCCATTCCTAGCAGGGAGGAACTAAGGCATACARTGAGCTTCAGCCAAGGGGGACTTCTAAGGCCAAAACCCAACAGAATGGAAAAAATTGTTTTCAAGTTACGTTCACTATTGGATGTCATAAGCAGATAATTTACTGTAATAACCCTTGAATCTTTTAATACCTAWTTTTTAATCTATATAAATTTGAGTCCTACTTCTATTATTCTTGTTTGAAGCAATAAAGAACTAGAGCATCCCTTCAATTTATCACAGCCACCAGTTAGCCTAGTTAAGTAATATATTTATACTGTCGTATTGGTGATAAAAATAGTAGACATGAAGGTCAACTTGCATTCAGCTCTATTGCACTAATGTAAATTTGAAGTTAAACCATTCACTTCAGTGGTACTTCCTTATATTTACAGCAGTATAAGGCACTAGATTTGGATTCACTATGGCTTTAATTCGCTTGATCATTTTAAGAAGCGGCTAAGCACCAAAAATTCATTACAAACCTGTCCTGTCTCTACAGGATCACAAGAACTGCACTGTAAGCCCCATTTCAGTGGCATCTTTTCACAACTGCAATTACGTTTTTAAAATCCGTGAATCAGTGACAGACAGAAGTCAGTTAATCCGACCCCTCCAAACGTATTGTAAACTAAGACAAAACCGCTACTATGAATTTGAACATCTTCAACATTCAAAAATCAGAGCAAGCGAATCCATGAAGAGACATATTTAGCAACAAGGTGCTCCCAGTCACCAAGGCACGGAGACAATAATGGCTTGGAAGCAAATGGGTGAAAAAGGCAAATCAATATTAATCTTCTCTCTCAGACTTTAACTATCACAAAGAAGCAGCTCCCACTTCCAGCAATATGCAAGGCTTTCAGTTTTTACCTCCAGGGGTTTTAATGAGTAC
The DNA here is from genome assembly GCF_003343035.1 of Apteryx rowi. NCBI lineage: Eukaryota > Metazoa > Chordata > Aves > Apterygiformes > Apterygidae > Apteryx > Apteryx rowi. The sequence goes on along the minus strand of NW_020451094.1, from coordinate 2,232,120 downwards.
TTAGAGGAATTTTAACAGTCAATCAGGAATATAAAAGTTTTAAATCTTTCGTCTTTAACGTTTTTGTCTAAACTTGTGAGCATTCACATGTTTAGAATACCTATCTAATGTCTATTTGAGTACTCTCCAATTTGCATTGTCTATATTCTTGACGTGAAATCTAGAGTTAACACTCTTTCCTCCGTTTTGCTCTGGGCCAATTATCAATTTTTCCACTGAAAGTGTTGACATTCTTTACTGTTAAAGTCAAACATCAGCTGAAATAATTATATGATCTTCTGGAATTGACTTTAGTAGTAATTAGAATATCTTCTGGAACCTACACATGCGGTCATGACTTGTTATCCCAAAATGCTGATGGATTGTTTTCCAATGATAAGATATAGCTAGTGAATTAAACCCACTTTCTTGGAAGAGCAGTAATAAGAGTGTAAGCATCTTGAATAAACCATTCTGCTTCACACGCCACATAATGTATTGTTCTATAATAATTCAGTGTCAAAGATACTGCCAGACAGTCAAATTATAAGAGACATCAACATATAATTTCAATGCCATTACTCCTGTAAGTACTAATTAAAATGAATAAATGTACAATCTTGCATAATTTCCTCATTTTGTCTATTCTACAGTAAATCTCACATAACTATTAGTAAAYGTACAAATAATTGTGATGGGTTTAAATTACTCTGTTTATTTTACTTTTCTCACTTAAAAAAGTGTCACTTATTATTGGTTCTGATTCAGCCCCATCACTCGTGCTAAGTTTTATCTCTTCACAAGAGCAAACTCAATGAACTCAGGGATTTTACTTAGTAGTGTAATCCTACACCACATGATTCAGAAAACCATAAGATAGACAAGGACTACTCAGTGAAAACTGCAATACATCAGATGCACCATATCAAGGCTCTACTGAGCACTAAATAGCTTTTATCAACATCTAGCCAGGTATACATACATGGCAGCAAGTAGCACTATAAAAGCAGGCCAGAATAGCCCTCAGGAAGCACTCATTAGCCCAGGTCAGAATCTGTACTACTACAGCTATGCTGCTTCTGGTCTCTGAACCAGCTACTGTGGATCTCCCTCTTCTATGTTCTGCTCAGTGGTTATCCAATTGTTTTAAAAAAATCACAGCAAAAAATGACCAGCCTACTATTACAAAACATCAGACAAAGTACAGTGTAAACMACTAAGATGTTGGAAAGTGATATATTTTTGTTTTAAAATAACTTTATTATAGTAAGATGAAAAATAACAGTAATGCATAGATTAGCAGAAGGATTTTTTTCATACTGATTTTTCTTTATAAAAAGAAAACTTATTTTTCAAATTATTGCAAGATATTCACTCAGAGAAGAAGCTGTTGGAATCCAGAGGAACACCATTCAAAAGATATTCGGTTTAAGCCAAAGTTTGGAAGAGTGCTGTAGAAATAGGAAAGATATGCCCTTCTTTAAGGAAGTCCCAGTTAAAATTACTGCTACAATTTCCATGTTACTGTCCTGAAGTTCTGTTCAGTTTCTTAATCAACTATCTCTGTCTATTTATGTTCATATCAACCCTTTGTTTTATTCCATGTGCAACAAATACAGCATTAGGCATGAGATTTTAACTTCTAAAAAAATGGCACAGGTTCCCACAGCATCTTAACTGTGGTGCCATGTAAAACATTATTTTATTGTTTGTGTAATGTGATGCATTTATAATTATGGTACAGCAACTTAGAGCCCTCAGAAAGTCCCTTTTGGCATTTAAACAGATAAAGTTTAATTGCATAATCACATACCATATGTGAATTAAATACAAAATGTGTAAATATATACAAATACACACACACACATATATACAGTGGGTGTATACAGTGGGTATATATACATTGTATGTAATATATACATGTATCATGCATGCACACACATATAGAGAATCCAAGCTTAGATACAGGAAACAGCAATCGGAACTAAGAAATACTAATAAAATTCATAGTTAAGGGCTGCATACATGCATGTATATCCAAAACTACACAAAAAAGGAATTCCCTTACTCTATAGCATAACAAGCCTTATTTTTATTATTTGACTTAAGGCTAGGGCTACAACTCCCTGCCATGGAACTCTGCAAGATCCTAATTAAGTACACACCAGATTAAGAGGAACCCTGCTACATGTCAGAATCTTTCAGTAAGTGATCAACACTTGTCCTCAAAAACTTTGCCTGTATCACTGCAAAATTTCATTGTCAGAGACTCCCAAAGGTCTCTTTTACAGATACTAAATCCATCTAGTTCACTGTATTGAGAGAGTTTTGAAACACAGGAACCAGCTGCCCAAACAGCCCATCCTAGAGTCTGAATATCTCGGTTCTCTTTATAAGAAAGATGAGAGCAAGGCCTGCTCCCCAAAACATACAATTAAGAGACACTGTAAGAAGGTTATGTCACAGTTTTTATAATAACAATCCCATTGTAAGAAGTTCTTTCCTTAATCAGTTTCTAAATCTATCACCTTCTCAATTAAATGCTTGATTATGATGGGGAGAAAGCAAGTAGCAACAAGTACCCAAAATCACTAAGTAACAACTGACATCCCAGAACCCTGCCCTGAATACCCCAGCTAAAAAATATATAGTTACTCACTTCAGACTATAGGCCGTTGCTAAACTAAGAGTTTTCCTGCTCTTTGGAATGACCGGACCCTCAAGAACACTGCAGAATCCTCTAACCTGGTCTATCATGCCCTGTTTTCATGTTCTACTCCACATATCAAACCGTAGATACTTCTTTCATTCACTGTAGAAAACTCATTTAACCTGAGAGCAAATCTACACTGCAGTTACAGCTCAGTAACCTATTACATTTTCTTATCTCCTTAATAATTCAACTGTAACTCATAAAAGGATGGTTGTTGGCCTTGTCCTAATAAAGGCAGATATATTAGTAATCTGTTTTAAGGAGCTTCCTAGGCAAATTTCATTATTTTATTCCTCAACATTTTATAACCAAAGATTATGAATTTTCAAAAAAATACTACACTATATTCTTTTTCTGAACAGAAGTGAAGATAGCTTGACATTTGCAGCATTGTTATATACTCTTAAAAGTGAGTTTTTACACCAAAAAAGACTACAAGAAACAATTTCATAAACTCATTTGGAAGATGCTTAGCTTGGATCACAAGATGATCATAATCATTAACAGCCATGAAGTAAAAGCACAGAGAAATACTGAAGGTATGGATAGAAAAAGTGTCTTCCCTTCTCAAGTTACTCCATCTCTATAAGAAGATTCAGTGCTTTCCTGCATAAGCTAAGATTAATAACAATTTTAGACAAACTAGATCTGTTCAGATGTTAGATTAAGCTGACAATCCTTGTTGGGCACCACATGAGTTTTCATGCCAAGCTTTAACTCCTTGTTTATTACAACCTCTAAATAAAACTGTTAACAACAATAAGAAATTTTTTTGCTGTGTTAATGGAACATTCAATTTTATGGGATCAGTGCTTGCTAACAAAAGGGAGGAGAATTACAAAATAGTACCAATTGCTAATATGTAACATTGAAGACAGCATATTATGACACAAAGTTTTAAAAATATCCTTCATCCTGAACTGTCTTCAATTTTTAAAAACGTATATTGTAAGTTCTATAACACATTCTAACCCCCATGAGCAAGTATGCTAAACTCCACTCTCCCATAGTATTTGTCATTTTTATCTAACAGTTGAAGATACCTTTGGCTTTCTGCTTCTACCAAAATGGCTAATACTGAAGTAASTGATACTAATCTTCTCAATATTAGGCTTTTGAAATATACTTAGATAAACTGGTACACCTTGCTCTTTTCCTTGTTTCCATATAGTAGAAACTGGAAGGGATAGCAACTTAAAATATTAGCTATATATCTGTTCAAAACCATGTTATGTTATGTACATTTATCAATTTAAAGTTTAAATTCTGAAACATGAACACCTGGCAATCTCATATAAAAATATTCATGACTGCATAACCATGGTAGCCAGAATACTGTGGTTATAACTTGATTTTTTGGGGAGGGGAAGGAGGTTTTTTGTTTGACTGGTTGTTATGCTTCTGGAGCTTGTTTTCACACATTCTTCACCACGTCCATCATCAGAACAACTTTCTTTGACCAGCCATCTTTTAAAAAAGGAAAAGAGGAAAAGGTGGGGTGCATAATTTTTAATAGTATGTACAGTTATTATTGCCTTTTTTTTTTCTTTTTTTTTTTTAAGGGCATCTGCTTTAAACTGTATATGCCTGCTTTGGCAAATAYCGCTTCTCTGTTCTGAAGTTAATGCAAATGTATGTCTTCTTTTGAAACTAAAAAGGAAAATATCAATGAAAAATCCATTAACTTTTACAGGCAAGTACTCCCAGCTCTACCAGGAACAGGAAGTTACCACAATATAAGTGCTGCAATTCACTTTAATCTTACTGTTTTTTTCTTTATGAACAGTGTTTCTAACATGGAGGGTTGTGACCCAATTAATGGCACATAATTAAACAGAGTCACAAATATGGTGTGGCTGCTCACTGCAAATGCTAAGAGCTTGCAGGGGAAGATAAAGCTTAAAAATAGCCTTAATTTGTTCAGGCCTCATGAACACTTCAGAGAAAATATCTTTAGAAGTAGGTGTCCTAATCTACAGGTTGAGAGGCTATAACAGGAAATAAAGGATTTATTCTAGGATTCCTTATTTCTAGGATGCGACTGTACTTGTAACTAACCTAAAAGATTTTACAATAATTGAATAGTCAAATATTCCATGATAGGCAGAAGTCAATTTAATTCTGCTCTAATGGACATGCATCTGAATTATTAAAAGCTATTCTTACAAATGGCACTCAGTGACATCTTAGCTGCCCACCACAGCAGAGAAGCTAACCTAGGAAAGGCTCCCCTAAAATTATCATGGCATTTTTCCTAGGCTTACATGCATATGTTTGTTTTAACRTGATTTAAATGACTATCAGTGAATTGAATCRAAAGGCTTAAAAAAAATAAAAAATTAAAGACAAATCTCAGTTCCAGTTTATCAATACGTGTTCCACAACAGAAGTATTGAGAATACAGTTCCAGTCTATTATAGACAACTTCTTGCATATTTAGGAGTTTTCAGCTCTGTTTCAGATCAAGAAAGGAAGTCCATATGGAGAAATGCAGTATATTTCTCAACAGTACCTATGCCTTCCACACAAAGGAAAGTATACACAGCAGCAATACCAATCAGGTGTTCACTTCCCTGAAGCATTCAGAACAGAAATGACCATTTTTGCTCAGCAATTAAGCAATATAAAATAGAACAGAACCAATGAACCACAAAAACATGATGCTACAGTGAATAATCTTGTTACAAATAAGCACGAACAGTCAGTCCAGCTCCTGAACAGTAAAATTCATATAGTACTGCTAGTCACTATTTATTCTGGCCTGTCCAACAGGAAAAGAAAAAAAAGAAAAAAGAGTGTGACAAGCTCTGAATTATGATTTAGACTAATACTCCAAGTGGGCATAAATGCAACTTTTCCATTAATGTCATTTTGCACCCTAACAGTCACAGAAAAAAAAAAACAAAAAACAAAACCAGAACATAATAAACATGAGACTAAAGTCCACATTATCTTTCCTGAGATAGGAAAGAAAAATAACTTCTGCCTCTAATTGTTTTCACTTTTTAGCGCAAAAATACAGGAAAAGTATTTATCAGAACTTCTTCTTTTTAACAGTATTATCTACTTCAAGTCTTGAAGTTTAATAACTATGTATACATAATTGAGCTGTGTCCTTTAAGTAACTATTGTACTGTGCCCAAATAAACAAACTGGAGTAGATATACACAACAAATTATCAGAAAAAAAAGGGGGGCGGGGCAGGGAAGGCCTAAAAAATTTGAGGTAAATGACAGATACATATAGAAAGTTATCTTATTTTCTCATCTGTTTTACTGTGGTTTAAGCATAATTCTTTGGCTGACTGTAAAGGTAGATTAAACATTCTTTTCTGTCTGCCAGTTCCCAGCATAAATATTTATTGTAATTTTTTATAGTTACAGAAATACAATGCCTAACACAAAGCAGGAAAAACTAGCAAAAAAACCTTTAGTTTAACGACATAATTTTTGTTATTTAACATGAAATATTAGTAATTCCTCAAAGTAGAATAATCATTGATGTAATTTATAGATTTAGCTATTATATAAAYCAGGTTTGACCAGCCTTTATTTCCACACACGCATACATCCTTTCTGTGCTGGCAAAATACCAGTGATATTAAGTAAGTAAGTACAAGTTACTGTTTAAATTATTTTKGGGTCACATACATAAAATGCATAACAACATTTTCTTGAGATGTTTACTTTTTGCTTTACTCACATTAAGTAAATGAATAAAATGTTAGCAGATTAGCCAAATTCTCTTAAAATCACTTTGATTATTCTTTTGCAATTGACTTTTTGAAATCATCATCAAAATCATCACACCAAAAAGCACAAATCAGTTTTGACTGAGCAAAAACACACTTTAAATTTGCTTGTGAATCCAGCTTTATTTAAAGCAGTCTTGGCATGATCCCTGCCACTTACTTACACACACACACACCCCARTTTAAAAACCTTTGTAACCAACTGGGAAATCCACTTTTCACTCTGCTGTATTTGAAATATTGTGCGTGTTGGGGAAGTGTGTGTGTCCATGTTGGATGTGGGGGTCCTAACAGGACTTAAGAAAAAAGAAACCTGGCCTCTGGGGCAATGTAAGTGCCATTCATATGCCTCACAAAAATTGACAGTAGAAGTAGTTGATCTTCCTGGCTCAATCCATCTCGCATATATGCGCATCACAAGCTTAATGCACAATAACTTCATCAACTGCACATCTTCCTGAATTTTGATCTTTCTTTGTATTGCTATCTCATGTCTCTATTTCACCTTTCTGAAAGTATCTAGGGAATTTGTTATGAATGATCATCAATTTTCTTATAAATGGTATGGAATAAGTGGATATTTATATTGTCTATTTACTTTGAATTCAATCGATTGCAGTTAAGCCAAATCACATGTTTAAGAGCTACGATAACATTCATATTACTTACATTTAAACAAATGAAAATATTATGTCAAGCATAACTTAATACTAGTATATTTGGTGAAAAGGAAGTGGTAACACGCACTTTACAATTGTTCACACAGAGCCCCAGACCCTGTTACAATCATGATGTAATCTGCTAGTACAATTTCCTTCATTTACCATTTTACACACCTCAAAATCTGACTTTTTTAATCTGCCTTCCTCAGCAAGGGCTCTCATCTGCATTTCAATGGCAGTAGGAAACATCATTCACTTTTGGTTTTAATAATTACTCAAAGTTTAATGATTTATAATTTGTTTAGCAACGATTCACTCAAGCCGTTACGTTACAGGATGTCTCCTCGTCTCTGCATTGAATAAATGCAGGACAAAGAATTACATGTCAGAATCATTCTCAATTCCTGACCATTAGGAAGATATAGTAAATTACATGAGCCTTCCTTCATCTAATTTACTTACTATAAAAACTTCTGTACCATTTGTTGAACTTATTGGCCAAAAGGTATCACAGGCAAGACACGGTTCCAAGGAAGGTCTCCCTCAGTAGTTCCACTGTTCGTCGCTCAGGTACTTTTCCCTGTTGTTTTGGCTCATAACTTTTGCCTTTATTAAAATTATGATTGGTCTTTGTTCTACTCAACATGCTCAGATATGAGCTGGGACCTTTGAGGAAGCCTTGATTTATGTATTTAAAAGGTTAAGATGATGGTTGCAGATAAGTCATGCTTATCAGGACATGTACTGGCTGAGATTAAGAGAGAGATGAAAACCACCGAATGAAGTCTTCTCATTGTAAACTGAGGTCAAAGGGCTGTACAGGTGTGAACCTAATAGCTTACAGGAAAATGAGCACTGGGGTTTCCAAAATATTTTAAATGATGTTCTTATCTTCAATGTAAGTATTTAGCGTCTGTACTGATAATAGAAATACAATTTAAAAATACTTATTTGTTTCTATACACAAGTGAATATTTTATAAATATGGATATAATTTCCTGACACTCAGTGCAACACACTACATACAGACTGTGTCCACTAAGCTTAAGATCTGCTATTTGAAATTAATTCACCATAGGAGCACCAAAGAGAACCATGCACCAAAGCCTTTCAGCTTGCTAAACAAGTATTTTTATTGGCATGGAATTATACCTAGACTCTGTTATTGTTACACAGAGGACACTGAGACAGGCTTACATGCACCAAGTTTTTTATTAGTGAGGCTTGTAGCTGCTTAACATTAACTCTAATTATGGAAGCTACTTTAGGAGGAAAACAAAATCCAAAGAGAGAAAGAGAGAGAGAAGGGTAAAGGGAAAACTCTTCCCAGTGGCCAGCTGAGAAGGACAGTGACTGAGTCCACACAAGCGACCTCCCCTGGGGGTTCTCTTCAGTGCAGCAGGTGATGATGAAGATAACAAGGATGAAGACTTTTGAGCATACTGTTCTCTTAATACTATATACTCTTCTTCAGGACCTGCTCAAACTGTCCATGGGTTGTTGCTGTTTATAAGGCTATTAGCACTGACAGGAGTACACTAGTCAGGTGTAAGTGCTGCTCACTGATTGTTAAGCTTCTGTACACAAGTATTATTGGATTATATCTATTGAGTATTAATGCATGTAGATAGTGGAGATTTTATGTTCTGAATTTCTCTAATAGAAACCAAAATGCACAAAACAAGACTTATGTAAGAGGGGCAATTTCCACGAGAATCCGCCATAACACTACTGGGTTTGCAGGAGCAGGATGACGAGAGCCACAGCACAAGAACGTGGGAAAAACACTGCTGGAGAGGCTCCGAAAGAACAATGCAGTGTCTTAGGTGCCTTAGGTCCCTTAATAATGCCTTAATAATGGCCTGCTATTTGCAACTGGGTAAATTGTCACCAAAGCCACTGAGTCAACACTGCATGCAGGTTAATTAGGCTTCTTTCAAGAGACTCAGCAGAGCAGTTTCATATGGCTAAAGAAACAGAGATGTACATCTTTCCACTGTCCACGCAACACCAACTCCACTTCCGGTATCCAAAAAAATTGTTTGGGAAACTTGTTGATCTATACTAAGCTAACTTTGCTAAACATGCTCAAAGTCTTACCGGGAACTGAAGATTTTACATTAGGCTCTTACTGGATAAAACAGAAACTCCAAGGTTACACTAAAAAATTAACCTAAAATTCTAGCTTAATCAGGGCAGGTATACACTGAAATCTTGTTTCTTACTTTATCTGATTTTTTGAAACTGAGAGGGAAGAGGAGAGTACAACATCATTTAAATCAACCAATGGCAATTTTAGAGATATTTAAGTCACACTCTCTAGAAACTCCTCTATTCTTCCAGACTAAAGGGGACACCAAAAATGCAAAAAAATACAGATACAAGAGAAAAACTTGTAATAACAACCTAAATCACTATAGCAGTAACATGTTACAAGCTAAGACCCATGTAGTTTCAGAGACTCAAAAGAATAGCGTGCTTTCTTACTTCACATCTGAACGTTAAGGAACTGTCATTTAATAAAACGTAACCCAAGTCTTTTGAAGACTCAAAACATGATTAAAGTTTTGGGAGTAGTAAGGCACAGAAAGCAAAGCAAGAAGAAGCATGAACAAGCTACTTGCAACAACAGAAATTTATGATATCCAGTTTTTTAGAATCACTAACCTCAAACAATAAGCATCATTGCTACCATCTTTAAAGCATCTATGAGTGACACGATCAATTCATGAGGCCTTATCATTTCTCTCATCTCAGGCAGAACACAGGTGAAATTAATAAATGCAGTCTAGGAATCAATGACATYACCATTTTAATCCTAGCTAACATTACAACCTTATGATCCAAACTCTGAAATAACATCTCCACAATCCATTTAAATAATAATAATAAATAATAATAATAATAAATGTGTTTTAGTGAAACAGTACCATTTTAATTCATCTTTTAAAACAAGCATAAATGCAACCTCAATTCACTGAGCTGATTGGACAATGAGGTCAAATAAGAGATATTTGATGCTGAAAAAGATATTAAATTACTACTAGATTCTTACTAAGGAAGTCTTTACGATTTGCAGAACAGAAAGCTACAGATGCTGGAGCACACAGATAATACACTTGCAATATGAAAGAAATAGCTTTGAAGAGGAGTCATCAGCAACTTGATACTAACACAAATRGAAAAAGAATCCAGACTAGAGCACACGGACAAAAATGGTGTGCTGCTTCCCAAGGGTCAATCCATGAGAGTATCAAAACAGGGGTAGTGATTATGCTCACTGGAACCAGAGCCACCGTGTCATACACTAGCACACATTGAAGAAGAACGCGCAAAGGAAAAGGTAATAAAGTCTTAAAAATACGAGAGGACAGGAAATATTGGGGGTGATCTGCTGCATGAAGCTTAGGACTCCTGTTTCACAGCACAACGTGATGCGTTTCCGCAGAAGACAAAGCCCTGTGCAGGAGATTCCCTCTCTCCTCACTGACAGCAGGATATTTTAGCATGAGTGATCAGTAACAAGTAATGCTGAAGAGCATCAGTAATGCTGTGCTGACAGGACTATATTGCTTCTTGTTCAATACCCAGTGAGTCCTGGCACCCATTCAGAATGCTCCACAGCAATATACACACATTGCTTTATCCGGGGACACCAACTCCTTCACAATTACTACACTGTCAAAGAATTTTACATGTGAAATATGTTCATGATATACCATGATTTTTTGGATTTTCACTTCCTTTCCTTTCTCTTTCTTGAAAAAGATTGTCAGAGTTAAACTTGCAGAAAGACCAATCTTTACGATGCCTGTGTGTGAAATTAGGAGTCCTTTTGATAAATGTATTATACCTGACAATTTGTACCATTAATGTTTGTACAGTACTGTGTTAAACTTTCTCAAAAGTTAATTCAAATAAAAAGAAACAAATCTGCTGCACACTACTAAAGATTTTCATCTCTTTATGTATGTTACATCGCAAATGCAATTCTCCTCTTGATGCTTCACTGCAAGTAACATGGAAGAAAAACCTGGTCACAGTGAGCACAACACCTCCGTAGTTATACACATAACAGAAAAATTGTGTAGCTGCTTTGCCATATACTGTAATCATTTTAGTAACTTCAAGCAAAACATTGTGGATCTGACTGGTAAGGTGATTATGAGATTAGGGTGTATATGAGAATTGTGCATCTTAATGTCTACAAACCACAGCTCAAACATGCATAATTCTATTATACATGAACTTGAAAGAATAAGTTGCTTTGTCAGGATACAATGAAGACAGTAAATATTAAGAACAACAAACCTGAAAACATTAAGGCAAAGTGCCTTTCTAATGTTGGGAGTTCTCTTATGTTGCTTTTGAGGTTTCAAAACACAGAGATTTAAGGCCTGCAAGCCCCGTGCAAGAGCCTCGGTCAGCAAACAAAGCTCTAGCAACTCTGAGAGAAGAAGAATACATCAAACAAAACCCCTCTGAAACAATATTTTGGCAAATAAACTTGAAATACTGATTTAAACTAGGTAGCAAAGTTTGTATCCAGCTGATACGAATAACAGAGCACATATCATTCACTGTTGAGTCCCTAGAGCATAGAATAAAATTACATTATGATACATTTCATTGACTATTCAGCTAATAATCCATGATGTGCACAAGTATCAAAGTATRATGCATCTTGTAAAAAAGTCAGAAGTGAGGCAGTAAATCGTGAAATACTATTTACAGCTTCTTTTTACCTTTTGCTAGACTGCAGATTCCCAAGGCTCAACTGAAACGTTAATAGTCATTTCTACCTATGACTTCAGTTGAACTTTAATCAGGTCCCTGAAACATCCGAGGGTCTTAAACTGACTCAAATCACTCATCCAGGAATCATTAAAACCACAGTAAAATAGTTGGTGCTGTATTTCAGTTTTCCTTACAGTACAAGCTAGCCTTCCTACAGCATTAAAAGGATTAGCATAAGTAAACCTACAAKAGCCTGCGAGCGGCAACGCTGGCGGCGCCCTTAGGCACCGCGCGTGCCCAGCGCTCCCCTCAGGCAGCCGTTAAACGGGCCACGCGCGGGGCGGCGCGGAAGCTTCCAGAAGCCGGGCGAACCCGCCGGCGCAGCGGGGACGCGGCCCCGCTGCTCTCCTGCTGCGGGCGCGGCCGGGCGCTCCGTTCCGCTCCTCTCCTCTCCTCTCCGCGAGGGCCGAGCCGGCGGGCGGCGGCGGGAACACGCCCACACGGTAATTCAGTAACACCTTTAAGTACAAGCCGCGCCTCAGCTGCGTGAACGGTGCCATTGCCCCGGCCCCTGAAGGCGCCAACAGGACTTAATGGCCCTGCCCGGCCCAACCTAAAAAATTAAGTTTGTTTTTTTTTTTTAAAGGTAACTAACGCATTTTAAATGCAGCTCTTCCTACGTGGATCAGGAAGCGAAGGTTTTGTGAAATACCATAGCAAACTAGTAACTGTGGAGAAGAGGCGAGTGCGTGTGTGCACACGGAAAGCCTCACCCAGTTTCACAGCTTCTGAATTTGGTCGTGCAAACAATTCTGCTTGCTTCTCGCATCTAGAAGGCAGCAGCACAAATAATTTGAGCTACTGGCACAGCAGAAAGCATCACAATTACCTTAATCAGCCTAGACAGATACTAGGAATTGTGGTTATTATCTGGTAAGACCATAAAATAGTTGCTAGATTTTTGTTTAAATTTTTTTGCAGCAACAATTAGAAAAAAGTATAACTGAAATGCTCTCAGTGCTCAGGAGTTTTACCTTCCTGTCCTTAGTCTTGATTATCTTTAAAAGAATACAGCAAGTATGACTCAGGGTGTGAAAATATCATGGATAATTACAAATTGATAATATATCTGAAATCTATAAATAAGTCTCTGTTTTAGAAATGTTCATAACTTAACAGGATCTGTATTTATTCATAAAAGATTGACTGTAGTTAGTGGCAGGTATTCCTAATTACTCATTGAAATCTTATTGAATCTACTGGAGTTTTCTATTTGGCTTCAACAGGGCATGGATTTCACCATTAGTGTTACAAGGTATATATTGAAATTCTCAGCAGTGACATTATTGTGGCTGGGCACTGTGAAGGAACCTACAGAAAACCCCAGAACCTGCATCTCACCCTCAAAGCCGGTTTCATTTGGGCATTGCATGTAAGAAAGATAATGAAAAATCTATGTGATAAAGGGGGAAAAAAAGAGGAGACTACAGAATAATTAGAATAACCCTATTTTCATTTCAGACTAATTTATCATAACCATTGATCAATGGTGTGAATTATGCTAGAAGCTTTCCAGCCAGATCAGTCAAACTGCATTAAATATACTACAGCTGTATTCATTTATTTTAATCATTCCCAAAAGTTTTTAAGGTATGTCTTGTAATGTAAAATGAATTGGTTTACAAAAAGATAATTTTCCCACTTTCTGCAAACTATACAATGTCACAAAATATCTCTAATTCAACTATTCCTGTTGATATTTTCCATGTCAAGTTTTATATGCTTAGGCTTCCTGTTATTGCTTTCTGGCCAAATTTTATGGCTATTTTAACATTATGAGCAAAGACAAAAGAGACTGCAAGCCAATTTAAAGATAATAAGAAATAATAGTTCACCTCCATTATTTAGAGATACAGATAAAATAAGAACTGACATAAAATATTATTATACCCTTTAAATCAAATGATACACAGGTTTTAAAGAGGTTAGTTAATAATACCGCTGATTGTGTCCAACAAGGAATCTATCTCAAATGTTACAAGAACTTTCAGCRATGGGAGTCTGCTGTGTCTGGGAGTTTTTCCTGTTACCTTTCTTAAATCATTTAACATAGTATTTGTGCAAATACTGGTTTAAAGCCCCTGTAGTGTGATGTTTCCAAGCAGCCACAAAACTACTACAAGAAGGAAGCAACAGCGTAACACCCCAGAAACAATGTGTAAGCTGTTCCCTGCATGAAGCAGATTAAAGAAAGAAGGTTGCCCAGGAAATTACAAAGTTCATAGTTGGAATTTTTAGGAGGAAGGCAAATTATTCTGCTTCATAGTGAAAGGTAGATATTTCATAATTTTGCCACAACACATTCGAAACAGTCTCTCAGGACAGCTGAGTTCTGAGACTCTTGGCTCTGCAACACGTGGACTTGAGAAAGACGGGTGTAAGACTTATCCCTGCACTCTGCATTTTCTACCAACCAGCTTGCTCTAGACAGTTCTCCAGTTCCTGGCCTGGCTTTAAAGGATTCCCCATGTACAGTGCTGGCTGGTCTGTAACCTCGCAGTCACATGCATCACGTAAGGAACCTGTGTCTAGTACACAGTACTGGACACAGCACTGAGCACCACGTGCCTGTACTAAGGGTTTCAGTATCTCAGATTTTATTGCTGCCCCATATGCAGCCTCCTTGGGACCTGCCTCATATCTGTGCAATCTTCATTATTCTCAAGTGCAGMCTGAGACAAGAATCTTGTGAGGAGCATCAGAGACTATAAAGCAATTAAATTGCACAGGTATTTAAAAAGCCCAATGAAAAATACATGTAACCAATTTAGTTAAAAAAAAAAAATCCATTCATTCTTTATGCTCAGCTCCACATTATACCTAATACCAATGAGCCTAAAGACAGAAAAAAATGCACAGTAACTAATAAAAGCATTCTTTTACAAAAAAAATGAAAACTTTCAATAGTAATATACCCAACTTCCTTTTTTTCTTGCAGTGGTGAATATCTTTGGAATGATTTGTGAAAAGCCAAAAGAATTATATGTTGACATGTTAGAAACACCCTGTCTGTCAAAAGGAGGAACGTTTCTGATTCATTATTAAATCAACTTTTTGAATACCAGAACACTAAATACATACTTCAAAATAACAGTAGAAGACTCTAGCCTCTTTATCTAACCAGCTGTCTGAGAAAATCTGTTTTGGTTTCACAAAATGCAGGCCACATTYTTCTCTCTTATTTTAAAGTCTCTATTTAAGACTAAATTTGTAAGGACTACTTGATCAGCATGACTAATAAACAAGAAGGACAAGCATACAATACTTTAAATGAAAAACAAACTTGGACTGCTAAGCCTCTGCAGAAATGGGGGAAAAGTTGATTTCCAAAGTTTTCAAGGAAGAAGTATATTCATGCTTTTATAACTTGTGTGGGCTTTATTCCATGTATTCATTGTGCTACTGTCCTCTTCAAAATGTATTTCAAAGTCAGCTGGTGAGTGTCAGTATACTCGGAGGCTTTTATAATTCTCATGCTTTAGCTAGCCTCCTTTCTTTCTTGTCATCTTCTGTCACACTTCCTGCCTTCCAAACACTTGGGTTGACAGTTTATCATTATCTCTGTTTATCTGTTCAAACTAACTGGCATTCAAACAGCTCTGAATGAAGTGATCTCTGTGTTACTGATGTCTGTACAGCTAATTGCTATATCCTTTGTGCACATCAAGTTGCACAGGCAACCACAACCTCCAAAATTCCATTTTTTAGAATGAACAACTTACCTTCTGTATTTCTAACAATAAGGGAAGCATTACATATGGTTCAGAAGTGCTGTTAAAAACTGTGGGAGGCACTCAGTCCAATGCCACTTTTATCACTTGTCACTCTGAAATTATAATAGCAGCAAGAAAGTAAAAAGCTCTTTCATCTTCCTGGAGAACTGAAATAGCATTTCAGTGCTAGTTTTGGATCACTCAGATGCAACTTTCCAAGTCTCTCTAGCCTTGCTGAGAAACAGATTTCCTATACAACGTAAGAACATAATACTTTCCATTACTTGAGAGGTATGCTCAGAAATGAAAAACATTCTTGCAGAAACCCTCTGACCCAATAGTTAAAGGAAGATAGATAGACAGAAAGATAGAAAATTCAGTTTTGCACGGTTTAAAGATAAGTTATTATATATAAGATGTTGCAAGACATTTGTGTGATCTGGTCTCAAAATCAAGTGTTTTACATGGGCTTTCTTTCAGGCATTTAAATAAAATTCACAGAAGTCGGACGAGTGAGTGAGAGAGGCATCACTTACGTTATATTATGGAAAACAGTATACTTTGATAACCCAGTATACTTTGATAACCTGTATTTATATTGCACAAAATGTATTTGAGGCTAAGGACTTTGACTAGGTCCAGAGAGAAACTAAAAACATACTACATATAACAAGTAGCAAAAGACTTTAGGGAAAAAATTAAAAAGCAACTGGATTAGCAAAGTAACAGTTCCCAAATACTGCTTTGTAAGAAGTTTTGAAAAATTACAGAATCTACTTTTTTTATGTTTTGCTCTTCAATTAACAAGACTTTACTCAGTGAATGTAGAGAAATGTTTGACATAGTAAATTCTCTGGTGCTAGCTAATTAGAAAGGATTCTGCAGTTTAAAACGGTAAATCCTCACTGATCTTTTCTTGCACAACTTTTCCTATCCCACTGGACAGTCATTGAAAGAGATCAAATAAAAAAGGCCATTTCCACAGAAAAGGGAAAAACGCGACTAATCAGAATTACCTTTACCTACATTGCTGAAGCTGAATTCTTGTTGAATCAAAGAGCCAAGCAATGAAGTCTCCACTGAAGAGAAAGAGAGGGAGGAAAGATGCCAGCTGAAGCAGTTGGGGGGGGGGGGGGCGGGGGGGGAAGAAAAAAAAAGAACCAGGAAAAGACTAAGTTCTCAGCCATACTGGCCTGATTTTGCAGTGCAAACCTGTGGAACTGCATTCAGGAGGCAAAACCATGCCTGCCAAATGCAAAGTGAAGGGCAGGACTATGGCACTCCAGGAGGATTCTGAGAGCTCCTGAGGTAGCCAAGGAGTGACAGGCATAGACAAGGCACTTTCCATCGGAGAGGTGGTCAGGCAAAGCAGAACCCAGAATGTCGCTGGCTAAACTGCTAAGCTGCAATTGTAAGAGATGTTATCACAAGATGCCAGAGTGAAGTCTTCTAGCAGGGAGCAAAAGCAGAGGTACTGAAGGTTCAGCCATTCCTCCTTTTCCCTTTCTCTCAGAGCATCACAGGAGTATACCTAGTAAGGAATTTTTAATGCCTTTTGTCATATGAAAACTTGAGTACATATCTCTTGCACAAACTAACTCCTGAAGACATCTTTTAGAGCAGTCCAGATTGGCTGGAGATCTGTAGTCCTCTATGTTCTTTATCAAAGTGTGCCTTGATTATCAGTCTGACACTGTGACTGAATGCCTGACTTCTTCTGATAACCTACGTTCTTCCATCTCGGTCATTTTTATATCCTTCTAAGATCCTTCATTGACAATATCTCACTATGTCCATTTATTTACTTAATTGGCATTCACATAACTTTGAATAACATGATCTACTAATGTTATTGATTTTTGGTAGGCCACATGCTGTCTGTTGTAGGCATTAATTTGAATACCTAGACACAACCTTGAAAAGTTTCAATCTATAGACTCAAGTACTAATTGCCTCCTGCATTTTCTCCCACTAACTCCAATACTTACATTTTTGTTTAATAAAAAGAAAACAATGTCACAAAACAAACCCTTTACAGTGTTAATTACACTGTTAGCATTCTGATACCTCTTTCATCATTATGGACACTGTTAAATTTTTTTTTTTTTGCATGACTTATTTTTCCACTCTGATTCATGTCAGATAGTATCTCACTCCTTGAAAAGACCCAGTGAGTTGGCCATTCATCTGTTTTTTTTATGAGTCTGTGATCTTCAAACTAACAGGAAAATTGTATGGTTATGAGAAGTTAAGTGACTTTTTTTTCTCTCCAGGCCTGACTGAATGTAAAGTGATATTTCTCTACCAACACCATCTCCATATAAAAATGATATATAGCTACTACAGGCTCATAAAAGATCAGGAAACCAGCAGCAGGTTATCAGTTTATATCAGAGGGTAATTCTACTCTGAAAACAACTATAAACAATAGAATTATGCTTTTATGCAACAGAATTGTTTGTCTACATCTGTTAAATTTCTAAAGTATGGCACTTTCGATTTTTTAATAATTATCCTAAATCATGTTTATCCCTGCTGAGCCATATTTCAGATTATATTCCATTTTAGTATCAGCAGAATCATGTACTAAATCAGGATCACTATCAAATGTGCAAACAAACTGAAGGGACCAGGGATGTAGAGGCGTCAACACTGATACAATTTGACCAAGAAAAACTTATTTCTGGTAATGATTCACCAGATCAGAAGAACCTCCTGAGAGCCCACATTTAGGAAAAGCTTTATATAATACATTAAAACTCAGCAAACAGGTTTGAATACCAATAAAACAACAAATATAAAATCCCACAGTGCCATTTTAGACAGACCTCTGAGAAGAGAATGCTACTTTAAATAAAATAGCAAGACTCTATGAAAAAAATTCCATGGCTCTTGCAAGCACTGAACAATGCTATCAGCTTGCCAGGATACATGCACTACAGTAACACATACTCAACTTCAGTGCAGAACACAACCTAATACAAAACAAGGGTATTCTTTTTCCCCAATGTGATGAAAAGCAAACACAGCAAGTAAAACAGAGAGAAGACCTCACAAATTATAGACTTTTATATAAATCTTTATTAGGCTATGCTTTTTATTCTGTCTCTCATGACTCTRCAACACAGATTTCAACACAAGTTTACATTTATTCAATCAGATAAGCAAAATCCTGCAATAAGAGTTTTCTTCAACAAGGACAGAAAAACAGCATGAGCATGGAAAGGCTTTTTGTATGTATAAGAAGAGAAAGACTTTCCAGCACCACAGTAAGATTTGCTAAAACAAAACAAAGCAAAACTAGAAAAAAGGAGAATGAGAGAAACCTTAGACTGCAAAAAAGAAATAGGAGCAGGTTAAGCTTCATGTGTGAATAAAAATGCATGTTTTCAGCATATTCATAAATACTAGAGAAAAATATTGGACAAGCTATGACATTACTACCTCATCATTCTGTGAAAACCTGAAAGGACAAAAGCATCGAAATGAATGAAATTGCCTGTGCTGTTTGCAGTATGTGAGCTGGTCCACACAGTTATGAGTTACATATACGTTGTAAAAACAAGTTTTTGAAATGAAATATTTTAAGAAAGTTATTTCATTCTTTCTGCAGACTGCACTCTGTATTCCCTCAGGGACATATATCATCTGAAGATTATTTTCTAGTTGTCTTTGTTGTTGTTGTTGCCAAAAGGCCTCAAAAGAACGAAAAGGTGCTTCAGAATGATAGCAAAGRTATTCTGTAAGAGCATCACAGGCTTACTGGCCATTTAGTTTTCTTCTTTTTCTCTTTGCATTAGGTTTCACAGCCCTTCTCAGGAAGTTGCATTTTAAAGTATTTTTAGAGACTCTAAATATACTAAGAATATTTTTACTTAAAAAAAGTGAAACCAAGAAGAAAATAGGGATATTCTGTGGTTGCTTATCACAACTCTGTGGTTGATTATGAGCTTAAACCTGGAAATCTTTACATGGATTTCAGTGGATTTTGAATTAAGCCCTAAGGAAACATCAGTTCCATTAGTGAGYTAATAATAAACATATATTTCAAAAGATTTACAGGTTCCTGTTAGACAGTTCAGTTCTGAAATCAGGATTGGGAATCTTACCCACAAAACATGAGCTTCACCATTTAGAATTTAGGCCTTCAAAACCTTCAGCCTCTCCTGGTACCTTATAGTACTCTCCTAGAAGCTGAGCCCTTATCAGGACTCCTATCAGCCACATCAGGATTTCTGAACTAGCCACCCTACAGTGGGGCGCTCAGTCCACAAAGCGTACTTTCAGAGGGTGCCTGGCTAGTCTCAACTTGCTGAGGACACCTAGGGACGCAGCCTCATAATCTGAGGGATTCAAGGGCTTCAGCTGAAGCACCCTAAGACCAGTGTGCAGGGCATTAAGAGCTGGGGAGGGTGTCCTTCAGTCTCTTGCTGGAGCTGCTAATCCCTATTAAATAGGGAGACAAAGCATGCCTCCTCTGGCAGTCAGGAAACTCAGCAGTTGAGAAACTCAGATTCTACCACCTGCTTCCATAGTAAAGGTATCAATTTCAGCACGGATTTCAAGGCAAGTGCCATAAGGTTATAAACTCATTCTCACTCTAACTCAAATAATATACAAATCAATTAACTATTAAAAATAATGCATTAACATGCAATTTTAGCAGTAGCAATTTTAAGTAGCAATTTTATAGGGACTGAAGGAGGCCTAGACACTTTGTCTAATGACACTTCTGTATATGCTTAGCTTTATATGCTCCTAAATTCCATTAAGTATATTTGGTACAAATCACTGTACATACAAAAAAGAACATGCAGTACTTTATAGGCTTAAGAGACTTATTTGTGAGTAAATATACTGTCATCTTGAGAAGCTGAAGCAAATATTTCATTTGAATATGGAATATCTTTCATTTAATAGAAAATTTGTTCAGCTAGAAGAGCACTAGAATAAAGTTATTTTAAAATACTTTGAGTATTCCTCTTTGCAGAGGTATAAAATGGAATTAAACTTGACAAAAACACATATATGCAGCAGTGAAAACCTATGATTCACATGAACCAGTAATATCCAAAGTATGTGTCAAATAACAAAAAATTAATACATTTGTGCTTTAAATATGACAAGAAGTTGGGGATTAGGTTATACTGATACATAACAAAAGTAATTTAGCTGTATGCTGTAGCTTTAATTTATAAAATAAAAATAATCAGTGGTTACCCATTTTGCAGTTCAGATTTATGAAGCTAACCTCTAGTCTTTAATGGCTTGCCAAAACCTTATTTCTAAACTGAAACCAAGGAATTCTATAAATTGCCCAAAACACTTACCAAGACCTTGTTCTTTATTCTTAAACAGCTATATTAAACACATGCAAATATAATGAAATAAAATTGCCTCCATGTTTAACATCTTAAGACCTTAGTTCTATGTGGCTGCAACCCTTTGAAAATAAGGCTGTATAATAAACATGCCACATCAGTTCAGAGATCAACACTAGCAATTACTGCTATAAAACAATGAAAATAATCCTGACTGAGCGTATATCTAACCAAGCATATTTCTTCAGGGCAGACTATATGAATGGTATGGGCTTGATATACTTCAGACGGGATAAAACCAATGGATCTTATTTTTCTATTCATGGTACCAAGTATAATTCAGAATCAGAGAACTAAAACAGTACATTTTAAGGACTTCCACTTGCATTTGAAGGACATGTTTTATCCTAGTCTCAAGTGTTCACAAAAAGAAAATCAAAAAGCAAAGAGCTAGGACTTTTTGGTTTTATCTTTAAACTTTGGGTCTAAGCAATCTAGATATTTTCAGTTTTGTTTATAGTGGTCCAATTCCATTCTAGAGAATTGGGGTTCAGTCACTAATTTGGGGGTAACTGACAGGCAGTTGTTCATATCCCATGTACCGAAGCATCACCTTCTGCTGTTTAGCCATTTTCTTTCTTTGGATTTATAGTAAAGTTCCTCTATTCAATGACCTATGTCTCCCAACAAAAACCTCCCAATAGATCAGTACAAAACACTTCAGGAGGTGTTTTTTTTCCTCTTAACCTGTTGGTCCTTCCTGTGATACAACTTTCCCAAACAGTACACATCATAACAGGTCTGAACCTAATTGCAGAGGAAGTATGCAGCTAATAGGGGTAGAAGAGCAGGAGGAAAAAATATACACCTAGCTTTGAGTTAAGGTACAGATGAAGGCTAGGTTTTAAGGCTAGGATTTAAGCATCACTGGATCTCATATTACAATACTGCAAAGTACACGACAGAGAGCTAAAAAAAATTATGTTGCATAAGCTAAGTTTGGGTGAATATATGAGGCTCAGAAAGCCTGTAAAATATTTGATTCCAGCTCTTCAGACATGATTATAAATTCAAGACAGACATGTAATCTCAATTCACTAAAGTTTTCATTTGGAAGTGGGGACTTCCACTTGCAAATTAGTAAGTGAAGGAAATAAGTCTAAAGGAGTCTTCCAAATCAAAAAAATTATTCTAAGTAGATTATCTTCAGAGAGTGACATTTTAGAATGAAAAGAGAAGTGTATTGCAAAAAATATGAAAAATAAAAAAAAAGTTTTCAACCTAAAACTGGAATTTCAAATGGAGAAGATGAACATTAACAGTTCCAAAGATCTGAATGGGCTATGGATATAAGATGTTTTATAAGATTAGCCAAGTACACAGAGTCATTAAACCATGTCCACTTCCACCTAAACAAGAGACATTCTCACAGAAACACTCTTTAAAAGTCTGACGGGCTTATTTGAGCTCTCTCTGCAGAGGCTACAAAAGCTAAAAGGCAGGCTAACATTTATCAAGATGCCAAATTTTTTTTTCACATACTTAAAATTTCTCAGAGAAACAAGTGAGACAGTAAGTCATGCAAGAGATGGACACTCCATTATACAACTTAGATTCCCACTAATAACAAGGCAAACAGCCCAAGAGGGCAGTGACCCAAACAAATCCTGAAGTCACCGAACAATCTATTTTCAGAAACTAACTCCTCATTAATTAATATTTTTTCAGTGCCTTAGCCGAATCTCCTAGAAGAGCTGCAGAGAGCCAGAGGAGTATCTGCTCCCTGCAGATGGTCACACCTCTCAGGGTCAGGCCACGGGGATAAAGTGCTTTATCTATAGACCAGGTAAAGAAAAACTGCAATCATTCTACTCACTGTGAACTTGTTTGTCTATACTCCTTAGTAGGACAGCTGAGTAGAAAGAGTGCTTCTTTACAGCTTGGTCAATCACAGATTTCCCTTCAGAAAAGGCCTGAGCTGAGTAAGATTTGTTATTAAAATACTAGCACATTTAGAGTAGCAGAAGACCACAGATAAGTTTAACCTGAGCCTGAAAGACCAATTCAACAATTTAGCTTCCTCCTCAAGCCACTGCTGTTTTAAATAATAAATAAATAAAATAAATTTCTTTATTACAAAAAACTGTAATAAAGARTTACAATGACTTATGAAAATAAGTGATAGAATACTCTTGTTTATGTTGGCACAATGTTAATATAAAAGAAACATGTTTGTTCTCTGTGTGTTCCCATAGGAGAATTTGGCCAAATGACTAAATACATTTTGATTAATTATTCTGAGACCAATACTGTAATGTATGCATAGTGTTCCTATTACAAGGGAAATCAACATCAATGAGACTTCCTTTATTCCAAAATTATTTTGAACCGTGTAACTACAGAGATAAAAAGGCAATATATTTCTGGATCCTTCAACCAAAAATACTACAAATAATTAAAATGCTTCTAACTATTGCCAAATGAGTAAATTAGCAGTAACCAAGGATTCAGCAGCTTTTTGACAGATTACATTTGTGAAAGAAAAACAAAAAATAAACAATGAAAGATGCAACAAAAATACTGAAGAACCTTTTAGAAGAGCAATAGGAATGCTGTAAAATGTATTAAATAGATCATATGCTGTAACTGAGGATGTAGAGACCTATACTACAGAAGTGAAAAGAGACTCACTCACACCTGCGGGCACGTGGCTATGAGGAGGGAGAGATTACCCCTTTACGCCTGTCCTTCACGCAGTCTGAAGGTCTCTTGAGTGTTTCTCCCTCTATGAAGAGGTGAAAAGCAAGTGAAAACATTAGATCCATCCTTTTGCTGGACAACATAGGTGCCCTGCCAAGAAATGGAAACCACAGAGCATCCTGCAAACCCAGCAAAGCAGCTGTCAGCCACTTCCTTCTGCTTTCCTAAAGAGACTGTTGCTTAGGCAACAATATAGCTACAGATTACCCTTTATATAAGGCCCTAATCTAGCCTAATCAACACGATGTAATTATTGTGATAACTATCTAGTTATTTGGGGCCTGATTTTGAGAACATCATATTGGAGTCAATGGTATTATTCACGACAGTAAACAGTAAATTCAGCAATGAAAGCTCCCCAAATTAGACTCAGCTTGCTGAATGAATTTACCACATCACATAGGCATAGTCTGGACTCCATGGCCGGTAGTGTGTACCCACATATTTTCCACCACCTCATACCACATGAGCTGCCCTTTTAGGAGGCTAGAAATTAAAAAACTTTTCAATACAATGCAGTTCGTAATCTGATTATTATCAATATTTACATTACAACAGTGCTCAACAGTCCGTACAGAAGCTGAACTGCACATCTTGAAAAGTATACAAACACAGAGGCAGGCAAGCATGTCTTGTCAAAAAACAACAGAAAAAAATCTTGCTATCCAACAAAGTACAAGGCAAATTAAATGAGTGTTTTCAGCAGCAACAGAAAATGGAAAAGGGAAAAAAATAACCTAAGGTTCACCAAGACTATAGGCATATGAGAACTGGCTCTAATTTACTATGTATATTGCTGTATACACGTATGTGCATAGGCATGAAAGAGGAAGTTACATATTTTCAGTATTTTATCCAATTTTTTGGTAATCTGTTTAAATGCTCTTCAAATTCTTTTGTGGCAGCATTCAAAGTCAAGATGTACAAATGTTACTGCAGCATGGAATCAAAGACCACCTTCTAACAGCTCCCTCTCACTGAAATCATTGCTAAAACTGGAAGCCACACTACTACCACTGAAAAGGCCAAGACAACTGAAATGCCGACAGCTTTATAACTAGATAACACCCACATTTTTGGAAGATTTGATTATTTCTAATGTTACTGGAAATAGAGTCAATTTTTGACTCTAGAAGCTTTGTTTTAGTAGTCCAATTATATATTAACAGACTTGTTTAAAACTGTATACAGTAAACAGACTGTAACCTTGCTAATAAAAAAAGAAAGCTGAAGTTATTCTTAGGCACTGTAAACTTCACAATGCATTCCCTTATTTTCTAGATTTTGAATTTTTTTTAAATGAAAGGAAGGAACAACCTTGAAAGATTTCTATCTATACTTTTCCTGAAATAGAATTACCATAAGGCTGTCAGCTAAAATGAAACATATTGTTCGGCAAACTTCACATCTGTGTATCGCAAATCAAGATTTGGTCTTTGACTTAACATGCCACATTTCAGAGGTAAATAAAACTTCTGTGATTTTGTTACTTTTCTTCTATTACTAAATAATAGTATCTTACAACAATTTTCATTATACCTCCTAATGCATTCCTGTTACACATAAACATTAAAGTAATTTACTTATCACTGTGGAGGTTATATGAATAGGAAAGGTAGCTTGCTGATGTATTCTTAATGAACAAGACTATATGTGACAGTTTTTCAACTCTAAATGAGACTTCAATAATACATTAGGAAAGTACCATTCAGTGATTTGTCCAAGCACAAGCCTCCCTAGTCTCAAGAACATTAAAATATTACTTGGGAAATCTTCTCGAGTACAATTTCTTTGTGACCCTCTATACCTGGGTTTTAAAATTACAAAACTATTCTAGTGCTTATCAAATTCTCTCTCTGAAAATTTCCTCTTTTTTTGCAAGGCTGATTCAATTCTTACAATAAACCTCCAGCTAAGGAATGGCTGACGTTATCAATGAGAGATTCCTAAACCTGGCTGTGCAAAATTATTTAGAGGCCCTTATTTCACAAGGGCCTAAATTTAAAGCATACGAATCAAAATCAGTCAGAATACTTATAGCAGAAGGTACCAGTGGCTGGAAGTAAGAGCATCAAAGTCTGTCTGTGAGTAAAAACATTAGAATTTGGTCCTATACTTTAATTAGAATTTCCCCCTCTTTATATACAGGCATACCTCGCTTTATTGCACTTCGCAGATATTGCGTCTTGTACAAATTGAAGGTTTGTGGCAACCCTGCGTCGAGCAAGTCTATCAGCACCATTTTTCCAACAGCATGTGCTCACTTTGTCTCTGTGTCACATTTGGGTAATTCTCGCAATATTTCAAACTTTTTCATTATTATTATATCTGTTATGGTGATCTGTGATCAGTGATCTTTGATGTTACTATTGTAATTGTTTTGGGGCACCACGAACCGCACCCATACAAGATGGCGAACTTACTTAATAAACGTTGTGTGTGCTCTCACTGCTCCACTGACCGGCTGTTCCCCCGKCTCTCTCCCTCTCCTCAGGCCTCCCTATTCCCTGAGACACAACAATATTAAAATTAGAGCAATTAATAACCCTACAATGGCCTCTAAGTGTTCAAGTGAAAGGAAGAGTCGCACGTCGCTCACTTTAAAATCAAAAGCTAGAAATGATGAAGCTTAGTGAGGAAGGCATGGCGAAAGCCAAGACAGGCCGAAAGCTGGGTCTCTTGCGCCAAACAGGTAGCCAAGTTGTGAATGCAAAGGAAAAGGTCTGGAAGGAAATTCAAACTGTTACTCCAGTGAACACACGAATGATCAGAAAGAGAAACAGCCTTATTGCTGATACGGAGAAAGTTTTAGTGATCTGGACAGAAGATCAAACCAGCCACAACAGTCCCTTAAGCCAAAGCCTAACCCAGAGCAAGGCCAGAACTCTCCTCAACTCTATGAAGGCTGAGAGAGGTGAGGAGGCTGCAGAAGAAAAGYTTGAAGCTAGCAGAGGCTGGKTCATGAGGTTTAAGGAAAGAAGCCGTCTCCAGAACATACAAGTGCAAGGTGAAGCAGCACGCGCTGATGTAGAAGCTGCAGCAAGTTATCCAGAAGATCTAGCTAAGAGAATTGATGAAGGTGGCTACACTAAACAACAGATTTTCAATGCAGACGAAACAGCATTCTATTGGAAGAAGATGCCATCTAGGACTTTCATAGCTAGAGAGAAGTCAATGCCTGGCTTCAAAGGACAGGCTGACTCTCTTGTTAGGGGCTAATGCAGCTGGTAACTAAGTTGAAGCCAATGCTCATTTACCACTCCGAAAATCCTAGGGCCCTTAAGAATTATGCAAAATCTTCTCTGCCTGTGCTCTATAAATGGAACAACCAAGCCTGGATGACAGCACGTCTGTTTACAACATGGTTTACTGAATATTTTAAGCCCACTGTTGAGACCTACTGCTCAGAAAAAAGATTCCTTTCAAAATATTACTGCATATTGACAATGCACCTGGTCACCCAAGAGCTTTGATGGAGATGTACAATGAAACTAATGTTGTTTTCATGCCTGCGAACACAACATCCATGGGTCAAGAAGTCATTTTTACTTTCAAGTCTTATTAGTTAAGAAATACATTTTGTAAGGCTATAGCTGTCCTAGATAGGGATTCCTCTGATGGATCTGGGCAAAGTAAATTGAAAGCCTTCTGGAAAGGATTCACCATTCTAGATGCCATTAAGAACATTCGCAATTCATGGGAGGAGGTCAAAATATCAACATTAACAGGAGTTTGGAAGAATTGATTCCAGCCCTCATGGATGACTTTGAGGAGTTCAAGACTTCAGTGGAGGAAGTAACTGCAGATGTGGCAGAAATAGCAAGAAAACTAGAACTAGAAGCGGAGCCTGAAGATGTGACTGAATTGCTGCAATCTCTTGATACAACTTTAACGGATGAGGAGTTGCTTCTTATGGATGAGCAAAAAGTGGTTTCTCGAGATGGAATCTATTCCTGGTGAAGATGCTGTGAACATTGTTGAAATGACAACAAAGGATTTAGAATATATTTACATAAACTTAGTTGATAAAGCAGCRGCAGGGTTTGAGGGGATTGACTCCAATTTTGAAAGAAGTTCTCTTGTGGGTAAAATGCTATCAAACAGCATCAMATGCTAMAGAAATCCTTCGTGAAAAAGAGAGTCAGTCGATGCAGCAAACTTCATTGCTGTCTTATTTTAAGAAATTGCCACAGCTGTCCCAGCCTTTAGCAACCACCACCCTGATCAGTCAGCAGCCATCAACATCGAGGCAGGGCCCTCCATCAGCAAAAAAATTATGACTTGCTGAAGGCTCAGATGATGGTTAGCTTTTTTTTTTTTTTTAGCAATACAGTATTTTTTAATTATGTACATTGTTTTTCTAGACATAATGCTATTGCACACTTAATAGACTACAGTACAGTGTAAACATAACTTTTATATGCACTGGGAAACCAAAAAATTCTTGTGACTCGCTTTATTGCGATATTCGCTTTATTGCAGTGGTCTGGAACCAAATCTGCAATATCTCTGAGGTATGCCTGTACCTATTTTTATTAAGCCTTTTTCACACATTTTTCTTCACTAGATTATGTTTTTATGGCTTCGAGAGTCCTATTTTTGAACTGATAACACATGACAGAGTTACAAGCAAATCTGATCAAACCTGATCTATTTGCTATGTCACTGCTAATTGATGGTCCCACCTACCCGGTGATAGCTACCTATGCAATAAGCAAGTAATTCCCATTGCTGTGTTGGAGAAGTTAAAAATAAGATAGAATTAAAAGATCCAGTTTAAGTTCCGATTCTTCTGTTACACCTATGTTAGTCACATTTATTCCTTCTTTATTAAGCAAAAGTAGAATCAGATCATTTATGATTTCATATAGAACAAAGAAAATTTGCCCACATTTGTCTCACTAGGATTACTCTAGTGCTTTAAAACATGATATTCTACAACAAAGTAATTCCCAGAAGACTTTTGGAAATAAAGCTGGGGGAGCGTGTGTGAAACTTTCAGATGCCAATTAAGTTCTCTCTTTTTAATTTATCATATTCTGTCAGCCTGTGCTAAGATCTGTGTGCTGGCACTAGTCAGCTAAGGATTATAGTTTTGCGAAGTGCCTGCATCTCTGAACTCCACTGAGGTCATTTGAAATGCAGTGTAGACTTATTCTTAGCCTGGCCTGGCTCACCTGTTATTTATTATTTTTACCAATTGTTGTCTTTTACATCTCCATAGAAGAAGTTTGTCAAGTGCTACATACACAGCTATTGCACAGCATAAACTGGTATAGTACACAGGACATTCATTCATTTAAATAGGTCTATTAATCATTATAGTTTGTCATTTGGCACATAAAATGGGGCTGTATTCATTTTTTTTCCCAGTGTGAAGCAACATTTTAAAATCTTTCACTGTCAAACARGCCTGTTACACAGCCAGTGCAATCTTTAATGCTGTTTATTTATCAAACTTAATGTAATAGGATCCCTTGACATAGTACACTGATGAAGAAGTGAGGGCCATTTTCAGAATGCTGAAATAAAATAAACAACTAGTAGCTGATATTCTTCAAGTTTCCTGTAATGCACAGATATATGTATTGTCTGAACATGCAATAATTTCTACAGCAACTCACAGATTTTGCAAGATGCAATGAAAAAACTTGCTATAAAACCTGTTAATCACTAAAAAGTGATATTGCAAGCTACAGTTGTGGTCCAGTGATTCACAGATGTAGTTATAAACTACTGACACATGATTTTAGTTGTTGCCATATAGGAAGTATTAGCAACTCCTGGATTTAGGTAAAATGGTGTATTATATATCATAACTAAGAAACMAGTTTGTGAAAACAGTTCCCTCCCGCAATGATATGTAACTGCTCACAAAGTCTCTAGAGGGAACAATCTTTTTCAGTTCATACTGCAATAAAAAACAAACCAACCACAATTCGCAAGAATTTTTTTTAGGGAATGAATAAAAAGCATTACAAAACTCTGTTACAGGTATGGCAAAACTTTAAGAGTTCTGTGTGATAAATGTTTACTGTAGATATATGCGTAAGAAATTTTAAATTGTACTTTTTCTATTTATTAGATGCAATTACTTATTATGTGCTCAAGCACACAAGCAATAACCATTTATGCTGTGTTAATTACATGACTTTTGGCTATAATTTGCCTTCTCCTGTTTCTTCAGAACAGGATAGCTGCGCAACTCTTTCTTTCCCAAATCCAACACATCCTATCTCATGATCTGCGACTAGCGTGATTTGTGAGATGCAAAGTATTCAGTTAAAATTGTGGGCCACAACTTAGTCAACAGACACAGTAAAAAAAAAGAATAAAAAATCCATAATATTACCATTGCGTATATATACACACACAGAGAGAATTACGATATTTCTCAAATGCTGTGGTTACAAAGCAGAACTGCAGTACTTATCATTGACATAGCGACTTTTGCAAGAACACAGTTACTATGTTTTACAGTGTGTCCATCCACAGCTTTTTACCTGTAGTATGACCCTGGTTATGGAGTGCCTGGGTTTATGAACCGAATTTTCTAAAAGGCATGCGACAAGCCACATCAAAGTTTTTCTCATACTCCATATGGTATTAATAGTGAATCACATAAACTTAAAGTAAAAATGGTGACAGCAGTTATTTGTTCTTCACACACTGCACAATGTTCTCAGCACAAACATCCACCTTTTTCCCTTGTGCGAGCTGTTATACACGTGCGTAATGTGCACAGGCCAGGAAAACGCTTGTGGGTAGCTCTGGCCTTTCGCACGTGGGCTGGGCTGGAAACAAATGGGGATCTAACCACTGGCAAAGCTGAGAATTTTCCACCTAGCCGCCCCCCCCCATCAGAAAATACTGGTTTATTAAAATCCAACTTTTTGTGGAAGCATTCTACTCTGAGTGGGAGAAAAGATGAGAAGTCTTCCCTCATTCAGAGTAAGCTTTCTGAATTGAAACGAGAGGGAGAGGGAATGTGTACTCAGGCACAGAGCAGCCGCCTGCCTTGCGGCACAAGCTAAACCAGGTTCAAGTCTTCGGTCTTAAACAGGCGCAGAGGGAACCTGAACTGGCCTGTCTCACCTGCCGGGAAAAACCACACAGACAAGCACGGCTCTCTACAGGAACTGAGCACATCCAGCCCCCCGCCACCACCGCTGCGTTTCTGACTTTTTCCCCTCGGCTAGCTCTGACGCTGCCCTGAGCTCTCGGTGAGCCCCTTCGCTTTGCTGAATTGACAGAAAACCTGCAGAGGGAAGAGCGAGGTTTGCCTCTGCGCTAGCGAGCCCCACGGTGCGCCAGGAGCCCCCAGCGCAGGGAAGGAGGCCTGGGGGGACGGCACAGCGTGGCGCACCTCGCCTCGTGGGGCCCTGCCGGGGACCCCGCGCCTGCCCCAACCGGGCCCCGAGCCCAGGAGCTCCCGGGAGAAGCTGCAGAACCGGCAGGCCAAAGAGCTGAAGCGCACCTTCCCCTCTCGGCCGCCCCTCCTCTGCTACTTTGCCATTGACTATTCCACGGGCATTACTTTTCTCCCAAAACAAACCTTTTCCAGAAAAGGAAGGATTTTCTTTCCCTCCCCAGTCAGCCCTGCTCGAGAACATTAACATATGGAGCATGTTAGGCATATGGAAGAGTGCAATATGTTTTGGGAAGATTCACAGTTTTCTAACCTAGAAAATGTCAGCAGAGACTTCTTTATTTGCAGTACATGCCATCAAAGCTAAAAGAAGAAAAACATATTAAAAAAAAAGAAAGATATTTTGTAGGTAATGTAAGAAAAAAATTGGGGGAAGACAGGAGGATACTTGGGAAAGACCCCAAATGCCATTTTTAAAGGTTTCAATTTAATAGAGTCCCAGATGCTGAAGTAAGCCTTTTCTTAAGACATATGTCCCTAAGAAATGTCATTTAATAAGAATTAGAGGGGGGAGTTTATTTTTTTTTTTCAATCCTAACTTTACAGCACACATGCAGACTCTCTCTCCCTAAAGGAAAGGCACCATAAAAAAGAAAGCTGTTCAGAAGAACAGCAACGCATTTAATCCATCAGATGAAAAGGTATATTTAACTCCTCTGTGTTTATGTAATAAACCTTATCAATGGAAAAATAAAATCTAATCTAAAAAAATCTTGTATCCGTACTAAAAGCTAGTCCTAACGTTTCACATTATCCCTTCCTCTTCCTCACCATGAGCTATTATCAGGGGCCAAGGACGAGCCGCTCGTGAGTCCATCCATGCCTGTGAAATGCAAGCCAAAGCAGTCAGGCTGAGAACAGCTGGGAAAGGCGGAAAATTCAGCAGTGGCCCATGGGTGGGGTAGGAGGGAAAAACGAAGCGGCTCTGAGCCTGCAGCAGCAAATGATTAATACCATCTCCTGGGGGCATGGAGCTACGGTACCTGGCGCCTCTCTCGCCCCCTTCTTCTCTTCGGCTATATGAATCAGACTTGCACCATAACAGAGTTCTCTGCAAACATGACTATTTAGCCATGTTACCAGTCGTGCTCATTCCAAAATGAACAAAAACTTTGGTAGTGATATTAGACAGGTTAAAGCAACATGACCAGAATACAGTGCATGTCAGTGAAATCTTAATTTTTTTTAAAGATCACAGGAATATGAAACAATCTATATGAAAAAATCTTTCCAATGTATGTCTTTTGGCAGAGATACTGACTACAGAGCAACAAGGTTTCATTTACTATCCAGTCCTCAAAAAAAACCAAGGCAGCTATTACTAACAAAGAAACATGGGTTCAAAGTCTTGAAGTAGAAAAATTAGGCAGAAAGTGAGTGAGAATATAATGTCCTTTAGGACTCTGGGAAAACATAAATAGAAGTTTTAAAAATCCTCAAGTTTAAGGTCTGTGAATTTTCCCTTTATTTATCTACGTATGACTATTTTCACTCAAAACTAAAAAAACTTAATTGATGATGGTGTAAGTACAAGTAGTCTTATCTTCATAGTTGTGTTCTGCTAAAAAATCATCAAAGCAAAGCAATGAATGAAAACACTGTTTTTACTACAATCTGTCATTTCATTTCAATAAAGATAGTTCCCACAACAAGAAAAATCTTTAAATTCTGTATGCTTTACAAAAAAGCTCAAAACTACTTTCTAATAGAAATGAAACATTATCATTAAATTATGAGCTAAAATGGTGCTGTTAATTTTTCTCCATTTCACTGGAAAAATTATTTAGAATTATTTCTATCATAAAAGATTTTTGGTCTGTCCCAGTTCTAACTGAGATGAAGAGAGAACCGAAGAATCTGCTTTAAGATATTTTACAACTTCTCTCCCAGTAACTAATGCTATGAGGAAGAAAAGGACTTAAAAAAAAACCCCAACTAACCAAACAACCCCCCCCCCCCAAAAACAGAACTTTCAAATTCAGTAAAATCAACATGATTTGAACCCTGGTGAAAGTACAGATTAGTTGCTTTTTTGTTGTTTTACCCAAGCTAGTTCATGCACATTTGAAAGTAATAACTGATTTATAAAATAATCTCCTTATGGCTACCTAGGAGAATGGTAATTCTGAACTGAATTCTCCATATTTTATGAGGCTATTTTACTTGAGTTAGTAAAAGATTATTATTACCATTTACTACTGCCATTGCAGAAGTGATTTCTTTAGAACTGTTGATTTAGACCCCAAGATACAATCATATTGCAAATCAGCAAATATAAAGTCTTCAATGAAATATTAAAATTTGAAACTTGTTTTATAAAATTTGTAAAATTTTCCATTTTTTGTGACTAACATTTTATTTCATTTTTAAAAAATCCCATTACCTTTATGTTTACAGTTTACGAACACTTCAGAACAGTTTTCTCTATTTTTATTATTTTGTATTTCTAATTAGAACTACATTTTATTTAACTATCTGGGCATTTCAAAGTTATAAAATGACTTYAGAAGAAAACATTTTTTATGATAGTACTTTTCACTTAAAATAATTTAAGGAAAAATATTTGCTTCCAGACTAATACAAATTCATTTAAAAAATCCAGTCTAGTAAAACCTCCAAAGAGGTTTTTCCTATATTTTCTCATTTTTGTGTGTAGCTAATGTTAAGGAAATATATTAGCTTAAAAGAATCAGAGCTTATCTTTTTCTCATCTATACTCCAAGAAATAGAAAAAAAACCCCAAACAATATAATTATCAATTTTCATTACCTCTCTTAGTGAAATGTTTGTGCTGACAGAGGTCTTGTCTGTTCTGCTGAGAATACTGAAATGAGTCCAAGTAAATTAGTTCCTAATTTGAGCTGAATTTAGTGACAGCATCATAATAGTAATGATTAAAATTATCAAAACCCTTGCCGACGTCTAACAAAACATGGACTCCCAGGTTCCCAAGTTATTTTAGAAAAACTGATCTGGTCTTCTTACTGATAAATGTGCTTTAAGAAAGTTAGCTCCTTATTTAGAATTTGTAAAATTCTGAATTCCTCACACAATCTATTTCACTGTCCAAAGAAACAAAATAACGTAAGAAACAAATGAAACCTTGATAGTTCAAATAATTTTTGTATGTTATGGGTCTACATTTTGAAAAAAAAAAAAAATCACACTGTACCTGCAGGCAGTGGTCCACTACAGTTCTAATTAATAACTTAAGTGTATTCAAATATTGGAAGATACAGGACAGATAACAGGAAGAAAAGAATTAATTTGCACATGGATATGTGAAAAGGAAGTGAACAAGGGGAATCCAGTGACCGTGACTCTCCAACAGCATGTACTAGAAATGAAGAATCCCAGTCTCAACCTGGTAGCATTTAAAGCAGGGATGGAGCCCGACAGGGAAGCCTGAGCAAGGATTTAGATTAAAAAAAGTGAAAGAGAAACTCCTGAAAAAAATTCAAAGATTTCAAAATATAAAACAAAGAAAGCTAAGGCTGAAAGACAAAGATTAATTGTAAACTGATAGTGCAGATTAAAAACACTAGAGGGCCTACACAAAAAATAAATCAAATAAAAATAAAGTAAACATATTTAAAATAAATACATCAGATTTGGTAAATAAATCACTTTTGGGAATATCACAGGAGATACAGAAACAACATATTCTCATTTCAATATCCATAAAAGAAAACTGTCAGCACCTCAGATCCTGGAAGCAGCTCATAATTATGTTTTCTAAACTAGTTGTTGTGTCCTATAGTAATACCGTAGCAACTCACAAAAAGAAGCAAAACTCATAAACCAAGTGTTGCAGAAGAAAACTGTCGTGATGTTATGACAACTGTTCATTTCTTGAGCAGATGGACTTTGTCAGGACAAGCGGATTCCCTTGCCACGTTCGCATTGCCCATCAGTGTACGGCGGTGCCCTGGATCTCACGTTCGCGTTGCCCATCAGCAGTACGGCGGTGCCCTGGATCCCACGTTCGCGTTGCCCATCAGCAGTACGGCAGTGCCCTGGATCCCACGTTCGCGTTGCCCATCAGCAGTACGGCGGTGCCCTGGATCTCACGTTCGCAGTGCCCATCAGCAGTACGGCGGTGCCCTGGATCCCACGTTCGCGTTGCCCATCAGCGCACGGCGGTGCCCTGGGCAACCGGCCGGCTGCTCGCCTGAGCCCATCAGT
Source organism: Apteryx rowi (assembly GCF_003343035.1). Classification (NCBI taxonomy): domain Eukaryota; kingdom Metazoa; phylum Chordata; class Aves; order Apterygiformes; family Apterygidae; genus Apteryx; species Apteryx rowi. The sequence goes on along the minus strand of NW_020451094.1, from coordinate 2,196,810 downwards.
CGCCCGACAGGATTCCTTTTGGATGATGCTTCTCCTCAACTACTCAGCTGAAGGAAGCAGAAAACCTTTGTTTTCTTTGGACACTGATTGCTGCTATCACCCAGCCATTTCAGAATAACAATTACCTTATACTTAGAGATACACTGTATCTGGCCTAACAAAAATGAAGGTGGTTTGATTTGTGACATCCATCTTGTTCCCCTATTTTATCACTTTTTAATATAGTTTATCAATCTAAAATTGGAAGCAACTGGCATGATTCCCTGTAAACTGGTTATTTCTCATTTTGACTCCTTTGTTTATCTTAATGAATAAGAGACTCTATATTCTTTCCTTATATTGGTCTGCAAGAAATATCAACAGCTATTAATAATAATTAGAATCAGTTCTGAAAATTGTACTTGACTGTTTAGAAAGTATTTTATAGGCCTATATTTAGGCTCATAGCTTATTGCAAAGAATAAATGAATAAATAATATGCAAATTAAATCTCTATGGTCTACTACAGTCAGATGTCAGATTCTATTTCAACACATAGTAAAAAATGAAGTATAGCCTCATGAGCTCAAGAAAATACAAACATGCAAAATGCAAACAAATATATACAATTAATTAAAAGAAGCAGTCACTAAATATTAATTCTTTACAGCAAACTATTATAAAACTATATTATGTTATTGGATATACATTCAGGATTACACTCAAAATATGAAATAAAAATGATTTCCTCTTAAAAATGAAGAAATTAGCATACATAAAAATAAGTATTTTATGCATATGTCAGTATTTTCTCCATGACACTTTTTCTTAGACTCCTTTTTTACTACAATTCCAGGAAAAGCATTCAAAGAAAATCATCATTACATTATGATGAGATGCCACACAAGAGACTGGGAAAGACTGCAAGTTATTCATCAAGAAAGAGAGCAAAAAGCATTTGTGTCAAAATTATGTGGATTCTCATGCAGTGCAGACTTCCAAAGATGAGATATGCCCAGAAAGCATTAATGTGGAATCTGAAATGCAGAAACTCCAGTAACTATGGACACCTCCCAGGTGGCCTCTTGCCAACATTTCTTGATGGGTAGAGAAAGCGCATCCAATTTGGATTTGTACTTGAGCCTTTGGGAAAGATAGATATCTAAGGGAAAAACAATTCTCAAGTTCAACAAGCAGGAACACATTTGCAAAAAAAAGTCCCACTATATTTGACGATACATTTCTGTTTTAAGTGACTAATACAGGCAAATGAGGCAACACAAAGAAAGACTGCATCTACCAGACTTGCCTGTAGCATAGGGTTGGAATAATGACTGCAATTTTTCTTTTCCCCATTTTCAGGTAACTCGTCGGAGAATTCTGGTTCTGATTCAGACCTTGATAGATTCCACTAAAACACCAGCCAGCCCAGACTGTTTTTATTAACTTCACTAATTAAATTTATCTGCCAGCCCCTAAACATTTCTCTCTCTCATCCTCCTAATTCTAACTCCTCTCCTGCCACACACACTCCTCTTGCCCATTCTATTCCGTAACATCACCTTCTGTCCCTCTGTCTTTTGCAAACCTCCTCCTCTCCCCTAATGAGGTCTCTTATCCCCTAACTAAAAAAATAAAAATAAAAAAATTAACATTAATGCTCTAAGAAGTATGAGTTTTGCATACAGAATTTACAGATAATTACAGCCCATAATCCATCAGCAAACTACGTCTAATCTTCTCACTGCGTATGTGCCTTTCCTGCTTGTCTGTTCAGGTTCTTTATGTTTTGACTGTAAAATCTTTGAGGCAGAGAACGTATTGTGAATCCTCTCCCTTCCCTTTACTTAACTGTTCTCTGAAAAAACTTGCTGTGGCTTCATCCCACAACTTTGTACTAGTTTCCCTCCCAGGTCAATGGAAAGTCAACAGTTAATTTCCCCTCTGCAAGGAAAAAGTCACTTTAGCAGTATCTCTGTGGTCATTTTCTATTCCTCCCTTACTTGCTCTACCCACACTCCAAGTCCTCCTCCAAGAAGTTTTTGGGCTGCTAATGGAATTATTTATTAGGAAAAACAACATTTCCAAATGACTGTTTAACAATAGGCTCTTAAATTTAGATTTAAATACTCACACAGGTGATCTGATCTTTTTCAAACGACCAATGCAAYGTGAGAAAATGGATTCTTTTTCTAAAAACAGAGTACCCAGCTAATTTTAAAGTCTAGCAATATTGTCATTCTCTACAGTGTTTATGAAAGAGTAAATATTGGAAATAACATAGTAGTCAGGATAAAAAGAACCATTTTAATAGAGTAGGTGTATATTTCTATAATTTGGACAATAAAAATGTAACAGCACTTAAAAAAAAGATGGTTCTTGAGAGATACTGGAGCAGACATGATAACATACACAGAATATCTGTGAACAAAGCTTCAATTGCCTCCAAATCTGCTTGTTCTCACTAAGTGATTTATTTGAAAACCTACATAATATAGCCTATAACCTCATATTTTGGTAGGGAGAAAACAAATGGAAATTCCATTACTGTTTCAGAAATGTGTATCTCCTTATTCCCAACAGAGGCATTACTTAATAAAAAAGAGCTGCTAAATAGCAGACTATAAATCCAGGTGCCAATCTTTAGATGATAACAGATGTCTTCAATTGTCTTCTTGTTCTTTATTATGGTTCTGTTGTATTACAGAGATGGGCAGGAATGCCAAAAAACACTACTACTTCACTGTAAGGAACAGCGCACATTTGTGCTATGAAGCAGTTGTGGTAAAGAGCAGAAATGCCTCAAGAAATGAGATCAGCAGTATTGAGAAGGAGGTGTACAGCTACCATACTACCACAGTAAACATTTTGCACGCAAGTCCATTATCCAGATTGCCATGGACAGTAATAGTCTGGCTCACCTGGTTACATAAATTCTTTATTTTTCAGTTATTTTAGTCTTAACTTTCATCGACTTTAATAAAGAACCTGATAGTATCTGCCTTGGACCAGACAATGACAGTGCTAGAAGCTAATGGACTGAAATTGGAATTCTGAAAATTAGACTTAGATGGAGAAAGTAATGTGGGAACGCACTGTTTGCCTTATTGCACTGTTTGAGCTCCTAAAAATTGAGATTTCAGTAAGCAATGATGATATGGAATGGATGAGAATACACTGAAACAAATATATTCCAGCCTTTCTGCTACTTCCACAGTTTAAGGTTCCAGGTTATCCAAGAAGTTCTCAATCTCTCACTAGCCTAATCCTGGCCAGTGTCCTAACAGAAGCAGAGCGAGAACCACCACGACACCTCCCAGCTTCCACAGCCATCTTTCCCCACGTTTGGCTAAGGCATGGGACATGACACCTGTTTTTGTTGTTCTATCTTCCTTTTCCATGTGCTTGCCTTTCTGTTTCTTATTTATTCTTCTCCTCTTTTTGCCTCCTGTGTAAAGAGAATCTGCCTTTGGCAACTAGCACAGAACTTCCACAATTCAGTCCACAGTGAAGACCATGTATGCAAATTAACACTTCAAAAAGCATTAATTACTATCTAAGTATGCATTTGTGGGGTAGTTAATAAAAGCGTGTACTACACCTGTTTCTTAGCTGCCAGATTGCAAGTAAGAGTCAACACCAGAAACAGAAATTGGATTTTTTTTGTCTTAGATATGTCCTTTGCATGGTTTTAAACTCACATTGACTTAACATAAGGGTTTTGATTTAATAATAATGACAACAGTACTAGCCTGTCTCAACTAATTTCTGATCTGTAAGAATACAGTAATTTACAACTTTAAAGCAACCTAAGTGATTCCCAAAATACTCCACAGGTGTAAGAAGGGGGTGTAAGGAATAAAGTAGAACATTTCTTAAAATTTAAATTTTACAATTCAGAAGTTTAGATAATTTTTCTTACTATAATTTATTTTTAAACTAAAAATCCTTAAAAAACTTTTAATGGTACATCTTGATTTAACAGTTTTGCACCCAAGAGTTTACATGTGGAAGTCTGAATCTTCTTAACTGAGGACTTAATCAGGGAGAGGTCAATATTAACAAATTTGACTCTGTGGGCCCATTGATTCTATCAAACTTGCTAAAAGGTTCCAGAAATCTTGTTTCGCTACTAGGCAGACCTGCAAATTATCTTTGAGTATAGTTCCAAATACAGCTACCAATTACAAATATTACAAAGGTCTAATTCAATGGTTTTATTTTGGGGAAGTGTAGTTACACATGTCCAAACCTTGGTCATCAATGCCACCTGAGGCTCTGGAGCAGATTAGAATCTAAAAATCACAACAAATATTGCAAATAATAAATCCTTAGCTATCACCTGCAAATCATTTCTTAACTGACAAATTATCTTCATTATGGTTGGATTAAAACCGATGATGCCTTCTGCCTGATCTAGAAAAAAGATTTAGTAAGATCCAAAGTCTCCTTATCTGATCAAAATGAGAATAAAAATTCTGTGTCATTAGCATAGCACATCACAACTGTTCTCTCATATGAAGTTTTACAATACAAACAGCTCTACTTTTCAGGCTTGTGGTKTTTTCCTAGAGTTTTCACTGACATAAATTCTGAAGTCATTACAGTGCTTCAGGGAAGGCAGAGGAACTCTGCGTTCTCCACCAGGTTGAGCTTATTCCATCAGCAGCAACATATTTGGGTAATTTCTAGTATATGATAAATCACACTAAATAACCTCCAAGGAACTAGTCTGTCTTCTATGGATAGCAGGTATCATGGTCCTCATGTGTATTTGTCACTACTCATGACAGATTTTGCAGGCAGATAGTGAGACCTGCAGGCAGCTGTTTTAGCAAATTTTATTGCCTAATTTAATTTTATTGTTCTGATTATCCTTGAAGGATAATCATCAGACTAAGCATTTTACAAAATAAAAGATCCATTTTTTGAGTAATTGTTTGCATTATCTGCTTTATTACTTCAGTAGCTGATGATGAAAAGCTTTTTAAATTTTCAGGTACTTTGAAAAGGTTTCTTTTCCTATTCATATTATTAGGAAACACTAGCATTCACAGTTCCAAAAGACTTTTTTATGCAGAACTCAGGAAGAGATTACACCCTAGTAAAAGCTACATGGCATGAAAATTAAACTTCTATAATGACAAACCCAAACACCTGCTCAAGTAAAAAATACAGGAGTAAAAAATGTATTTCTCTGACTTTTCAATTTCATACATTCACTTACTGGGAAAAATTTTTACATAATCAAAATCWAAAATCATGTCATGCTGAAGTCTTCGAGTCTCACAAACATATAAAATTATATCTGAATTTCTGAAATACTCATCTGCTGTCGAATTGTTGAACAATCATAATATTAAATAACTTTTTCAGAGTGCTGGAAAACAGTACTTAAGCAACTCACTGAAGCTTAATTGTGTTTCTGTCAAAATGGTTTAACTGAATCATGGATGACTAAAAATCCTTCATGTCTGACTAAATACTCTTTGTAGCTTCTTCATTAAATGCAGAGATTAGGATAATAGAGCATATGAATATTTTCAGCTGGGTTTTCTTTTTGCTGGTCACCATTTTACATAATATGCATGGAACACCTGTGCTCAGCTACATCACTAGGAAATACTGTTATCATAGGTTTGGTTTTGTTCAGCTATTGAATCAAGATTAGTAGAAAGATTTAGCAGCTAGATCTGAATGTAGATTAAAGTAGGCACAGATATGAGCTAGGAACATCTTGTCCTTACGTTTGCATCATTTGTATAAACAGACTTACTAGAAATAACTGGTAATGTTTTATTTTATAACTGGCTACTATTTTCAAAAAAAATTTAAAAATTAAAATAACTAATTATGAAAAATTACTGATGGTTAATCACCTCACTTCTGAAAAAGTTCTTCACTCTTCTTACCCAAATGCTCTTTGTAGGCTGAAGAGTCCAGTTCTGCTCTCTTTAAAATCATCTAGACACCATCATGTTTCAATAAAACATGTTAATTTTATATCTCCAATTACTCTGATGTGAATTGTATTCAACAGTGAAAATAGAATTTGGTTACTTTATCTTCTGTAATATCTCTTGCATATATTGTATAGGGAGCTACCAAGATTTTTCTGTAGTTTTAATGTTATATTTTACTGAAGATTCAGCATAATTTATTTTAAAAATGGATGGCTTATTATTTGTTTTTAAGCACTTTTTGTCAGGAGACCTAGAAGAGCTTAAAATGTTAACAAAATACAGTTCTCAGAATGGACAGTGTCATGGAATGATTCTGTAACAGAAGTATAACAAGAAAAGTAAATACCCAGAAATAATTTAATATGTAGGAACAGGATATTAAGATCTTGTAAATCATTGGTCCAATCTATTATTCACAGTCATCACTGTTTATAGGCAGACATCCTACAGCAGAAGCATTCTAAGCTGTGGGGATAGTAGCATTTGATGCTGCCCAAAGATTCCCCCAGGCAGGCATTAAGCTAGTTGACTTTGCATTTTACTTAACCAAACAGAAAGTAGCAGAATTTAACCTTTTGACATTGTATTTTTAAATAGATAGTTTAAAAAACTGCTGAAAACTGACCTGTATTTAAGAAAAAAAAATCTTCAAAAMAGTTTACACTGTTGTTCACAGTTTTATAAAAATATCAGCATTTGGGTGGCTTCAAATGGTAATGAAACTTTTCCCTTTAATTTTTCTTGGAAACCTTTTTACAAGTTAACATCACAGTATATTAAACACTTACATGAGAAAACTGGACTCAAGATCTAATTCTGACAGATTAATAAAGTTAATAAAATAAAGCTGCTTCTCTCAGGAAGGAGTTGAAGGACAGGTAGGAGACAGAAAGCTATACCTTCTTAAGATTAGTAACTAATTACATATAAACATGCATATAAAGAATGCCAACAACTTTAAATCATGTTCTTGATAAGAAGAACTTAATGCAGGCATTCTGATCAGCTACTTATCTAAAATGTGTAATTATAAGTGAATATGTTTAGTTACTACAGGCTAGAATTTCAGGTCTTTCCATTAATTAGATATAAAACTTTTAGAAAAAAATTTTTTTTTACTTTTAATTAATAAAAGCATTATAAAAGTAGCTGTTATACATATTTGATTATTTTCTTGAAGAGTCCATTCTGAAGTGCCAAGCACAGTTTGAGCTAGCAACTTCCATCTGTTTTGCTACGCTTAATTGTCTATTTCCTCCAAGTTCTCTTAAATATAAGAAAGTACTAATTCTATGCACCCAGTATCATTTCTATTTAGTTTACTTTAGTAGGCAATGTAAGCCAAATAACATATTTCCCTGCCATTTCAAGATGCGCATATAATTCTTACTAGATTTTTTTTTTTTTTAAACAAAAGAACGTTAGTTGATGACATTTTGCTATTCCAGCACTTCGAATTTGTACACCAAACTTAAAATACAATGAATAGCTTCCATGCTTGAGGTTTTATTTCAGTATCAGGACATTAAGATTTTCATTTAGAATAGAAAATAAAGAAATTCAAACATTAAAGAGCTCAAACCAAATTTGAGATAGTCATTGCTGAGGTTTGGAAACATTTCCTAAAGGGGTAAGCACGTGTTTTCCAAAGAGAGAAAATGTATACTCTTGTATGCATTAACACATGAAACTTATTTTCCCCAGTTTAAATTTTATATCATAACTTCTAATTAAGCTCAATTTTGGTGACCAGTGTGCTTATAGAAGAGGAAAGTAATGTTTTACATGCCATGTTTATAAAATGAATTATACTTTCTGATGACCACATGCAATTACTGTTGGCTTTATATACATCAGCCCTAACACAGAATTTGCGTTTAAATATACAACCTATTTCTTTTTATATTCTGGTATCATGAAAAAGTACACCTCTTAAGCTGATTGGGCAGAATTGTCTTTCTTTAAGGAACCTAAAGTTCCAAGTTATAAAGTTACAGGAGTGAACCTGCATTTGGCAAATCTCCAGCTATCTCTGTAACTTCCCAGGAGCAGAGCTGGTTTCACCTCACTGAAAGGAGGCTGCAAGGATGGCAGACTACGCAAGCGGGCTCAGTAGCAGTAACAGGGTTTGCAGGGCCTTCCTCAGTAGGATTACAAACAGAAGGGCCTGTCCATAGGTGACCAGAGCTGCAGAGATGCACTGAACAAGCCTGGACACCAAAACACTCAGCAGGTACTGCAGGAATGGCCAGAGTCCACAGATGCAGATTCTCTGTGGAAGATTTATTTTTTACCTAAGAGAAAACACAGTTCTGAGGTACTAAGAGCAATAAGAATCTTATGTCTCAAGGGTAAATACTAAATTGAGAAACAGATAAATACTCAAACTCCAGAGAAATAATATGATGGTTTGGGGACGTTCTAATGACAGCTAAGCCACAAAATCACTGATACTAAGCACAAAGAGGATTATCACAGCATTCTTCAGACGGAGACATTCACTTCCATCAGAATGACAGATCCATGACTCATAATGCAGCAGGACAATGAGCCAAGAAATTTATTCCAGGCTCTGGAAATGCTATCAAGAAGAGAGGTAACTTGTTCATATGCATATTATAAACTGGCACACTTTGATGCGAAGACTAATAAGACTGTGGAAAATTAATTGGGCAATGTAAAAACATGGGGGTAAACATCATGCCAAAAAGCCAGAATGAATCCCAGAGGGAACCTGGCAAGGTATTTTGGGGAAACTATGTTAATAAAAAACAGTGACTCATATGCATAGAGCTCTCAACAAAGACAAGCGTTATAAGCTTTCCAGTACAAAGACAGAACTCAGTATTTGTACATTTTGTTCAGTTATTTTGGGAATGAAAATTCTGGTGGCAAACACTATTAGAAATGTTTTATAAATCTGAAAGCAAGATGTATTTAAAGCCTGGAAGGGGGATGATACAATGCAATGCTGAGATGTAAGCTCTGAAGATTGATTACTTAGAGTTCTGAAGATTATTTCTAAACAAAGAAAGATAAGGTCTAATTTTTGAGAGGATTTTATTGGCTTCTAAGAAAGGTGCTTTGCTTTTAATGTTCTGACACCAGGCCAGTTTGGAACCTTGCGTCCAGATGTAGATAACACATTTGGATACCTATCTACTGGAAATGTTAATGTTTTATTATTATACTATTCACTTTTTCCATTCTGCAGAACACAAATCTCTTGAAGTATTAGGAAACATCATGCTGTAACCTAGATTGCTATATAAGCATTATGCCATATCAGCAGTCTTACCATGTCAAGATAGGCTATCATGGTATCTTCGTGATGGAAATAACAGGGGAAGAGATGAGGATGCATATATTTGAGGAGAACCCACAGTCTCAAATAAAGCAATTGCCAGCCTTTGGCAAAACAACGTGGAAAACGGTGTGCCAGCATATACTAAGCAACAGATATAGAAACAGTTCCTTCAGCTTTCAGGAGACCCTTCATCTACTCTGCTCATTAGACCAGAAGTGAAGACCTGTTCTTTGCCATCTACATAGAACCCAGGTTTTGCCATAACRTAAGAACATACAAAATCCCACCTGTCAACAGCCTTAAGAGAAGCACAGGAATATAGAGGAAAAGTAATGCCACCGGTAYAGCTAAGAGTATATGAAGGACAAGGGCACTTGGCCTGGGACTCTCAAAGTTGAAAATGAAGAGGGAAAAAAATGGCAGAGAATCTGACCCTCGTATTGATCTCAGCCCGTAACCTTTCTGAAACAAACTCTGTGCCTGAAGATGAAAAGGTCAGACATCACCGACAGGAGAGAGCGACACAAACCTGCCTATGTCAAATAACAGGAAATCAGTCTCCCACGATGTTTTCGGGGCCATGCTCTCTTTTCTACTCCATTTTGGGGATTGTCTCCACCTCCACGCGCTCTCAGCACAACCTTTTTGGCAAATCATCCCCTCGCTACGGGGTGGGGACAGGGGACGGGACGGGACACAACAGCGGAGTGGAGGGGAGACTGTTACACAAACATCTCCCATGCGTTCAGGAAAGCTAAACTCGAAGCCCAGCCTGCTGTGGGGAGAAGAATAATTAGTAAACAGTAGGTGTCACCAACTCTGGAGGAAGTAGATAAACGTTAAGAAAGAAATATTCTACCAGGAGGCCTAGGGCAAGAGGCTTCCTTAACCTGAATCAACAACAGGGCATTTCACAAGGAAGGGTTTCTGTGCACGAGTATATAAATACATTTTTCCTCACCACAAACTTACAAAATATAATCCCATGTAAAGGAAAGGACATATATGCTTAAAATGGAACCGTAGTCCAAAGAGAAAATATTTTTTGTAGAAGAACCAATTTTTCAGTTTCTGGCTATGACTATATATTTAACCAAATTATAATACTGATGTTCACAGTAAGGTAACCATATTAAAACAACAACAACAACAACAACAAAATCTTAGCATGGTATTAAGTTCAGTGAAACACTCTACTGACAAGTACTGCAAACCAGCGTATCTATTTCACTAAAACAGAACAGAATTTTAACTAGAAAATCAGGTTTTCTACCCATTTGCAGAAAAAGTATCACAATCTTTTACATCACACCACAATTAGAAATGATAAAAAGGCTGTGATTATTTCTTTTTTTTTTTCTTGAAGCCAAATTTGCATGCTAGCTCCACTTGTTCCTTTTCTCTGGTGTTTTAGAAAAATGCAATATTTACTGTATGTTTTCCACAGAAAAAGGTAAACAAATAGCCATAGCAACTGAGCCATGGCAACACTTGTGATCTAAGAGGAAATTGTGCCCCCCTTTCCTTATAGTTTGTGATTAAAAATTAATTCTTTTTTATCCATTATTGTGATATTAATTATATTTTTTTAAATCCCCAGTTTCACAGCAGCAGAAGAATATTTGCCCCCTGTATTCAAAGCATTTTTTATTTTTGTTCTCAAGAAAGGAGAGCAAATAGGAGATGCTTCATTTCACGAGCAATGTTGGGCATCTGTTCATTTGTTTATTTAAAGCTGCTGGGTTAAAAGGCAGGGAGGGGATTCTAAATATATTGAACCACCTATTTGGCAAATGACAATTTAGTTTAGTAGTAAAGTTTTCTTAGTTATGTATTTCCTTGTACTGTAATTATTTGTACGATTTGCAGACATGCTACATCAGGATTTCCTCAGTGAGCACACAGCATGTGCATCCCTGCACTGCAGTTGCCAGACAGCCGTTGTTAGCCAGCATTAAAGGATTTGCATGACCACTGTGCAGGTTTTTCTTAGCAAAACTATTAATATGCAAATTCAAATACTCCAGTTCACTACCACACTCTCTTGCTTTGATTGGCTCTCGTGCTCAAAATTTTCAAGATGTGTCTGGCAACAAAGATACAACTCTGCTTCTCATTTCCTGTTAAATGTGTAATAAACTCCAAGGTCAAACCTAGGATAGTGTAATTACCTCATTAACTGAAAACACCCTCAAGTTATCATTTTAATAGTATTAAGGAGAGGAAAGGCTATGACCCCTGAGCAGCTCTAGTTCAGACTTCTGTTTCAGGTAGCCAAATGCTGAACCTCAGCACAAGCCCGGAGTTTATTTCTGAACAAGAAAACTATTCTGTGGCTTAATCAGACTGTATTTGAGTCACAGGGAAAAGCTGGCTGACTTGGCTGATTTGAGAAAAATCACCTTGAGGAGTACACACTGTACAGGCATAGCACTTTCTTGCATGGTATTAAATACTCCTTAAGCAACAGCGCGGCTCACCACTGATACGTACTAACGAATGCACATCTCATTTCAAGTTATATTGCAAGAACTGACAACTCATCGATTTCACATGCTGGGGTTCAGACTCCAGCCCTCCAGCCAGCAGAGCCATTCGCCAGCGGATCACTTGAGCGTAGGCTGGCTATTTTGGGGCCAAAGCCCCCATCACAGCCCACGCTCGGTGCTCTCGCAGCGCCCCGGGGCCCTTCAGAGAGCCAGGCTTAGGCAAAAGTTACAAACATTTCAGCTTGTGTAATCTTAAAATGAAGACACTACAAAATAGTTGGTTTAGGATTCAAAGAGCAAAACATTACCTCCAAACAACCCCCTCAAGCCCCTTTAAGACCCCCCCMCACACACACATTTCTGCATCCTCCACTGCGAGCAGTGCTGTGTGCTCTTGAGCCAGAGCTCAGTCAAGAGGCTGCTCAGAGGCCTGGTGTGCTCATTACACTAAGCGCTTTAGTGTTTTGGCACAAGGTGCATAACACAAAATGAAGCCCTTGCTACTCCATTTACATGAAAAACAGATCCTTTGATGTATATTCTTAAATTGCTCAGATATAATTACATGCTAATTTAATTAAACAAATATACTTCAATTGAGCAGTATTTAGTATAGCAATTAACTACTGCATGAACACAGTATTTCAGATGAGACGACAAAATACTTCTTTCTCTATTTAGCATATTTATTCCCGCCTTGTTTCATGAATCATTGTACATTATTGTGTTTCTGTACTCATTATTAATCCATCTACCATTTGAAAAAGGGAACGGTTGAAAAATCTCTGCTTTCTAACTATCTGCATCTGTAGCATGTATCTGTAATACGAGGAATTTATCACAGTGCTCAGCTAATTTGATGATGTTTGGGAAAAGCCAATAACAACATTGTAACATTTGAACACGTTTGAGCCTGGCACTTAAATTTGATTTTAGCATCTACAAATCTTTAACAGTTAACATTAAAGACATCTAAACTCCATAAAATCTCATTTAGATGAGAAGCTACTGAGTTCACAAAATCCATTACAAACCTTAATGGTGATGTACTGTTCAGTTACAATAAATTTACTAATCCAACATTTGGTTGTGTTTTTATCATTGTTGCTTGCTTGTTTTAAACAAACCGTGTCAGAGATGTTACCACATACATGGCTCTACTCAGAACTCTAGGCTGTAACAGCAAGTAGTTGATATAAACATTGTAGATAGCAATTTAACAGTTCAGAGTACTGAACTATTTGTTTCTATTGCTGTCTTGGATTTATTTCACAATTTAAAAAAAAGGTTATATATCCTCTTCATTATGATAAGAGAGTCAAATACAGGAAGGCCTTCCAACAGAAAGAAAATAATTGAATCAGCAATCACATCTAAGATCTGGAAAAATCTGTGGGTGCTAAAACAGAAATACGTAAGCGATTATCTTCGGAAATTCATTGAAACAAGTGTTACATTTTCTACTTCCAAAATGTCTTATCACAGTAGATTTACTCAAGGAACAAGCTTTTCCCTTTCTCCTTTGCACCCCACTTCAGATTAGGGCTGGGTTTGCCCCYCCAGTTTCATTGTAAGGACAGTCTATCATTAAGAGACAGAAAGACAGCTGACCAAGATCTAGCAATCTTCCTCATATTTCATTTTATCCATTTCTAATAAATTAGTCAGTGTCTTCTCCAAATAGATCCATCAAAATATGAAGCAATCAAAGAGAAGTCTCATAGGTAATGTTTTGTATACGTCTGATGCTTCTCACATAAGTCTACGTGAAAAAGTGACTCTGACATTTGTTTCGCAGGACAGGGAAAGGGTCAGCCATTCTCCTTTCCCTGTGTGGAGGAAATGAGAGTTGCTGCAGCAAGAGAGACAGCCTAAGCCTTAGCCTTGTTACTGCACAGAAGTATGATTTGCTCTTTAGTCACTGTTTCACAAAATTCAGTGATTGCATTGGATATGTCAATTACTGTAGTTAATGCATTCTATATATACTATATATGCATAAAGCATTCTATAGTATGTTGTCTTTCTTTACTTCTCAAGTCTCCCATCTGTGGATTCAAAAAATTCCAAATAATAATTAAACATTTATTTATGGAGTAGCAGTTTCTATGGGAATCAGTCACAGTCCAGACTTTGAAAAGAGATCAGTAATCACCAGACAATAGCCACAATTTGTCAAAAATTGCAGCAGATTGATATTTAAAATAATACTGTTTACTTGAAGCAGAAGTAGGATGTCCCAGACAGGCATATATAGACTGGGATGGAACCACTGCATATATGGAAATGAAGTCATTTTAAGTTTTTCAGATGTATGGGAAGAATAAAATAACCTTAAATTAACTCTGCATTACTTTACTCTTGCATAGCCTTTCCATGATCTTGTAAAATGCTCTGTCTGCTCTTTAATAGTCTGCCTTTTCAATAGCTGGCACAAGAAGTTTTCTTTCTGATGTAGTATGCTATATTCCCACCYTCCTAAATTCAATCCTATATTGTTTTATTTTATTGTTCAACAGAGTTACAGATAATTCTTCAACACATACTTGGGTACTCAAATGTACGCATGACTTTTATGATCAAGGGTTAGCAATGAAATTTTGCAAAAACAAAGCAAAAATAAAACAAACAAAAAAGGAGGAGACTTTGTGGTATTAGATACTAAAGTCACAAGTTTTCCTGGTGCTTTAAACAGTTTCCCAGATTCATTTTCAGCCACAGGTTTTTACTTACATGGTCATTCAGGACACGAGAACAACAGAACTGTCATCACATGAATAAAGTGAGATAACCTACCTCAAATGGCCATAAATGTTTACGCTGGCTCCTGTCAAAATATCTAGTTCTGCAAGTACTGGAGTTTGTCATCTTCTTATATCTGCAAGCAAATATATGCATCAGTTATCACCCATTAATAACTCAATCTTATTTTAGCTTGCAAACAGTTCAAAAAAAAAAAAAATACTATCTTCCTGTATCCATCCACCATGAAGCTCAATGCAGTTCTTAACTCCTATAACGGCATTATAAATCAGTGTTTAGTAAGAAAGGGCCAGCCGCTCTCCAAGAGAAGGCAAGCTGGCGCAGGCCATGCCCTCCTCGGCAGGCACCAGCCCACAGGGTCCGAGCAGGGTGGGCAGTGCTGGGACCACTCACGTCCACAGACAGCCCCGGGCATGGCAAGGGATGGACCAGGATCAGAGCCAGAGCTGCTAGGGAGCCCCGTTGGGAGCCACCAGAGTGGGGCTGGAGACAAAGGTGTGATGTACMTCCAAGGGGTCCATGCAGCAGACAAGCTCCCACAGCATTGAGCTGAGGCCCGCTCAGGATGCAGAGGCAGGACTGGAGACCAGTCCTCCTGCAGCGCCACCCAAATGGGGACCGAGGGCCCCGGCTGAGCTAATATGGAGCCCCCGGGCCACAGGCAGGGTCAGGTCCAGGTGAGGCTGATCAGGGCCATTAAGGTCCATTAGTGCCCTCAGAAGCTGATAATATCCAGGACTAAAGTATAATCAGAAAGGCAGAGGTCAGGTATTCTGAAGGCAACTGAAGAGCAAAGAAAGGAACAGAGCACTGTCCTCACAAGAACAGTAACAGAGGTTAAGTTTCTATTTTTCTGTGAAATTCTTGGGTTACAAAATATTGCTCAGTAAAGTAACAATGCTTTGCACATCATTTATGCAGTTTTAAACTTGTATTCTTATTCTAGCACAAATCCTAGTTTTGATTTTCAGCATTAGCATCACTGATTAATTTGACAGAGAAGCACGGACAGGATAGCATAGCGTGTATGTTATTTTCATTGTCAGAAGCACCATGCTGATTTACTAACATCAATTAATTTGGAAAAAAATTCACAACTGCAGTGCCAGCAGCAATTCTATTTCCTTTTATGACAAACACAAAAGTTAATTTTTATTTTCTCATAGTGGCCTGTGATCCTGAAGTGAAAACAAGACATAATTATCAAAAAGCTTCTCAGATGAACTTCAGAATCCCTCCCTCGCCAAGAAGTATGCTAGTGTGTAACATGGTAAACTACATCTTAACAGAAAATACAAACGTTTCTCCTTCAAAGTTAAGAACAATTACAGAAAAAAGTTCCTACTTGCCATCATTATAAATAAATGCTGAAATAAGAAAGGAAAATTGAATAAAGATCCATTAATAAAAATTATAGATAGTGTACGTATGTGCATCTTTAAAACACTCACTGACACTTAATGGTGTGACATCTTTATTTAGCATCCTTTTGAGATCACGTTTACCATACTCCACTGGATACTTAGTGCTTTTTCTAATGTCAAATTCTACCACTTTAATATTGCTTTAATAGAGTCTTAAAAAAAAARGGGGGGGGGCACCCAAATAGTGTCCTGTTCACATCCCAGGCTCATTATAAGCAGCAGGGTAAAATTTGGCTAGAGCTTTATCTATTTCTTTATGTTAGAGCATAGCTAAAATCACATTTATTTGCACAGGGCTGTACTTCTTTCCGGATTCCCTTTTAAAGAAATCACCCTTCATCAGTTGTTTTCAAAAGGATTCAACAGGATTTCTCAACCTAAGTGTAAAAGAAGAAACTTTTAAAAAGGCAGTGAATATAAATTTCAATTTCTCTTATGTAAGATTGTCCTCTTTAAGGAATATGGAAACCCATATTATTCTGAAGTGCTATTTGAGCGCCTGTGGCTTTGGATTGTATCTCACTACTATACTCAAGAGTGGGAAGTGTTCTACTGGTCTTTATTGTGATTTTTTTTTAAGAAATTTAATAAAAGTAACTCCTATTTGAAGATAACCATCAATAGTCAGGAAATGATGACAATTAAAACTTCTAACATAAATTTTTTGACTTCACATGAAATAAATGGGAGTAGGAACCTCCATTGCAAAAGGAATGAAAAATGCCATTCCTCTAGAGCTGAAGAAGCTAAGCTGCAATTAAAAAGGCAGTAAACAGGGTCTCATACAAGGAAGGACCGAGGGTATTACGAGAAAAGACAGACAACTGGTAGGCAGGGTTATAATTTAGAGGTGATCTCAAACTAAAAAGTGTCCATGCATAGTCAGCAAAAAAAAAAAAAAAAAAAAGTCTTCAGAACATTTTCAAAAATCCATTAAAAAACTGTCATGCAATGCAGAGGTTAAAGTGGAAATGATACATATTTTTAAAACATTTAACCTGACCTTCTTCCTCAAAGACGCACGTGCCAAACCTCTACCACTTGCTAACTGGAATAATCACATATGAGCTACTCTTTAAAGATAATTGATTTATCAGCTTGTATCTTAATGGCTAATAGAGGCTTATTACAAATATATATGTAAGTGCAAGTCCTATTTAATTAGAACATAAAAATAAGTCTAAGTAAAACTGAATAATACAGTGCCTGGGTTCAATCTTTCCTTGAAATGCAACGGTTAGATCCTGAAGGTGATCTTAAGTTTAAGATAGTGGTCTGACCTTGGAGTATACTGAGTATTTTCTATTTCCACAAGGCTGCTCAGCACCCGCAGAGATAACTTCCTAAAATAACTGGGCAGATTGTGCAGTTTTCCTTCCCTGCATAGAGAACTAGTAGAGAATCCTTGACCCTACTCAAAATATGACAAACGTGAGTTATAACTAGGCTCTATTTTCTTCCTCAGTGCTAGGATGATCTTCAGTTTTACAGACCTCTTCCAATGTACCCCAGAGCTGATTAGGCTTCTCTATTGCAGGCTGACAGCTTACCGCTGCATAATAACAGAAATCATTACTACAGGCTAGTTCAAAAGCTACAGTTTCACCCAGATCGCTATAAACATAGCCTTATCAGAAGAACAGAAGTCTGTCTCACACAGATTTAGTGGCAATTCATTTTAATCATCATCTATTAGAAACAAACGTGAACAAACCCAAGAAACTAAGTTGCCAAATGACTCCACAAGGAAGGTAATGTGGGTGTGGGGGGAAAGCTATCGTAGTTTATACTTTCACCTTAAATATCTCAGAYATAAGCTAACGATGGAAAGACTATTAGCATACCTCTTTGCTGCTCTTTTTGTTTATATCAGAGAAAGCCAATGGAAAACACCTTCTTTGTGATACAGAGCCAGCAGTTCCCGGCAGTACGGGGAATTGTCTCTGCTGGCAGGCATCTCTGCCTGCTGTCAAGCTTCATTTCTGCACCTCCTGGCAAACTCTTCACTCTAGTTCAGTGGTTCCCGAACTAGCAGTTGTGACCCCAAGGGAGATCACTGCAGTTAAAATAGGGTCATAAGCCAAATAATCACGTGTTTCACAATCAGAAAGTATAGAACTATTGCTCCATTTCTCCTTTTTATTGATTTACTAATGTTCAGTGATGAGACTATCACAGTCTTCCTATAAATCTTTAGGGTCTTTTGGGATGGACCATTTACAAATCCATCATCAGTATACTTACAATAAATTACTTCTCCAATAATACTGTTTGCTTAAACAAATAAACAAAAAAACCAGAAGGAGGTTTGCTATGAGGCTTATTTTATTTGTGGGAAGAAGAATTGAAAAAATATCCAGCAATGCTGAATTTACTAATATGTTTAGCTTCTGTTTTCAAAATGAAATTGTCCAATTAATTATTTTTGTTTAAATTTAAGTTTTTAATGCTTGTCAAAAATTTAATTAGAAATGGACCTTACACACTTTAAAACCTGAAGGCAAATATTTTATTCAACCTAAAAGGGAAGATATAGCCAAAAAAAAGTTTAAACTTATTCAAACTGTTTTTTAATGAGTTCCACTACTGAACAAAAGTATCAATTATTTGCATACCTCTTCTACCCACCTATTTTAAGCCTTCTCCCCTTTTTATTCCCTTTAGTCTACCACCAGCCCATTCAAAACAAAGCGGTGGATGCTCCAAGGAAAAATTCCATTCACCCTGTGTTAGAAAATACTTTGTACACCTCCCAGTACTGGCAATAACCTGGGTCTACTTCCCCACATATCTGTCTCTTCCCTTCTCTCCCTCTTTTCTTCTCCTTAATCCTATTCAGTACTACCCAGACACCTGCTCCTACTTAAATTTTTAAGTGCTCTCATTAATTTTGCTGTGTTAAATGTATATATTAAATTCATGCATATAAATATATACACTCGTAAGCATAGTGAAGTGCCTTTTTGATAAGCAAACTTGCGGGATCTGCACAGCTCTGGGCCTATTTCTCCAGCAGCTGTTACTCATCCCTCTTCAGGCAGAGATCCTAAACACTTTCATAGTGGCAAACAGCTCCAGTTGCTCAAAAAATTATTCTCAGCTGCAGAGGGCAGAGCATTAGCTTCTGGGACTGCACTTCTCTTCAGCATTTTAATCCTACTGTTCCTGAAACATCAGAAGTAGCAGACAGAGAGATAAGGAATTCCCAACTTGTGCCCGCACGGCCTCCTGCCATTCCCCTGGTGGCCACGACAAAAGTGTCATTGGCTTCAGGGATTCAGGATCAAGCTTTTCATTTAGAGTTCAATCAACTTAAGCTCTTAAAATAAAAGGCATCAGAAAAACGTCAGCCACTCATTCACTGAAGGAAACCATTTCAGCAATTACTCAGTATTAGCTTAATGGACATGTATTAAGCCATCAGATATGTTTAATCCTGGGCTGCTGAGAAAAAGGGAGGSCCTGCAGCAACATACATAGCTGAAGCTTACAGAAACTGCTGGAAAGCTGACTGCAAAGCAATAGGGAGGGAACAGCTGAAGACACTTGCAACTCCTTTTTATAGCTATTTTGAAAACATTTTTCCTCCTGGTACTGAAGAGGAAGAATCTCAGTGCTTTTTCCCATGATTAAGAACAGAATTTGTTCACTGCTATGAACTTTGCCCACAGAGAAATAAATGGATGCAATGCTCAAGACCAGCACAGAACTCAAAGCAGTTTTCTTTAACTTCAGTTTATGCCAGTCAATCTAAGTTCAATGTGACACAAAACCAGCCATATGAGGGAAGTATTTATTTCTGAGAGCACCTTCCTAGCACTCTCTCTTTGGAACCGCGGGCCCTGGTATGAAGCCCTGTGTATATTTAAAAAGGGATTTCACCCCTCTGTCTTTCAGTCGTTGCTGCAGTTCACTGCAGCTGGTGCGCACTGTCTCTATACCACCCTTTCGGAGTGACCACCAGTAGCAATTTCTGCACTTTGGTCTTTTTTTTTTTCAGAAAAGTGCTAAGCAGAATACAATTTATCCCAGCTTTCAAAGACGTAAATACAAGGTGAGTTTTAGTTGGGATATATTAGTTGAAATCTGAAATCAGAAGGAAACTTCACTAGAGAATTCTTAGTTTTGAAGAACTAGCATTTTGACCTTAATAATCCAATACAAGCCACCACAGTTCCTCTGGACCTCATTATTGAGTAACCTGAGCATTAAACAGGGTTACTTTTCTACCTCAAAAGAGAAAACAATCTGACCTGATTTAGATTGGTTTGGATGTAACATATTGCAGTACAGGATTCTTTCTTTTTAAAGTTCTCCAATTAAGTAATGAATTGCTTAAGTAAAGAATGAAAGATATGTAAAATTACTGAATATGGAAAAAGTGGATTATCAAAGGCTTCTTTGGGAAGTATATTCATTCACGGCTACAAAGGAAAATCCATCTTTGTTTTGGAAGTTAGCAGCAATAACCTATGACAAGATTAATGAAAATATTCAAGTCCCTATTGCCAAGCATACCTGGCAGAAACATGTCCTGTCTCTCCTAGAGACACTGCATCTGTCAACTCTTGGAACAATTTGTCTTCATGGATTTCATTTGCTGATCTCTTCAAGGACAGAGCCAGTCTCTTCCAAAATAGTCCAAAATTTATTCCAGAAAATTTTATTTATTTTTATGTTATAATCTATGTGTTAGCAGGATTGATGAGGTCATTGCAAAGATTTTCCATAACGCTGAGTCACACAAAGTACTATTCAAATTAAAATGAATGTCAGAAATGATCCTAAATATCAATCAACAGTGGGTCTTACAGATGTCATTTAAAAAAAGGAAAGTTAAATCAACAGAAAACTGCTACATATTTAGGACTGCTTTTTATTGATGCTTATTTTGTTCCTTCTTTTCTGATTTATCGTTACTGCTCTCCTAAGAGGGAAATTCTATATGGCCTTTTGCAGCTTTTGCTTTAATGACCAAACTTTATGGGACCTTTACTAAAAAAAAATCTTCTCTGGAAGAATTATCAAGGGTAAAATAGACTCCTATTATTTCACATATGAAGAATTCTTTATAATCAAAACAATAGAAAGATACGATGCATAGCAAAAGACAGACATCTATTTTCCCTTTCCTTTTTCAGTTTTTTAAGGCTGTGGAGACTTTTTAAACCCATTTCCCCCTCTTCCCTCCCTTTGGGTCAATTTGTATTTGTCCTTAGTTATGTCAACACCAAGGTTCCATTGTCCTAAAGTTTTCCAGCTGATGTTGAAATATATTACGTCTTCTTTTGCCAGCATGAGTCTTTGAATTCAAACACCTATCTTCAGCAGATGACAAAAGCAGCATAAATGGATTGAAGCTACAACAGAATCTATTGAACATTACAGGCCTCTCCTTATTTAGGTATTTCTTATACACATAATGGAATTAGCCATAGAAGACGTAAAGCGGAGACTTCATTTCTATACAACTTATGGTTCTTTCCAGACTGGGACAAATTTAATCACAGAAGTTGTTGGACAGTATTTATTTTCGATGCTCAATAGAAAATAATTTAATATATTTAGAAAATTTGGGACAGGAAAAATTATACAGCGCAAGCTTTACAAGAAGAGGGTTCAGTCTTCCAAATTAAACCCCAGATTCTTATTTAGGAGACAGAAAAAGTGGTGTTTCAGATAAAAACTTTATTTGAAATATAAATTAAAGAAATGAATTTACAGAACCTTTCCAGGTTACTGCTGGACAAAAAAATTAATACCCTACCATTTGTAAATCCACTGTTCTTTCTGCTAAGACTACAGACAAAAGCACAGAATCTTTACAACACGAGAGTTTTTTTTTTAATATGAGCAACAAATATCATCTTGGCTTCTCTATTTAATTAAAATTCATAATTTAAGAAAATGTTCTGAGTAATCTATCCTATGGATAGCTTTTTTCCAGCTCCCTATTTCAACTATATCCCATTTAAAAGGAATACATGGTAGTACCAAGAAAATGACTTGCCCAATCTGCAGCCAAGACTTTATCAGACTAGGCCCCTTCTTGTAACCTGTACGATCACCCAAAACCAAATATAATTTATTGCAGTTTCATCTCTACGGTATCATACTCTAAAACACAAAGGTGTCTACTTTTTAGCAAAAGATTTGTCTCTTACATGGCAATAACCTATCTTCCCAGTTGATCACAAAAATGAGGAAAAAATGAAAGTAAAAAATTGGTTTTAAGTATTGCTAATTTAGGTATAATTTAAGTTATAGTTCATTATAACTATATATTATACTATAATACATAGTTTAAGTTATATATAGTTTAAGTTATAGTTTAGCTATTTCATATTGCAATATGGATTGTGATTTCAGAAGTATATCTGTTCCTGCAAAAATGACTGAACTTGCATTTTTACGTATCTAACATTATTTTGAATATCTACACTGATTTTAGTGATCTTATGTCTGTATGACAACATTTTAAGGGTAAGACAAATTAATGAATTATTTCTTAAATAATGGAAAAACTATTACTGATATAAGGTAATTTTGATCAAAACTTTCTTTTGTGAAGTGGATGGAAGTCAATGCCCCCACTTTTTAATTTCTCAGTTCAGTAGAGTATTTCTGTTTTATCTAAAGACAAAATATTAATAAAAGTACATTAGTGTCAAAAATATATCAGTAGTAATATTGTATCAGTGGAAACACTCCTTTTTTCCCCTCATATGCTGACCTAATCTCCCATAGCATGCTTGTGCCAAACAAGGGAGGAATGGACTAGAAGGATGGACTGCAAAGTGGGTGAAAAACTGGCTGGATTGAGCAGTGGTCAAAGAGTAGTGGTCAGTGGTTCAAAGTGCAGCCGGCAGCCAGTTCCAGAGTGGTATTCCTTACAAGTCAATGCTAGGGCCAATGCAACAATCCGGATGATGAGATGGAAAATACTCTCAGCAAGTTGACACTAAACTGAGGGCACTGGCTGATATACCAAAGGTTAGGACTGCTAGGGAGAGGGACCCAGCGAGCTAGAGGAATGGGCTGACAGAAACCTCATGAAGTTCAGCAAAGATGAATGCAAAGTCCTGAGCGCAGAGCAACTCCATGCACCAGCACAGGCTGGGGACTGACCGGCTAGAGAGCTGCTCTGCAGAAAAGGACCTGGCAGCCTGGTGAACAAGTTGAGCATGAGTCAGCAGTATGTACTTGAGGCAATGAAAGGCAAATGCATACTGGGCTGCATTAATAAGCCTGCTGAGCAGAGCCAGAAGGCTGAGGGAACAGTTATTCTTCTGCACTCATAAATCCACACCTGTAGAACTGAGCCCAGTTTAGGGCTCCCCAGGACAAGACAGACACTGACACGCTGGAGGAAATCCAGTGAAGGGCCATCAAGATGGTTGGTGGGTGGAGGGAGATGACAGTAGTCAAAAACTGGAAAATGTTACCCAGCGATGTTGTGAAATCTCCATCTTTGGAGATGTTTAAACACTAATGGATGAGGGCCTGAAGAACCTGAGTTAATTCTGAAGTTGGTCCTGTGTTGGCTCTGTGACCTCCAGAGCCAACCTCCAGAGTGGACCTCCAGTTTATTATGACTCTAGGAATAAATCATTTTAGAATGATTCATCTTTTTTTAAAAGATAATTACTTAAATAGTTGTGTAAATCATACYACCTTACTTAGAAGGCAGATAGAACCAGAATTTCTATGACTTAAAAAACAGTTCCTTACCAGATGCAAAACCACATCACTTGACTGAAGTTAGTCGCTTGGGATTAAGCTCATAATGTGAACACACCTTTTATTATTAACAAACTTTTTTTCCTTCTTGCCTACTTTACCTAACCATGCAATCTTAGATCAGGCAATGTCCACTTGACTGACAAGAGTAATCAGTCTTGGATCAAAGGATTCCAGTTAATCCTAATTCAACATTTCTCATTTCAGTTTTGAACATCATTCTTTAAAATAATATTCTAGGGAAAAATCCTAAACCATAGTTTTCAGTCAGTGCACAGTGCCCACCRAAACTGTAATTTATATGGATCTTTCTACAGCTTTTTAGTCAGTAATGCTAATCTTGTCAAAATAGTATCTGTAACCTAACAGGAATTATTTCATTTACTTTGAATGCAATCCATTGCAAAACCCAATCATATCAACCTCATTTAATCCACTCGAGTAAATTCTTCTGCGGATGGAGCATCATGACAAAATTGATCACCTTATCTTAACAGGAACAATTTGGTGGATGCATCCTTTCCTGATGACACTTGAACAGCACATGCCTCATGAGGGACTACTGTAAAAAGTTCCCATCTTTCTGTGCAAAGGATAAAAGGGAAAGTTTTCACTTCTTTCTGTGTTCACCACAGGGAAAACTTTGGAGTGCCTTGAAAGGTGGCCAACTCTCAAAGATGTTCTTGGAAATAGATATCTAAAAATTTTTAAAGATCTTGTGCTCAAGAACCTGGATAATCACTGGTGTCTTGCTGCTTCCAGATTTAATATCCAAGCCTCAGCAAACACTCCATGCAATTTATGTATGCTAAAGAAGCACACCTTATAAGTGAAGCTAAGAATCTATTATTAGTCTAATTGAATTATTAGTTCAGTTATGCAGCTTCTAATAATGACAGCTAAAACTGACACTCAGACTTTCTAGTATCTACCTCTTTCCTCTCTCCATGCTCCTCTTTCTTCTATGCTCCTGTTTCTATACTCCTGTAGGTTCAAAGCTAATGGTGCTGTGTTCCTTCAAGAAGAAAGAGTTTCAAAGAGTTGTTAGTATCTCAAGTTCTTTGGCAGGAGTATGATGTTGATTGTTTATTCCCCCTTGCTTTTGGTTCTGTTTGTGGTCATTTTTACGTATTTTCTAACACAGTCCACTTACTAGCTCCTTTCTCATTGGTTCACAATTCCACATTATATCTGAATTTACTGTGTATAGTTATGCTTTCTATGTGATGGACATTTGCTCTTTGTTATCCCTAGAACTGGTTTTATACAGTTCCCAAGGTTGTGCTCATTTAATGACTATTGGTGAGYTGTTTATAGCTCTGAGGCTTCTAGTACCATGCTGTGCTTGTACTTTCAAGGCCTCTGCTATCATCTTCTGCTTGCACACTTGGGGGGCCCTGTTACATCCTTCAAGCTGTGGTTTGCTGATAACATAACTAAGGTTTCATTAGCACAGGCTAATCACGCATATATCTTTCCTCAAGGTCAGTAGTACTTCACCCTTCAAAAACAATATCTATTAGARTATAACCACATACATATAAACACATGCAGATACAATACTCTGGTAATAACTTGCAACACCAGCACTGCTAGTTACAGCAATATCTCTAGTATGTTATTGAAATTGCTCTGCAATAACATACCTGCCACTTACAAAGAACAATAATGAAAATCTTTCCAAAGTGAGGACTTCCTATAATGCACATTTTTGTGCCCCATTTATATGAATCTATTGAGTCCAGGGACTGTCTTCATGAACTAATGCCAAAATAATGGTAAGCACTGTACCATAGGGATTATTTCTAAAATTCTACTTATTGAAGGAGTCAGATGAAAATAGCTTGCGGAAAGTCATTAAGACATGAGCTACCTTAGACAAACAAAACCTTCAAGCAAATAATTAAGTGTAGACGAAGTCTGCATTTCCTCACAGATATAGTGAGGACCATGGATATAGACCCATGACACAGCAAAAAGCCAGCCTCAGTATTAGTGATTCATATGAAAATTCCTCTGTTTAGATGGTTAGAAAATACTCCCTTGAGTTGACAGATCTGGTTACGGCAAAGTAGCAGGACACATTTGGCACTGTTTGTCTGGAGGACATTCTAACAAAGATCAAAGACAAATCAGAGACCATGGCAAGCTGTTCTGAAAATGTTAGAGAGAGGTAAATGTTAGAGGCAACTGAAATGTAATGCTGATAATGTATCCCCTTCCTGAGGTCTGCCCAGTGCTAGCCCTATTGAACTTGTTCAACTAATATCACCAGATTCTTTTGATCTGTAAATCTTGGGCCAAGTATTTTATACAAGCCAAACTGCGTTGCTGGACACATTCACAGAATACCCACTGAAGTTAATAGATTACTGAAGTTAATAGGAATTGATAGGAGATTAATTAGGAGACTGTACACTGCTGTGTTGCCCTTCCAGCAGATATCAGAGTGGTTAAAGTCCCCATAAGGACCTGGGCCTGCAAATGTGAGGCTTCTTCCAGTTGTCTGAAGACTTCTTGCTGTCTGTAGCAGGCACCCACTGCAACACCGACCACACTGGTCCACCCTCTAATCCTAACCAATAAGCCCTTAGCTGGCTCATCATCCATTCCATGGAAAAGCTCTATGCATTCCTACTGTTCTCTCACATAAAGGGCAATTCCCTTCCTCACCTTCTTGGCCTGTCCTTCCTGAAGAGCTTGTATCCATCCATTGCAGCATTCCAGTTGTGTAAGCTATCCCACCACATCTCCATGATCCCAATGAGATCGTAGCCTGCAACTTCACACACACCTCTAATTCCTCCTCTTTGCTCCCCATGTTGCATACATTAGTGTGCAGGTACTTCAGATGGACTGCTGTCATGCTGATTTCCCAGAGGAGTGTGAGAGCTTCCCCTATAATGCTGTCCTCTTGGCTCTTCCTTATTTGTGTGCATATACTTGAGGTGGACCCCCTTCAGTGCTGTTTTGTTGATAACGAAGTCTCTCTTGTCCACATCACCCTGCACCCTTTGCTTGTCAAACCAGTCCCCCACTTCCTCATTTGGCTATGGGTTGTCACCCTACTTCTTCATCATTCCTAGTTTAAAGCTCTCCTCAACAGGTTGGCCAGTCTGTTAGCCAAGATGCTTTTGACCTGCCTGGTCAGATTGATCTTATCTCTCCCTAGAAGATTTTCAAAGAAACAAGCTGTGTAACCAGTTGTTGACCTGCAAGATCTGTCTACTTATCAAGCCCTTCCCTCTCCAGGGCAGGATCAAGGATATATCGCCTGAGCCCCATGCCCTTGGCCATTACCCCCAGAGCCATGCAGTCATGCTTGTTATGTTCCAGGTCTCCCCTGGCAGGATTGCCGGTGCCCATGTGGGAGAGCAACAGGGAGTTCAAGAGCCACACAAGCCTTAGCAGTCTCTCTTCAATGGCCAGGTCCTCAGCAAGGGGCAAATTTCCCCAGACAGCAGATCAGGTTGGCAGATGGGGCCTCCATCACCCCCAGCAGGGAGTCACCCACTACTATCACCTGCTGCTTTTTCCTGGCGCTCCTGCATGGTTCAGGCTCAGCCAGCCCAGGTGATTTGTTGGACAGAGCTCCCAGCCCCTCATCTGCTACAAGGGCATTGAACCTGTTCTGTAGTTGCAGATCTGCAGGTAGAGCAGATCTGCAACTCCTCACCTCCTGGTGCCAGAAGTAACAAGCTTCCAGCCTTTGTCATCATAGGAGTCTCCATTTTGTAACCTGATGAGCACAGACTCTGTCTGCCCTACCTCAGTACAGCTGGGGATTGAGACTTCTCTTGTATCTGCATGGTCTCAGAGAAGATCCAGTCAATCTCCTTTTCATCATCTCTGATGCTGTGCAGTCTGCTGACCTCCTCCTGCAGCTCCTTTATTCAGCAACACAGACTGTCCATCAACACACACCTCCTTCAGGGAAGAAGCCCACCTGCCCCTGCTTCAACTTCTGTGAGAGGCACCAGACACTCCCTGCATCCCCAGACCTGGAGAGCTGCATGCTTCCTGGAGAGCTCATCTGAGTCAAGGCCTCTGATGTGTCGGAGCAGTTAGTCCAGTGGGTGCTCAGGACTATGCCCTGGGGTGTGTTACCACCATCACTGAGCACACTGTCCTTGGCAGAGTTTCTGGCCCCCTTCTGTGTGAACTGCTCCACAAACTGCTACAACTGTTGGCTGCTTCTGTTTGCTGCACTCTGGTCCTCATGGGGGCCTTTAAACACCTCAGTCAGATATCAGATATGGAAGGGCAACGCAGCAGGGCACAAGCAATCACAGAGATATTTGGAGTGCGTTGATGATAACTTCCTAACACAGGTGATTGAGACACTGCCAAGGGAAGGCACTCTGCCAGACCTCATACTTAAAACAGGGAAGAACTGCTTGGGAATGTGAAGGCTGGTGGCAGCTTTGGCTGCAGTGACCATGAGATGATGGAGTCCAGGATCCTGCAAGGACGGAGCAAGGCAAAAAACAGAATCGCAACCCTGGCCTTTAGGAGAGCAGACTTAAGCTCATTCAGGGATCTGCTTGGAAGAAGCCCATGATATACAGTCCATGAATAAATGAATGAATTTAACTTAAATGAATAAATTTAAGTATCTAGACTCTATCCAGTCTGTACTTCAATTAAAAAAAGGCTCTTTTTGTTCTCTTTCATGGTTGTATATTCTGAATTTCTAAATAGAAAATATTCAAATCATTAGTTAGAATAATAGAAAAATTTAGGTTAGAAGGGACATCTGGAGATCATCTYATGCAACATCCTCTCAAAGCAGGATTAGCTTCAAAGCTGATGAAAGATTAAACTGCTACTGCTGTTGAAAGATCGTGTGATTATTACTACAGCTTGTTCCTGATGCTTTAAGTAAATCCAATTTATTTCAGATTGGCATTGAGCAAGGAGTACACATATGGGGTATGTTAATGTGTCTCAGCTGACAACCTGCAACTTGTCTGAGATGATGTGAATGTATCAGAAGTTTCATCTCTGTACTGGAAAATTTTATTCATGTATGGTAGTAGGATAGCTGTAAATCGGATAAATATTTGCTAAAGTTCAATCATAGTTGCCAGAAGTGACATCTGGCAAATTGAAACATATTTGCTATATAACTTCTGAAAAAAGGCTAACAACAACTAATGTCAAAACCCACCATTAACTATAAGGACAGGTTTACTTTAAATTTTGCCTCACATCACATACAAGGCTCAAGTGGTCTTTCTGGATACCAAGTACTAGGCTAAGCCGCTGAGGTCAGCTATGACAATGGCTTCATGATTGAGTTCAGCAAGTACATTACACATGGAGGCACACAGCATGGAAGAAAGTGGCACAGGATTATGCAGAGGGGTGAGTGTGTGGGTGAAATGCTTGGCATCATGAAAAAGATAAAAACATACAGAGTAATCTAAATGACAGTAAAGAGGAGACATGGTCAGATGACAGATGAGGAAGATGAATTTACTTTTCTTGATTGCAAAATATCAACCTCAGTGTTACAAAGGTGTTTACAGGTAAAAATGAAAGGAAATGACAGTTTACATAAAAAAATTCAGCAGTTTAGGTAAAAAGAAAGATTATATTTTGAAATGCTATGTCCAAAGGGCAGGATTTGGATGTAGCCATAAGTCTGAGTCTCTGAGTCAAAGGTATCTTTACGATGTAGACAGTGAATACAGGAAGGAGAAGCAGCTAGACAAAGAAGTGAGAAATAACTTTGTGGAGGATGGGAGAAAGAGAATGCAACAACTAGCTCAAGTTTTATTTTATTTGAAATTCTCTGACTTAAAAAATATATAAGTAAATCACAGAGGATCTGCTGGCGTTACAAAATGAGAAAACAACGCAAGTCAAGGAAGAGCATTAGTTTTAAAAAAAGATCCTATAAAAATGCTCAATACAGTTGTCTGCTGTCAGAGGAAAACTGTAAAAGTAGTAACATGAGAGAAAAAGTGACCTAAGATGTCATCATTCTGTTCACTGTTATGAACTTTGTGTGAAGAATGAAGAGTCTGGGAGAGAACTGAAGATTACTGAGATATGATAAAAGATTCAGTTGTAGCAGATAAGCAACCAACAATAAAGGAACAAGACAGAAAATATCTAGCAAACAATAATGCAAATGGAAAAGAACCACTTTGTCAGTGGGTAGCTGGCAGGCTGGAAGTTCAATTAAAAGGTAGCCTAGCATGGAAATTACTTAAGAAATGTTCAACAGCTCAATCACAGGAAGAGAAACAAATGTCCTGTACAGATTATCGAAAGAAATGTGCAAATGTGAAGAATCAGTTTTACTTTAAACTACAAGGCACTGCTGTGGAGCAGCAGTTGGTAAAACTGAGGTGCAGACATTATCCTTGTTTGTGGCAATGTAGCTCCCAATATAAATTCTCTAAAAGAAGTTCAGAACAGGCAGGCTCTATATCTGTACTGTGAGTATATGAATTTGAATATGTTCTCTATGTCTAATTGTTATGTTAATTTGTGTATACAGTGTACTATAACAATTTTAGACTAAACATTATGTTCACTACAAGATCATTTTTATTTGATACCACTTTCTGCATGGATAAGAAAGCACAGAAAGCTAAAAGCAGAAACATGTTATTCCCATATCTTGTCTAACAACTCTACTGGGCATAGTTGTTTCAACGGCAATAGGAATTTGTCCGAGGCAAAATCCTTAGACTTACAATGTGAAGAGTTGTTACTACCTTTTCTTTTTCAAATCATCCCCATAGCAATTCAGTTTCTTCATAGCTTCCTCAAAATGAGCCATTCATTCCCTCTCAAATACAGATTTAGATACATAAATTAAGCTTGTGCAGATTGCCACATTAGGAAAGTTATATTCCCAGACCAGTGATTTTCTTACATTAAATTGTTTTTTTAAAGCAAAACTGTGTATTCTATGTAGCTCCCAAACCTCCCATTTGAACTGTAGTTTAATCACTGCTCTTTGGGAGACGTGCACCTGCAGGGAAGGCCAGCAGGGTGCGTGTTCAACACCTAAGTCATTAGTGACCTTTAAAGATATATCTAATGAGCAAATAATTATTGTATTCTCTTTTTATTGGGGTGAATTTCACCCGAATGAGCTAACTAAGGAGCCTAGAGAGAGAAGAAAGGATTGACTCTAAGTATTTCTGGAGCAAAACCTAACTCTTCTTCCAATTGAGCTGAACTGAAAAGCCGGAGAAAATTTGATTATTTGTCATAAAATAGTCCAATCTTTTAACTTCTCAAGTTCTATTATATTCTATTTTGAAGCCCATTAGTGTACTACTGCATTTATTTGTTCAATCATTATTGTGACTATAAAGAAGAAATATTAATATCAAAACTGATACATTCATCTGTCCTCTCAAGGACCCCTCGTGTTAATTATACACAGATCCCCTACAATAGTGACATTTTGTAGTTCTGCTTGTACAAAATTCCTGTTCCTCCTCTGATGCATTAGTTGTTTTGTTACACAGAGCTTCTCTTGCATAAGTACTCCCTATGCCCCACCATGTCTTGAAAATTCTGCGTATAGCCTAGAAAGTGTTCTGGCAAAAGCTAGTATACAAATAAGATTAGCTAGTTAGTCTTAAAAGATTTTTCTGTATGCTCTGGGGACTTCTCTGAGTTTTATATGCTCATATTCTACTCTTTCAGAACATTTTAAATTCATCAACAGAAGAAAAAAGCTGTTTAAGAGTTCATCTACAGTGAGTGCCTGGTCGGTAAGCTTTGTGTGCACGTACTCTGCTTCTGTTCAGCTGATTATGCATACACCATGTGTTAAGAACGCAAGTTTCTCCATTAGCTTATTCTTAAGTAAACTTCATGAAATTTTATTTTAGCTGTCTTGGAAGGATAGAAAGCTGAACTGACCCAATCTGGATGTGACTCTGATGTTCTCTCTGCACTTTACTCTAAATAGCTGAATACTAAATAAAAGCTTATATTTTAAGTAGATTTAGGTGCATGACTCAGCAATATTCAGGGAACTCGCTTAACTAAATCCAGRAATGGCAGCTGAAAATATTAGTATTAAACAAAGCTGAACATTATATATGCAGAAGACTATAAAAYGAATCGTATGTCTTTTTTCCCCTCACTTCTTATAAGGCTACGCAGTGCTTCAGCCTCAGAGCTGCACTTCCGATGTGTGAACCAATAACTGGTCGGGACTGCTGTGCAGAATGCTTTGCTCTAATGTTCTCAAAAAATTATAGTATGCTAATATTTTTCTTAACTACACTTGCTCTATACAGMTATAAGAGGCTTGCCATGGCTGACAATATTAAGTGATGCAGGATGTGGCAAGGCATTTAACAGAGTTCAATTAATGAAATAACTGGCATATGCTAATAATAGCAAAGCAGACTCAAGCTAACACCCAGCAGAACAGAATTAAATAGTTCAAGGCAACATATATCAAAGGATRAAGCATTTTGTCAGTCAGCCAGAGATTCTTCTCACCCTCCTGCACCCAAAAATTAAAGTTAAGCATATATACCCACAATAGCCTTTAGACTTCTGTGCTACTTGTTTACTAATTTATTTTGCTATATATCTCCTGTCCACATACCCAGGAACCTGGGATTCTGAGAAAGGTCCATCATGTTGAATAGATTTGTGTTTAATTTCCTCTCTTGCTTATAAACTTTATCAGGCATACTGATTATTTCCTTGGCATTCAGCACTGCACAAAGGATACCAACTCTTCATTTCTAATATCTCTTGCTGTGCCAATGACACCTGCATTTATTTTACATCTCCTTTCACAGGATGTTGAAAGATATTAGTCAGCTGAATTTATGGCTCAGTTTTCAAGAAACAGGGTAAGAATATAATAAACATGACTTAAACAGACTCCTGTGAAAGCAGAGCAGGACAGAACAGATATACCTCCTACATCTCATCATCCCTTATGCAATTCAGGTTCCTAAGTAGAAATTGCCTTGCTGAAAAACAGAGCGTATCTTTGCAATCATGAGTACTGTGCATGACTGGAAGCAAAAGGATCTCTGTAACCCCTTTAAGGCACCTGATCCCATCTTCCTCCTTCCCATGTTTCCATCGTTAGTGCGACAAAGACATCAGAACTCTGCAACAGATTATGCAAAATTTTCCACAAAATCATACCTGAATATCTAAACAACAGTAACTGATAAAGAGGCTCCTAAGTTCTCATCATCCCTCTGTGCCTCTGAACACTTTACTTTTGATTCACACCATCCAACAGTGGGTTCCTTTTTGGTATGATTTGTTTAGTTTCGTCTTCACATTTTGAACTACAGCATCAGCTCACTCTGCTTACATCTCCCCTTTTGGATAGTCTTGTACACTCCAGAAAAGACATCGAAGCGGAAGTGTTAAGTGTACATGGCACAGCACAAACACAAATGTTAGAATAAGCCATACAAGCTGGATACATTATCTTTTATTTTGAACTGAAGAGAAAATGACCTGCAGGCTAGAATCGGTAGCAAATTCTGATCTCCTGCATTGAACTAATGCCAAATTACCAGCAGCCATGATTTTACTATGCATATTTTTTCTRTAAAGTCCCAAATAATGTTACCAAACACTGATCTGAGAGTGTCATATTCCATAAAAAGGATTAGTCCAACTTGTAAAAAAGGAGCCTGAAAATAYTTTAAAATTCCTAAAAAGATTTCTAAAAATGTAATGCAAACAATATAGCCAAAGTTGATGCATTATTTTAAAAGATCAAGTTTTAAAATTTTGTCAGCAAGCCACCTGTGGTTTTGTTTTTTGTTTTTTTTTTGAGATTGGCTGCACAGGTTAAACATAAATAATGTATTTAACAAGACTGATCCTTTTTTTCTTCAAACATAAAATAGGACAGTGACTTCAGTAGGAATTTAAACAAACATTTATAAACTTGCTATTTATTCAGCCTTCAAACAATAATTGTTCCTTCTGATCCAGTTGTATTGGTGAATTTCTGACTCTGCTGATGATTTAATTCATTGACAATAACAGCAAACACATTAGAAATGCAAAGAATGAGTGACATAATAGACAGGCGCCTCAATACCTTCCCCTATGTCCAGAATTCAACCTGTTTTTTTGAGCTTCTGATCAGGGATTTTCAACAGTGAGCTGAGAAACAGGTGGTTTAGCAACTCCGGAGTTCCCTCACTGCTCTCCTCCCTGCTGCAGAGACATGTTTGTGCACAGTAAGACAGCAAACTTGTTTACGAAAAAAAACAGAAAAACAAATAAAAGAAAAAGCCGTAATGTATTTCTATCACTGCACTGAATTTACACTCCTGTAATGCAGAGATTTATTACTGTACAGTTCTGAATCACAGTTCTTAGACAGATCCCATATTATTTTTTCCTCTGACCATAAACAAAGGTACTAAAAACATGTTCTTCCAAGACTTACGGACTAATTTGAAAGCATCATTCTTAGAGGCAGACAAGTACCTATGCTTTTTAGATGTACAACTGTGTAAACTTAAACTGTCAACAAGTGCTCAGTCCAGAGCGTACCATGTTCTTAACAGTTTGAACTTTTTGAATTTCAATCCTTGTATAATTTGTGTTACAAAGTCTATTGAAGGTTTACATAATAGTTGCTCTCACCACTGACTAACCTATGGTTTTCCTGGAAAATAATTTTACTCTTTAATGATAAAACTGGATGCAAATACAGTCATATACACAAACATGGAAATGGTTCAATTTTCACCAACTGCATCTGCTAATAGAGCAGAAAGTCTTAACTCTTTTGAAAAGTAAAGGAATGATAAAATGACCCATAATGATTCCAGATGCCTTTGAACAACATATTACATCCAAATGCATTTTTAATTCTTTGCTTGCCTTTACAGCCCCACTAGCTGATACTTGAGATCAATTCTAAAAGCACTTGAGAAACAGAACATAGAATAACAGAACAAGGTTTTCCATACATGAAACATTTTTCCTAATATTTTAATACCACTCTAACAACAAAAGTCAGTGTTTTGACAATTCGATAATATCTAATTCCCTAGGAGGCTTCCACATTCTTCTCCAACAAGCTATATGTATCCCAGTTTGATTAAACTTGCACCTAGCACAAAACCTGGACAATGACCATAAGTTCTATCCACACATCAGCATTTCTAGGTTTCAGGTATTGTGCAGTCAAGTGATTTATTCTGCCTGTTGAGGCAGAATATGTTGCTATAGTGCAGAATAAGAATGCATCTTCACGCTAAATTTAACCCAAACTAATTACAGGCTACCTTCCTAACAGGCAGTTGTAATCCCCCTTTCAGACATCAGACGGATCAGTGGACTGATTTAACCAAAATGTGGCCACAGGAGCTCACGATCAGCTGCATGACAGGTAAGGGAARACACAGCTGGTAATTCCACTGCAAGTGGTGTGGCCCTTTCTGGAACAAGCCCAGAGCAAAACATAACAGATCTTTCCTTCTTCATATTCAGTTAAAGGCAATGTAGTTTTTAGCTGCAGTGTAATACAGTCTGAGCTAACCAGGAGAACCTTCAGTAATGGAGACTGCAAACAAGAGAGGGAGAAAAAAGGTGGCACTTAGCATTCAGTGCCACCTGTTAGCAGCCTAGGACTTCTTTGCAAATTGCAAATATTTGGTGGTGAAACCCTTTGAATCTCCAAAGGCCAATGAAGCAAGAAAACATGCATTTAATGTTTGAGCCACATAAAGTCCAAAAATGTCTCACTTCTCAATATTCTGACAYGCAGACATGCATTTACAACGATGTCTTTGGAAATAACCAATAAGGTTAATATATGCCATGAATTTGATTAAGAAATAGTTGTTGGTGGTATGGTGACAATTCTTTTTCTTTTTTTTAAATCTCARCTGAAAAAAATGTTTATTCAGATTTTTCAGATCTGCAAAATAAACTCGTGTCCAATGCTGAATGGCATTTCACAGGAACAAAGAGGTTTATACTGAGCAGAACTTTTGTTTTTTTCTAAAGCAATGTAAAGTCACTTTTCTAAATCACTAGACTTTCTCCTTCAAAATGTAATATTGTGGAATCAATTATATCTATACTTCATAAATTAGTGCTTCCTTCTCTCTGTCCCTGAAGTATATGCTGGCCTGATGGCTAGGTCCTCAAAGGGAAGAGCAAGGCATCTCAAAGACTCTCAAAGAAATGCCAAGTTCTCATGGACAGAATGAGAAAAGATTCAGAGGACCAAAGAGGGAAACCTGAAACAGGCATACCTTGTGCAAATAATTTCTCATTTTGGTGTTAAGACACAGTCATGCCATAGAGGTGAAGAAATCAGGCTCTTGTCATATCTGTGAGAGCCTGGAAAACCAACTGAAGTATGTCTGGGATAAGTGCTCACGTTAATGTAATATAGTAGCTTGAAACCTTAGAGAAAAGAGGAGACTGTTCATAAAATCTTCTTGGGGCAGTAGGGCTATGTGTAGGCATGTGTGCTGCAGTACGCTCACTCAAAAGTGGAAATCACTTAAGAACAGGAATGGCTGGTGGAAACGATGGTAGCTCACACTCCACAGCCAGCTCCAGCTTGCATGAGGTCTCACTGCCCAGCAGAAGAGGTGATAGAGCCTCAGAACTTGAGAGYGATAGACTTTAATTGAAATGTTATTGGAAAAGGTAGAAAGCAGCCAGTTGCTTAGGAGTCTCAAAATCAACTCAGAGAGGAAGACTTGACATTATCGTTGTATGTGGGAAAGCGTAGTTTGTTTTTCTGAGTTATCCTATTTCTCTTTTTCTTCTTTCCTTTAAATACTTTTGTATTTACTCTGTGCTGCTGTCAGTAACTGTCATTCATTGAGCTCTTATACAGTTTAAATTAGTTTTTCTAGCTTCCAGGGTGGAGGACAAAGCCCAGGGCTTTTTAATGACCTGTAGAAATTGAACCCACTCTTTGCAGAAGGGTTCCACATAAACCTGTATTTTATATTGGGAAGAGAGTGCAGAAAAATCTTTTTGAAGCAGTTTAATTTTTCTAGCAAAACCAGTTTGAATGAATAACACAATTTCACCTCAACTTAATTAAATATTTGGTATGACAAATCACCACAAAAAAGGTTTGCCATACAAATGCTTATTACTCTGCATTTTAAGCATTTTTATTCTCTCTATGAAAAAAGTCTTTTTTTTCCCCTCAGAATATCAAAAGTGAACATATATTAGAACATGGTTTTACCAGAAGTCAGACATTTACTGAAATATAATGAGAGCCATGCATGACAGAAGAGCATTTCTAGCAGGAGTTCTCTGGATCAAAAGTATTAAGTATCTGTTAGCTCAAACTCAGGATGTATCTACAGTGCAGTCAAGGAGCACACACAGCTCAGATATATTGACTTTAACCAGCCCTTGTTTTAGAGAGAAATGTTCAATGTGGATTGTAAAACTGGCCTGAGAAGCCAATTGCGGCTAGGTAGTCAACCCGGTTCTAGACTGCAATGCAATCGATATACCCAAGAAAAATGCCAGCCAAACTGAAGTCAAGTCCTCTAGTTCAGACATAACCAAAGTTCCTGGTAAAACCCACTATTTCCTATTCTTTTCTAGCAAGGAACAGAAAAGATGAGTTTGGGTTTAGAAGAGATGGAGATCTCAGAATGATCTACAAACGACTTCTTGGTTCTAACTTACTAACATGGAATAATACAGATTCTGTTGTAGCCTGGGATTGCTCTAGTGAGCACAGTTTAACAGAAACCTTAGAATACAAAGGAAGAAGATCAAATCTCTCGGAAGCAAAAAAGACTATTTGCTCAGGAAAAAACAGCAGACACACACAGCAATTTTTTGTTTATAATTATTTCAAAATAACACAGAAACTTCAACTTACAAAGAAACAGTACTCTGTTACAGATGAGGTATTTGCCTGCTTTGCTGAATACAGTTAAATCTGAACAGAGACTACCATTCTGGTAACACACCCTCAAGAAGTAGTTCCAMAAAAATTAACACCAGGATTTCTCCAAGGTCCTTGTCCTTGATCCTAGAGGCTAGCCAACTTTTGTCCTGATAGAGGGATGTAGTTAAAGACAGTTCTATAGAGAAACAAGTTAGTATCATGTGGAACTAAGTCCTAGATAATTTATGCCTTGCTTAAAATCTCTCTCCTGCCTATTGGACATGTCATAGTCCCTGTTCAGGAAGATTTGCAATTTATCTCATTGTCAGAAAACAATAGCATATCCTTGAAAAATCATAAAATAGAAACGTATCTTATAGTACTCAGTTTCTTAAAGAAAAAAAAAAAAAGAAAAAGCCTAACAGCAGTCTACTTATTTTCCAAAATTCATTCTAGCACTTGACTATTTGCATTTGGAGCTGCAAAATTGAGGGAAGGTTTACACAAAATTATCAATTTACGAAGACCCAAAGTAATGCTTCCAGGAACACCTATAGGCTCATCCAAATAGCAAAGATTCATGAAGCTGTTCCTCAGTTGCCTTCACAACACTGCACAAATTCTGTCTCAAGATCTGTCCATGAACGACTTATCCTGAATTATGATGTTTACTGTGTTCTTCAGTTTTAAACTTATTTTTCTTGAGAGGTGAATACATTATTCAAAGCCTATTTAAAAAAAATCTATTACTGGTTGTACTTCCTACAAACATTTTAGTTTTATACAAAATGTTCTTTCCTTGCTATATGCTTCTTTTTAATAAAAAAGATTCTTTGTACAGACTTATAAAACTTGAATTATTGCAAGTTCTAATAACCACTTTGCTCAGAAGAGATACAAGGAATAGACTTCTGCCACTTACTGGTATAAATACTTAAATTTTAGCAGAATTTCAGTATTCATTTAGAGACTATCTGATGGTGAAGACAGGACTTTGTCAGATCACAAATTCAATTAACTAGTAATGATTAATTCTGAGTATAAGGAATCCAAAAGCTTAGCTTGTAATACGTGGATATATATTAGAAATAATTATGGCAACATTTGATTATGCTGCTTGGTCTAAGAATTACTCTGTTGTTCTTAATATTGCTGTTCTGTTCATTTTAATTAAAAAGTATGTAATTGTTGATAAACATAGAAAATGTTTATGCATTACTCAAAACAAGTAATGCAAACTCTGCCTAATATGATCCTAGGCTGTAACGCCGTTTGTTAAACTACGAAGGGCATGGACTGATGCTTTTATTGCTACAGTAATTTTAATTTGAACCATGCATTTGAAGTTGACCAAAGTATCATCTATGAAATTATTTTAAATATTTGTTATCTAAAAAAGTACGAGCTGAATTTCTTTACCAACACAGGGAATTCCGTAACTGCATGAATCCAAGGAAAAGACGTGCGCCCGTACAGTCACCATTCTGTTCACATATATAAGTTATTCATCTGGGTCAACAGACTTTCCATAGGGAGGCCAGTAACAGATGTTTAAGATGCATCTTTTTTAGCTTCCAACATTACAACATCTGAACAAAGCAATCACATTTACAACTTAGTGGGAGGAAAGAATTAGGCGCTAAGCTGGAACTCAGAGACGGCAGTTTAATAAGCCAACTACCATGCTGAATCACAGCCCAGCTCTTTTAGCAATGGCATTCATTCCTCATGGAGCTACACGGGCATTGTTTCAGTGGCTTTACTGAAGCCAAAATTTCTAATTTCTCAGTACCTTTTCTCCATCTGCAAAATTAAGACAAATGATACTGCTTGCACTCTTTACTTGTCTAGAGTACCTACCTAGGTTAGAAAACTCTTGAAGGCAAAGACTCTTTCCCACCACAGCTTTCCACGGTACCAGCAGATTCAGCGAGACTCTTGGACCCCGACCAGCTCAACGCTGCACTGTTCTCATTTCAGCCCTGCTTCTCAATGCACTCTTTGCTTGTACACCTTGGTCTTCAATATACTATTTTGTCTCAAAGTAACTCACATCAGCTGATCATCTCACCATAAAGCCTGCAACGACATTGTTATCATGTAGGTTAATCAGTCTTTCTGATCAAGCTTTTTTATGTGTCAATGGAAAGTGTAAGAGCAGTATGGCACAGCTCAAGCCCATCAGTAGATGCTTTCTGTATTTCATGCTAAATTCACTGTTGTTATATGGTAGCATGCTTGCAGAAATAGAAGTAAATGAACATTTTTCCTTCCTTCTCATTTTTTGAGATACAGCCACCGTCTTTCAGAGGTAAAATACCAAGAGAAATATATTGCTGCTGTAACAACCATATTAAATAATATTGAAGTGAAAAAACTCTCCCACAAATGTTTTCAAGTGATAAGCTAATTTAAAAATGCTCACAAAGAGTACTTGAATAATAAAATAAGATATACTGGAATATGAGCCTAAAACTACAAACGTGTTACTATAGTAACCCATGTAGTAAAGTACTGTTCATGCAGTATATTTCTGAACAGATAAATCATCCTCATTAACTGTAAGGTACATCTTTGCAATCAGCTGGTAGAGTAAATAATGTTACAGACTTTCTAGACATATTTATGTCATTACATGTGTTTGTGTCTGGAATAACATTTTACAATAAACAAAAAAACCCTGCGAGGTACTGAAAATATCCAAAGAACAACATCTGTGTTTAACAACACGCAAAGATTTGTACTAAGTCTCTGATTAAGCAATAAAACCTCTGAAATTCAGAAATAAGATGCTCTCAATGCTTTTCTGGCTGAACTAAATCTAGGTGAGACACCACATCTGATGAGTGAGCCTGTCTGCTGAGATATCTGATGAAATTTCTTTTATACCCCCCAAACTGTTTAATGCAATCCTTAGTTTCAATGTTTAATTTCAATGATTTATTGGCCCAGCATCGATATTTTGCCTTTGATTCTTTGACCAACTCATACTTTAACTTCAGGAGTTTTGTGTGCCAAATGGTAAGGAGAGAACTGACAGTGTTATATTAACACAGGTTGGTTCATTTGTCTTCATTTTCCTTAGGTCAGAACAATTAATTTTCAAATTGAAATCACTGATCTTAAAAATCTCTCCTTAATAAAATCACAGAGAACTACTACTTCTTAAAACACGCCTCTGTATGATCCTTGTAAGCTAGCTGATGAAACAGCCTATGCTACGGACACTCTTGGAAGGTAACAGCAGCTCGAGATCAGTCTCCCTTTTCCAGAAGGCTCCTCGGCAGTTCTTCCTCACGTCAGCAGCAGTTTCTGGGCACACAGTACTTACGTAACTTTTGTAACTTTACAAAGAATAAAGAAGTGCATCTATTCAGAATTGCCTCAGTCTAATTAAAGGTATTATTTTTAGATAAGTTAGACAAAACAGAAAAGTACCATTACTTTAAATCTGACTTCACTTTCCATGGTGAATAATTAAATTAAATTAAATAATACTCCTTTGGTCTAAATACCATCCAGCTATTTTGAACTGTTCTAATTCTATTCGTTTCAGMCAGATTTTAAATTAATCATTAGAAACTGCAGATGTGGGCAATATAAATAAGGACTCTGACAATACAGTGTACTACTTGGGATCTCTCTGTCAAAACTGAGGGCAATGTCRTAGCCAGCAACTTCTGACACACCAACTGGTTCCCAGTGTTCCCACAGCTCTGCTGGCAGAAGGGATTCTGCAAGTGCTCCTTTATCTCTTTAAGCAAAATTAAGCTCCTGTCCATTTTGCCTTCCATGAGAGCTGCTATATCAGCAGCCTCTCACAGAGGACAGAGCTTCTGATGTGGTTGTGTTTAACCCGAAGAGCTGCAGAACGCAGAACTGCAGCATGTACACCTCTCCAGGACCATACATCGTGGCTTAACTAGTTACCGCACAGTTACTAAGCCAAAGTCCGATTGCAYGCCCTGAGGCTACAGCAAATTCAAGTTAGTACAACTTAGATTAGCTCTCATTACTTTCGATGGTCAGGTGTATTAAAAATGAGGCATAAGGACAAGTGTTTTTCATGAAAAAAATATATTAAATGGCTAAAATCCAGGCTAAGTATCAGACCAAGCAAAGGTTCTGCAGTTAAAAATGATAAAAACCAGCTTCCTTTGTGATCACATAATTAACGACATCTCAGTAATGATCCACAAAGGCACCAAGCTTTGGCAGTCCAGTGCATAACATCGCAACCCAAATGACATTCGCCTATTTTTATTGTTTAGTTGTATGTTTACTTTCCAAAATTTAAAAATAAAAAAGCATCATCATGTGTTATTATTATCATATGTTACTGTTAGTATTATCAGGTCTTATACTGGAAAAAAAGTAAACTTTAAATCCAGACACAGCTACATGAGCTGCTTATCTGCATACAGTCTCCTGCTGTGCATTTCTCGCAATACATTGTCAGGGGGATCACAAGCCTAGACTTCCTAATACCTTTAAAATTCTCTGAAGAGAGGTTTGTAGTAATGACACAGGGCATATGGGTCTTCTGAAGTGAGATCACCTCTAATTCTGACTGCCTCAACAACAACAAAAAAACTAACCTTCCTCCCCCCTCAAAAATAAAACACCTAAATATTTTAATTGCCAGAACTCCTGCTCACATGGCTTATGCAATTCTCAAAAAAGCATAGATTAAAATGGCTTTTGTATCATGTTATTCTATGTGAAATAGAGATCCTAGCATTTCACAAAAGTAAAACCAGAATGGATCTCCGAGACCTCAGTACTGACTATGCTAGGACACTGGATTTACCTGTATAGCTCTCAAATCACCCAGTAGTTATCAATGCTTTATTTTAAAAGCTATGTTTTTGTACAAAGACATATTTACAAGAGCAATGAAATGGATTTGAGAGCTGCCCATATCTACTACTAATGGAAAAATATCCATTCCCTCTAATAGTGTTAATTTTAGTTCACAGTAGTAACAACATTGCAGAATAACACTGAAGTGATAATTTAGGTGGGCAGTAGGAAGAGTGCAATCCAGCAGTAGCAAAAATATAGAAAGTAATATGTGCAAATAAAAACATAGAAATTTATTACACATCTGACAGTTTT
This sequence comes from Apteryx rowi, assembly GCF_003343035.1. Lineage (NCBI taxonomy): Eukaryota > Metazoa > Chordata > Aves > Apterygiformes > Apterygidae > Apteryx > Apteryx rowi. The sequence continues at coordinate 2,154,157 of NW_020451094.1, read as the reverse complement.
GAGCTCAATATCTATTACAGTTGATTTTCTCTGACATCTCAAAGAATAGTATTGACATGCTTTTAAAACCTTTGTTATTATATACCAAGAAAATGCATCTAGGCATCATCAGTTTGATAAGCCAATGTTCTCATCTAACTATTACCATCATTCTGGACAGAGTCTGTGCATTTATTATACAGTTAGCTGGGATTATATTTATTGCATCTATATTTGAGAATATATATAGGTATCTGGATGTAGAACATGAACACTTGCATTTACTTCAATTACTGCTGCATTTCAGACATGTTATTTTTCTTCAGCTACACCCAAGTGTATCCYTGGACCCAAAGAAGTGAGACTTGAGGTCTATTTGTGATAAAACAAAGGAAAAATCATCTCAGTGCCAAACCCTGTCATTGCTCTGTTTTAAAGGACAGTCAATAAATTATTCCTTTAATGAAAATGTCTGTGTTTACATAGGACCAACAGGAAAATCAGAAAAACAATGACACATTCTTGCTCTCCCACTGCTGGCTCTGCAGCAATGCTTAGCCCAGTTCTCGGAGCTGCCCCGGACGTAACCGAGGCTCCTAGGAAGCACACAGGAAACRAACAGATGTCCCCACGTGCTGCTCTCCATGAACATTAAACCACAAGACGACAATTTTGGCAAAATGAAAAAATCCACCTCTGTTTAGAAAATTCATATTTTCAAGCTTCAAAAAAAAAAAATTACAGATCACAGAGAAGAAAGAGATAAGTGCAAAACGGGGGAGAACCCCCTTTTTGTTGAGTAAATTTAAGTCCAAATTTATCTTATCTTCAAATGATGATACACAACCTCCTCCCCTTCTCAAACCATAACCCCAAAATTGAAAAAGATATGTCATTTAGGTAGATAAACCACATCTTTAATACAGAAGGAAGACACAACCAAAATAAATATTGTGGGGAGAAATATAAAAAGGAAAAGGCTGGGATGGATAGAAATTGTACAACTACTACTGCATACTAAGGTATGCATACTAAAAAGATGACTCATCCTGTCTGTAACAGTATTTTCTTCCTTTCGCAGTGACTCCTTCAAAATAGGAGCCACCTTCAAAATGCCACCTTCAAAATAGATAAAATTTTAAAATTCAACTTTTATTTCAGTTTTTCCTGTAGTGTTTCCACTAAAAACAAAAAGAAACCTAAGGTACTACGTAGGGTGCATATGAACTGTACATCATCCATCCACTCTTCTCTGATTTACCTGGAATTTTTATCCAGGAAGCTTTTGGGCAGATATCTGTGTATTTTATAAATATGGGAGCCAAACTGATGAAACTTCAGAATAGAAAAGCTGTCACTACTAGAGCTTTCAAATAATGTTTCATTCACCACAGGTGTATCCTAAGTAATTTCCTTGTAAATACACTGCTGAGATTTCACACGCAAGAATTCATAAACAAGAGCAGTTAGCTGAGAGAAAGATTACTCCTCACTTCAAAGCAAGCAGACAAGGTCTTAGGGTCAGTACAGAAAAGAAGATCTAGGGAAAGGATGAAATGTGAAATAGCGTAAATTAAAAAGTGAAGCAAATGTCACGTCTGTCTGTTCCAGATCCAGGAGTGCTTCTGCACCCGGTCAGCCTCCTCAGACACTCTAAAGCAGCTTCGACTGGAAAACGACTGGACTAGCAAGCAAAGTTCGAAAGCTAAGAGGAAAACTCAGCTCGTACCATCCCCAGCAGCATCAGCAGCAGCCTGCAGCCTGCCCGACCACAGCACGGTCCGAGTGAAGTGAGTCGCAGAGGCCCCCGGGGTCTCCTGGCCGGGCCGCYGCCGGGCGTCCCACGCGAGCCGGCCACCAGGGCCCCGCTCCAGCTAGATCTCTCACGCTCCGAGTTACCTGCTCTCCCCTGCCTAATGGAAGGCTTGGCACATCCACTTCTGCACGTTTTTGGCTTTTAGAGCTGCTTTGGATAAACACATATGCCAGTAACATCTAGTATTCAATCAGTGATACAGGACTCTCACCTCATTTGGCTCTGCTTAGATTTCATTGCACAGTCCAAAACATAATGCTTTACCCTGAAATCATCTTTGTCTGCATAACAGGTACTGCTTACAGGTTAGACCTGACTGATTTTAACAAGGATGCAATCTGTAAGTATAAATTACTGAGTTAGGACAAAACTGTAGTTCATTAAGATGGAATATATTTGTGTCCCGAGTGAGATGGGCGCTGAAGGCCATCTTCAGTGTGTCCAAAAAAACCCCCCCACTTTTAACAGTAAGGGAGACAGGAAGGGCAGTAAAGTTAAACTTGACAACTTCCACTATTATGCCATTTTCAAACCTGTTACAATTTAATTACTTGTTTCTTTGACGAGGGTTCTTTAAAATAAATAAATAAAAATTAGTTGCTTATTGCAACTTTCATTAAATCCTTTAAAACCTTTTAAAACTTTTCCCCTGAAGACAGAAGAGGCAGGCATAGACTAATGAAGAAAAGTACAATACTCAATTAGGATGCTCTGCTTAAAAAAATCACCCTCTTCCAGAATCTGTAGTTTGCTGTTCTTACAATTACAAGCCCACGAGTATGGTAAAGCAGCCAGCAGGGAGAGAGTTTTTCTGCTGAACGGCAAACAGTTTCTCCTGTTGTGTCTGTGATATTCATATAGCAACAGAAAAGAAAAACTTATGACCAGTATGAAATATTACCTAGGTGACTCATGAATAGCAATAGTACCTAAGGTTAGGGTTTTTTCCCCCTGCAGCCGACCAGATTTAAAAGTGGATAAACCTTGGGGGAGGGCAGTGGGCAAGAGGGTGCAGATTTCATATCTAAGCTATTTCCATTGGCTATGAAAGGGATTCACACCAGATGTCAAACTCTATTTGACTTCTYGGATTTTTTAGTACAATTTTTATTGTATTTCAGTAATACGTATAGGCCCAAAATCATTGGATATCATATTGTACTGATTACCATGCAAGCATATATTAAAAATAACTCCCTGCCTTAGGTTGTTTTCCTAACAGAACAGACAGTAAAAACTTGGAAGTATAAATGAAAACCCAGCAAGTGAAATGCTTTGCCCAAGGTCACAATAGGAAGTTGTGGAACCTGGTATAAAAGACGCTTGCAAACTAAAAACTCTGATTTGACACTATAGGAAGCTCAAATAAAGATAAGAAAGCAACACCTATGTGTTGCTCATCCTATGACTCAATCCTATTTTCAGAAAACTATCAATCAGAAAAAGTACTAAGACAACATACTGATTGTGTAAAATATAAACTTGATTAAGGAGCAGACTTGATGAGGGTTCTTTAAAAGCATGTACGAATGCAACGATGTAGGAGCTATGAGACATGACACACTACACTGCATTTGTGAAATAAAAGATTAAAAAAGAATTTAAAAAGTGACACATGCATGTTTTGGGAATACGATGACTTTTTAGAGCCAGATATTTAAAAACTTTTAAGCAATTTAAGAGTAGGACTGAGAGGAATTCTCAAAAGCTGTGCCTTCCTCCTGTAAGTACATTCATAAATATCACTAATCATCTACCTGCAGCTGGAGAAATCTTTGGCTTTTTAAAAATTTGTCTCACAGAATACCAGTACAGTATAATGTTATCTTTCTGCATGAGAAAATATGTTATCTCAGTACTTTTTACATGAAAAAAATAAATCAAGAAACAATGCTGCTTAGTCCTTTACAGCCCCCAGACCTACCACAGTACTCATAAAGACGTTAACTATTTAGAGAGTGGAAGAAAACGGAATCCTGACCAGGGTCCGTTTCTCCTTCCCTGTGCACGCTTTGATTAGCTGGTTTTGCTTCGTTCTTTTAAATTTCTTCCATTTGAAAAAATAACTAAATGGGGATTTAATGATATCTTTGATGTCCTTAAGTATTATTGCCTAGTGCTGTATCATTCTCTCTCCTTAAAAGTTTCCACTGTGAGCAGGAATAAGTTTCTACATCTACATTTTTGTGCTGCTTAAATCTAATAAATGTTTACAAAGACTCCTGCTGTGAGGAAAGATAACGAGAAATCTAGTCAATGAAATGGAGTTATGATGGAAAGAATTGATTTACAGTGTTTTTGTTTCAAAAATAGCTATATGTACTAAAAGAAGGAGCTAATGTAGCTACTGGATTGGGTCCAAATTCCACTGAAATCTTTCCAATGATTTCTTTGTGGTTAGGTCATACCCATTTTATGGACCCACGCAATATGGAAGTTACTTTGTAGAAACCTGAAGAAAATACAAACTAAAGGCCCAGCAAGTGTAGATGTAAGATTTCAGAAGATTTAACTTCTGCAACAACATGCTACAAATAGAAGAACCATCAAAACAACAGCAACTTTTTTTCTTACACTAATAAGGAAAATGTGCTATGTGAAAGCCTATTATTTCCACCAGCTGAAAGGTCACTCTGCACGCACAATAAACTTCAGCCCAAATTTACCACTATAATTCCTTTCTAACAGTCTTGTAATGCTGTATCATTTATCCCAAGGTAAAATTATTGTAGGTTACATAATAGTAAATAAAGTACTTTCATGAGGACAACAGGTAAATCCTTGACATCTAGATGAGTGTATCATCAATAACCAAAAGTTAGTACAGACTTTTTGTGATAATAAATATTATAGATAAGCCTGGACGGGGTAAGACTGAGCTCCTATGAAATCTTACAGTTTGTTTCGGAACCATAAAAGCAATTACAGTCTTTCTTGCAACTTTCAGATGACCTTCAGAATATCAATTACCTAACTGTAATGAATTAAGACCAATTCTTGTAACTCACTACCAACAACAGAAGGTGTGCATCGCCGAATAAAACACAGCAGTTTATTAACTTCAATGACTATTAATAGCTGGTTGAAAAAATGTCTACCTAAAACTTAAAGGAAAATGCTACCTCCAACAGCATAATTCTTTTTCTGAGAAATCATATGCTTTATGAAAGAAATGTCACCATTTCATAAAAAAGAGCAAGTTCCCTAAAATGTAAATACAAAAATTGCTGTTATAATACTGCCTGCAATTCCTCTCTAGCCAGATTCTCTAGTGAGACATTTCCTCCCATGGTTTATCCCAGTGGCCAGAGATTCCTGTATTGCCCTGAGGTGGTGCACCAAAAGGAGCCTTTGGTAAGACTCCTTAGAGGACATATTCGTGCTTCCAGCAAGGGATCCCCAGAAATCACAAAGCAGTGGGGTAAACAAAGCATCCCCTTATCACCTTGCATCATCAAAGGATGTAAAGCTTGTGTCCAGGTAGCAGAGTGCTAGGGATGCACGTAACAAAACTACTGTTAAAAGAAAACAGACAAACTGCAGGAAAGACTTTTAGAAACTCTSCAGAACAAGGCCTGTATTTTGCAGCATGCACAATACCTATTATTTTGTGATTTTACCAATAAAATAATCAATGGTATAAACTATATTTCAAAGTGGAAGGAGGAATGAAGGAGGAAAAAGCCCCTCAGCTGATGTCACATGATTATTTTTATAAAATCCTGGGCATATTTTACCTGAATAGGAACTGTATGAATGAGTGTGAGGGCAATCTGAAAATATTTATGCCAGTGAGATATTGCTCTGGGTCAGATCTGCTGAGACATTTACTAAACTTCAATCTAGTGAGTGGTAATTGTTGGTGATTCTTGAGCTACACCAAGATTCTCAGCTGCAGCAGCCTCATAGGGGACAGTTGCTGTTTGCCAAACTCTTCAACAGCAAAAGTCCTTTAATTTGCCACATCTCAATAACACTGATGATCACAGAGAGTAAGTTTCAGTCTATTGGACCCTCTTATAGAAGACATATTTAAACAGTTTTCTCCAAAATTTCTTGCTGGAATCTATTTGCATTTTACATCATAAGTATGTAAAAAGTTGGACTAGTTTTGCTGCTGCTTATTCAAGGCTAGGCTCAAAATCCTTTTGTTTGCAATTGTTGTAATAATCTTTGTTTATAAGATCCATAAAACTGAAAATCTCACAGAAAGAACAGTACCCTACAAATAATGAACCTACCAAAAATGAAAAAAAAAAAAAATCCCTGTGAACTCGTCCTTCATAGGAAAAAAACATGTAATTCCACCACAGAACACAACATCCATAGCTGCTTCTTCCTGCCAATTACTTCTCCAAATAAAATCTTCCAGGTCTAATAAATGGCCCAAATTGATATAGGAATAAAAGAGCTTTTTAACAGCATCATCCAAAATTCTGTTAAAAATAAACTACATGTGAAATTTATTTAAAGCTTCCACAAGGAAAACCATGACAAAACTAACTTGATTCTATATGGTGATGTTAACAGAACATATTAATACAATCCCTCCTTTAACAAAGTAAAACACAACAAGACCTTTTATCAAAAGCTGTTAGTTCTCTTCCCTGGCTGTACATATAACCAAGTAGTACCAGCAGAGATAAATTTGGTCCCCAAAAATCTCTTTTTCTCTCTACTGGGTAAATGTTTTTCACTCCGTACTGGACTCAGTCCCTGTCCCTATTCCATCCAAACAGATTTAAATGCCCATTTTACCCCCATTGCCACCAAGGAGACAAAGTGTTTTTACCTTTCAGTGCTTTTTACGGGAAAAAGAAATTGAACTTCTTTCAAATTAAGGAGTTGAAGCATACAAATTGCTTCCCCCATTTTTCATGGCAAATACAAATTGTAAATCAGAGCACCTAAAATCTACTTGTATTTTGCATAATAATTTTCCCTGTAACCCATAAACCTGGCAGTGAAGTCAAAGAGGATTTTGCCAGTCTCAGGGAACAAATTATCTTCTGTCAAACATTTTGTGCATGTTATTTGTGCAAGTTATTTATTCTTCTCTTGCAATAGTCTGGCAAATTATTTCTAATTGGCTATACACTGAAATTTGTTAATGTGTAGAGGTTAATTACATAGAGCTTGGAACCTATAAAGGCAGATATCTAAACTAATAAATGAAGTGCAAAATGCTCATAGCATTAAAAAAAAGTTTCAATGAAGGAATAACTCCTTAAATAGTAAAGGGAGGACTAACTGGAATGTGACAAGAGAGTGAATATCAGGAAAAAAATTCCCATGCAATTTGACTGGACACACAGTATTCTATGTATCATCTGCATGATTAAGACCTCTCTATAGAGCATTCATTTGTTGCTTGTAAAGTAAGCTAATTTATACAAAAGGCAATGATAGTATATTCTTTAAATATAATAATTATCAGCCAGGCTAATAAAAAGATACACTTCTTAAGGGAGCCATATATACCTTATTTGCTTTGTTTTTAAACTTGTAAAACATGCTCAATATTGTTAAGAAAGTGAATACTAGCCATGCCACTAATAGTGTCCATTTTCATAACCTTCATTTTGAAAACCAGTACAATATACTTTACCTACTGACCACTGTATTTCTGAAGAAGGAGCTGTGATCAAGTAGAACAACAGAAACAAATTGTGCTACATTCTGATATCTGTATTCATTTCAGTTCGTTTCTCCAAGAAGTTTTCCAGTGTTCATAAATTCCAAAATGACCTTTCTAGAAATTTCTTTCTGTGCAGCTGTCATTTAACATCAGGTAATTCGCACTCCCTCTTCTTTTCTATAACATGATAAGTGAACATTTTCCAAGTAAAGATAGATCCCTGACCTGAGTATTTCTCTGTGCTTAAAGAACAGTAGCATAAGAAACACAATAAATTAAAAGGTCACTGTAGCATAAGACTCCTCTGGATAATTTCTGTTTGTCTGCACAATGGCTACTTGACCATCACTACGAGGAGCTGATTTGAACTAAGCACTGCAGAAAGCCGACAGCTCCTTTAGCAACAGGGAAACATCCAGTTGTAGAAAAGCCTGCGGTACCAGATCCTAGTGCAGCAGCCACATCTGCAGCTTCTTGACACACACATGTAAAAATAGCAGTAAAATGCCATTTGCTTTAAGTACATATGCTAGAATAAACAGTGTTAAGGAGGCAGTTTAAGTAACTGCTTTGTATTAGTGAAATCCCATTTTTGACCATGTATTTATTTTCTTTTAATATATTACCGACACAAACAAAAAAGGCAAGTGATCTATCTGTGGTAAAAGTGCATCTCCTGGTCATATCCAAACATTAGTGGTGGTGGTGGCGGGGGGAACCTCATTCCTACGAGCCAGCCAGCAGCACCGCTCTAAGAGCTCCCGTAACGTCAGCGCAYGGCCCAAATCCCAGACATTGCTCAGCAGTCTCAACCCCCCTGAGCACGCAGCAGTTATGAGAACAGAAACATTCTGGAACTGGACGTTAAAGAAATGAAATGTTAAAGAAGTGAAAACAAATGCTATTTCTGACAGACAGGAGCTAACCAATAGATCTCATCTGCCTAAGAGATGTGCAGACCACTGCAAGGGTAATCAATAGATACGGCGCTGACATTTACAATCTCCAACTCAGGCTTTCAGAACCAGCAAAGAGCAATCTGTATCTTACACTGTTTGCCTCATCTTATGAAAATTTGACTTTTTGTGCAAAGCTGAGGAAAAGAAGTCTGGAAATCAAAGGCTCTGCTAGTGTAAACAGGTGCAATTTTATTGACATAAATGGAGCTGAGCCAATTATCAGCTTCACTTAGGTCATTGGAGCTGAGGAAAGAATGTCACCCCTGTTTTGTAAAAGGATAGAAGAATATTAGTATTTGGTAAAAGGCTCTAATGTAAAAATTTAACTGCATCAGGATTTCAGAGATTCAGGAGAATCAGGTTTGTTTCCTGAGAATTCTGCAAAGAGATGGAGAAGCAGGACTTAAGTATAGAGTTATTTCGACTTAAAAATGCTGCTTGACCACTCCTCTTAGCTGCTTTCATTTGAGGAGAGTTAGGCTACAGATTTTAAGTTCTTTGCACAAATTCTTTGGGACTTCTAAGAAAACACCGTCTACCAGAATTTGAAAAGAATATCCTACTGGAACATGAAGAAACTCCTTAAACAACTGATTGACTTTAAAAGAAAATTAACTGCATCACTGCCTGTATTTTTATAGGAGGAAACACCAGCTTGATACTTGTTTTCATGACTATTGTAAAACATACTTCTCTATTACTGATATAAAAAGGCAAAGTATACTTGCGATATTCACAGTTACTTCAAATATTCACTGRACGAATAATGAAACTGTTGCTGGTACCATCAAAGCTGTTTCTTTGCAAGAGTAGTAGGTCAGTAAAGATCTTGTTTACATTGGAATGGTTATGAAAATAAAACTAATGTAAAATATAAGAAGCAAAACTGGCTTCTGTTACTCTGAATAATGAAAAAAATGCTATATATCTGTTCGGAAGTCTTTGATCAGGCTAAGAAGTTTTAGAGGTCACTTCCAGGAAATAAAGTTATAGCTATAACTTTTACTTAGTTTTAATTTAGAAATAGACAGTAATAGACTAGTTAATTCCTTAACAAAGGAATTAAAATATTGTTTTTAATAGAATTCTTTTCACTTAAAAATTATTACATATATAAAAAGAGCCCCTACCTGAAAAAGCTTTTTCATGCTAATAAACTCAAATTTTAAAAAAGTACAGATAATTTTCATTTCCTTATAAATACAAAATTAAAAGGGCAGTCTAGTAGATATTCAAACTGTGTTTCAAATRAGGCATGCTATGCTGATTACAAACAGTGTAATTTTTTTTTTTAATTTGTAATTCTAATTAGCACTGGCTGTCAAATACAGTAATTAGGGAAGTTGTCAATGTCAATCCTATTATTCTTCTTGATAATGAAATTATTAAAACATCAACCAAACATGAATGTTCTATTTTTACTTGGAGAACAGTACATTAACATGGAGAGTGTAATTACTGTTAAAATCCTCATAGCACTTAATAAATGGATCTCATCAACCTATATTATCTACCTAAATACCTAAATGCAAATGTTCATGATTTGAAGAGATACACATGGCCATCTTTAGGTAGCCTAAAGGTTTGTAATTCATTCTCAGGGTACAGAAGAGCTAGAAATGATACAGAAATGCTAGAAGCAAATCCTCTGAAGAAGCAGCAGATTCTAAGACTCCTGATGGTTTTAAGTGAGGCCACAAAGTTCATGAAAATGCACAGAAAAGGACCATAACTGAAGACCAAACACCACACTGGTCTGTGGGGTCATGCTCTATGCCTTGTTACTGTTTCAAAGCTAACTGAAAACAGAAGAAAGAGAAAGACACCTCCTCCTATTTTGCCATCATATTCCACGTATTAGATATACTGAAAAAGCATATTCTGAAATGGCCTCGGCTTCCTTCTTTCAGGGTGTAGTATACAGCTTTGCCTAAATCTTTTGAAAGAACAAGGAGCTTCCCAGGTGCCGAAGGCAAAAGGCACAGAAACCTATGCTTTTCCTTCCTGCTCTAACATCTGGTGGTTTGTTGAATACCATATCTGTCACTGAAATACCACATAAAGCAGATTAAGTCTACCGTATCTTTTTTATAAATGCGGACATATGTATATGTGCAAATATACACTTTTATTTGTATAAAGTTGTTGTATAATGTAAAAGACAGAAAGCAAAACTAAAGAGGCTCATGAAAAATTCTGGCTTTCTCTACTTAGCAATTTAGCAACATCCTGAAGTTGCATGTTATGGAAATGCAGCTTGAAAAAATGTATTCTGCATATTTGGGATCCTTTGCTGGTATCAGTTTCAAGTATTTGACTTTGGATAAATGAATACAAGATATATAAAAACTAAATTAAAGCTCTGTGCATGTGCACTGAACACTACTTTAGTTACCACCCACATTATTTTTCAGCAAATTCAATACCCCACAATCTTTCCTCTTTTAATATACTCTGAAGTACATTTATAGACCTTAAAATACAAATCAAATCTCTTCYGAGTGCAAGAAAAGCACAACAAAATAGTTTTAATACATAATCAAATACAATAACCACATATTTAAAAGAGGAAAATGAGCTCTTACACTGCTCACAAAAGTCAGTCTCTCAAAGATGGCAGAGTCCAACATTTCAGAACAAAAAATGCCTGTAATCTAAATTCATTTGACCCGTACACATTACAGTCAGAACAGCTTCCCCCTTCTGTCTGCTTTGTAAAGTATACAACGCTGAAACAGAATGAGACAGTCAAACTTTAGAATAACAAGAAATGACTTCTTATTCTTTTGAACCTTTAACTGTGTGTGGTCATGAATTTATTCATCATCATTTAGAAATATGGACAGATATTCAGTAGGTGCGCTGCACTTGTCTGAAACATCTAATTCTTGGTATAGATAAAAGGGAAGGACAGGGTTGTAGACCACTTCAAAAGCCACTAACTTTAGCTTTTTATTACATTCTTCTCATACTAAATTAATGCAAAAAAACACAAGAACAATCAAAAAAATTATCCAGAAAAATAGTCCAAGATGTATGTCCACTTGGCTTGACTGGTAAAATATTATACTGTACCTGTAAAAATGGCTATTAATAAATGCACTAAAATAATTTCAATTAGCTAGCATGTTCTAATGGCAAGGATAAGATGAGAAATTCCGTTGTTGGGTGAATAGACTATTCCATGTTTCTTTGGTGGCTTTTCAGCATGACAAGGTAAAAGCGTATTTTATAGGGCATTCTGCTCTGGATTTCTATAAAAAAACATGCAGATACAACTGAGATATATACATAAATTTAATGCATTTTAAATATGGTAGAAGATAATTCCTTCCAGTGTACAAGTGACATGAAATATGGAAAAACACAGAATTTATTGCTCTAGAATGAAATCTGGTTATTTTTACCAGGGGGAGAAAAAGGTAATTTTATTCTTCAAAATTTTTTTTGTAGCTCTGGCATTCTTTGAGTTAAACATTTAAAGAGCTAAAACTCAGATGCTGCCAGTCAACTACAATGCACTACTAAAATTCCTAATGAATTTGCATGAATAGTAGCTGAACTCCAAGGGGACAACCTCCAGAAGTACTGTTCCTAAAGGAGATAGCTTCAGATTAYAGGGTTGCTCAGTACTTGTGGTACGTTGAGGCCCTGATTCAGACAGACACTTGAGCACAAATAGCCCTTCTATAAAATGTTGTATTTACCTAACCTGAAGAGTACAATTAGACGATGCCATTAACACTTTCAACTGCTTTAACATTAACTGACATGACTTTTCTAAAAGGGCAAATATTCAGAGAGGTTTCAGAAATCTTTGCACAAAGTAAGTTCCCTATGAGAGATTTTTTTTTTTGCTGGCACTTCCACAAACGGGTTCTGATTCTTACTCCATCCAAAAGAAATAAGAAAGATTTTTTTTTTATTAGATGCTACAACTTTCATAACAAAACTTATTGGAAAATAAATACATAGTTCTTGAAAGAGTTTTGGAAATATTATGTATATAGAGAAAATGGACTTAACTTACCTAGTGCAACACTGTTTTGGAACCACATATAATTATCTGTACCATTTGTCACTTAGATGTAGCCTCAGGAGTAATGTTTCAGGAGTGTGAGAACCATTCAAAGTGAATGACTACATACCAGCACTGCTGACTGGTTGGAGAAGCACTGACCTGGAATGCGGTAAATTCACAGGAAACCCTTTAAGAAAATAACAAAATGTAATAAAAAATACTCCAAATATTTGGGTAGAAAAGAAGATGCTCTATTTGCCTTACTTGGACTTATATTTTATTGTTGGACATATATATTCCTTCCTATGTTTCATCCACAAACTTTGTAAAGGCTATCATCGCAACAAAACACCTTGATAACATCAAAATGTTTTTGCTCACAACTGGTAGAATCATTCCTGTAAATCAAGAACAAATCTCATTCTTCCTTCATGTGACCATAAATTATAGTCCTTCCTCTTGTCAATGCACTTTTAAAAAATTATCTCTAAGCAAACTGCTAATTGCAACTTATTCTCTTTCTCCAGTTCTCCTTAGGCAAACATTCACCAACACAAAGCTTTAGAAGCTTAATAACAAAGATAAGGCATGGTATTAAGAGCTCAGTGTGAAACTGACCTGGACAGAAAGACCTCAACTTTTAGTACACTTGGTAAATTGGTGAATGACTTGGAATGTCTCTATATTGAAATGTTATTAGAGGAAACTTCCAACCATCTTCCCAGCAAGATGCAGTTCCACAGTACCCAGCCCTGCACGGGGAAACAGGTCAGAATTCTTTGCATTACTAGATGAAGATTTCATTACCCACCTCGCAGAGAAACACTGAGAAATTATCACCACTACCACCAAAGTGTCCCTGCCCACTCCAGTAAGGCATCGATCCAACGTTTGCTAGCACCGACAGGATACCCCAAAAAACTGATGGTGACATTCCAGTTTAGAAACACAGCAACGTTTCAACTTTTTCTGTATGCTGTATTCTGAGAAGCATCAAGGTAAAACAATTACCATTTCATCTAGATCTAGTCATTTGATGACTATGAAATCCCAGAAATGGCAATTCAGTTTTCAGGAAAGATCGTCTTCAGTACAGTAGTGCAGATACAGTAAAAGCTGGGAAAAAAGCTTACCTTTTGAAATTCAGCTACCACTCTTACTAGCTTTCCAACGCAACAGAGGAAGAGAACAACAAACTTGCTCCTATGTGTTCTTATGACTTAAGACACTAACAATATTTTGATCAGGAGCTACTTAAGTGGGGAAGGCAACCACTGGAGGAAATGGGCTTTAGCTCACTTTCAGCTAATTAAATATCATCAAAACATGCATTTCTGCTAAACTCCAATATGCTGTGTGAAGATATACAGCTTTTAAATTCGTTTTAAGGTGGAAAGTCCAATTACTTGGAAACACAGAGACACAGACAGATAAAATAAATAGGAATGAAAGCAAAGTTCAAAGTTTTCTAAAATAAAATAAATAAATAAATAAATAATGCAGCACATGGATTTTAACTGCCTGGACTAAAATGGCAATGCAATGAAAAATGYTCTTCTTTCATGTATTACTGAAGCCGATTGGATTAGTATCAGAAAATCTTCCTCTGAAATCATGTTAATAAAGCCTTTCTGTAGCATCAATTTTTCATAATATTTTATTTATGAGCTTATGAGCTACAATAATAAAACTCTTAATCAGATAAGACATTCATATTGTTTAAAAGAAAGGACTACCATAAGAAGTATGCCAATTGTTAAATCAACAACCCATCCCTGAGACCAAAGCTATCATCAGTGTGTCAACTGGTCAACAGTCATGATGATGTTAGGAATAAAACATTTCCAGCACTAATATTAATACCACCATTTCAACAGCTCATTTAGGGGGGGAAAAAACTTACTATTTTTTCATGACTTGAGAAAGCTCTTCATATCTGAGAATTTATTACTCTAATTAAAAAAAAATTTCCATGTTATTTCAAGACTATGGGAAAACTCGGTTTCATCAGAAAGGTTCAGAGGTACTTTCATATTTATGGATATATCAAAAATGATTTAAAAATTGTCAATTGTGTACATTTTAAAACCCACAGATTATCTGACTCATTTTTCAGTTTCTTGCAATTCAGCTGGAATCACTGGCCACATTTCAGAAGGGCCCTCCAACAAGGAGTGCAAAATCAATTAAAAGGTCAGCATTTTGAAATTAAAATATGTTAATGATTCAACAGACTGAGTGCTTACAGTGCCTCCTCTTCAGATTTCTACCAATTAGGCGTGCTGTCCTCATTCTCAGGCAAGCAGTACTTTTGAAGAGGTATGTCTGAAAAAGTTAAAAAGGAGTAGGAACATTCCCTGCAGTCTGTAAAGAAAAAAATAAGCTGCTACCCACTCTAAATGTACTATTAAAAACAAAAGAGGGAGAAAAAGGCAAAAGAGAAATATAGCTGCCCAGCAAAACAGCCACAAATACAACTACTCAGTTTCATAGGTCTAGACATTGCCGTGTCACTGGTTATATTACAAACAGTACCATCAGTCTATAAATTACTTTTGGACAGATGAAATTGGCAGCTAGAGTTTCAAGAGCAACAATAGATAGGATCCACTGAAATATTAGTTAGAAGTCACTAAAAAGAAGAACAATGCAAGAGAAGTAAAATATCAGTATCCTTTTTTAAGAGGAGAGAATAGAACTAAATCTGAAACTTTAAAAACTATAAGAGAAATACAATAACCTTGTACCTTATTGCTACCTGGAAAGAGAAATTATAAATAAGGAGCACAGTCAATTCCATGCATTTAAGTGGGAGATGATATGGCCATACATCAAAGCGGTACTCTTTTTTTTTTTTTTTTTTCCTTAAACCATCAAGAGGGACATGAAAATCTTTTAACTGCATGCCTGCAAACTCTATCTATTTTCCAAGCTGTATCAAATACTATTAAAAGCATCTAATAGCATGTGTTTAAAAGAGAAAAATACATACCAGTATAGAAATACTGAAAGTGACATATTCTGAGGAAGTAATTAAACCTCTATATTCTTTACAAAAATCCTGAATCGCTTTCTCCATTGTGGGGTTCCTTATGGAATAAGTCAGTCTAGCAGCTCATCACAGTCTCTTGCAGGCTGGCATCTTCCCACACACAGCACGCTCTTCCAAATCGCTTCACCAGCAAAAATGAGCAAGACATTTTGCATTCACTTAGATGTGTCTGGAGCTTTTTTAGTGGCTGATGTCACCCTGAAGAGTTTTATTTTCAAAGAAAAGTTACTCTCTATAGTACTGCCAAAAACGTCAGTGCCATAGATTTATGCTAACTTTTGAATATGATAGTGAACACAGATACCCTGGGGTAACCAAAGATGACCTTGGGGTGAAAAGAAAGCAAATAAAACAATTCAGTAACTGAATATTCCACTAAGTTTCTTGCTACTTCAAGATTAAATATCCTGTCACAACAGATCCAAACAGTTGAATGTCTCGTCTGGGGTTAATATAATATGCAAACAGTTTTGTTTTGTTTTTTTCCTCAAACAAAAGCTGAATTTAAGAATATATTTTCAAGCATAACATTTGGCAGCATCAGTTTGACCATTCAGGGATTAATCATTCAAACTTGATTATAATCAAGTTGAACGGTTTAAGTGGGCTCTTTGTGGGAAACTACTACATTCGTGCACTTAATGTAAATAGATAATAGCTGATACCAAGCTAAAGATCATTTCAAAAAGGCCCTATAAAAGGATTTAAGTTTCAAAATTCCATTAAGATTTTTGATAATCCAACATCTGTTTGTCATAACTTAGTTACCTAAGGGAGTGAGTCACTTGAGAAAATACATTGCTGTTTCACAACCTGCTTGCATAATTTTGGAAGTGTTATTGCTTATCCAAAAACCCGCACTACTGATGATATTCGTACGTATTAGAGTTGGGCTAGCATATTCTTGAGATACAGTAAGACAACAGAGGATTACTTTCTCATATCTTTATATCATAACTTATAAACATCGATAAATAGAGGGAGATCAGAACTATGTTACCAGATGGCGTTTTTAGCATAAACTATCAGTACCATCTCAATTTACAAATGAAGAAAAATACCAAAAGACTTGCTAACACTGAAGGAACAGCATGTTTATAGTCAGTCTTGTCCTTCTCGAACATCCCCAAGCAATTGGAGATGCTTATTTTAGTAAACTCTAAGATCTCAAATATTCATACCTATATTATTTTCAAATATTGAAAAAAACCCACATATAATTTGTAGGAGAACCTTTTAGAAATAATAGGAATATATTTAGAAATTATAAAAATGAATTAATATATACATAATAATGAATTTCATACTTAGTTTAGAGAATTGTCATTCCTATTACATTTTTGTATGTTAAAGAACGTCTTTCAGAAAGGTTGAATTTTTCAGAACAGAAGACATTTGTAGGTGCTACTAAGCAGTCGGTATATAAAGGCGCCAGCAGTATAAGTTATTTTACAAATTAGGAGAAGTTCTTCCTATACAGAAGCTGTTTCTTTATTTTTCACTCCAATTTTGTTGCCAAAAACATTAATCTCTATAAAAGCTTGCTGGATGTCGTGTTTTTGTTGATATAATTTTAGAAGTTGTTTAGCAACATTCTGTATTTCTTGTGATTTAATACCCTCTGAGCTTTGTTTTCATTAACTGTGCAGTAAAATTTTTGCAAGATACTTGGGTTTCTCACTTTTGCTTCATACAAATTTTCAGATCTTGCTCTTGTGTAAGACTTTTCTGTTCTATATTTAAACAAAAACTTGGCATACTGAATATTTCTGATACATTTTACACATAAAAAAAAAGAATTAAGTTTCTATGTTCTAGGCTTGTACTAAACAAAGCATTACCTATTACTACTACTTCCACATAAAAATTATGAGGAATTAGATCCTTGGTGATCATTCATTACCCAGACCAAACGTCAAGACAGCCTGACATGGGAATACGTGGCTTGCAAGAAAAACTGTGTCCTGCTTCTCCCCCCTTCCCCTGCACCAAAAAAGATGAAGTTCTAAAATGAGGAAGAAAAATGAGTCATTTCAGGAAGAAACAGGACTATCAGTGACTGCACTTCTTCAGGTGAAAATTTTTGGTTGTATATGGTTGTTTGGAAATTCTCCACTAAATTTTGTGTTAGAAAATATCTTTCTTGCCAGGAGTCCAATCACATTACGTTTCTTCTTCCTTTTGCCAAACTAGCGTGATTTATCACAAGAGTCCCTGTCTATAACATACTGCGAAATGCACAGTGCAGCTGAAGAAGCCAGCCGCACCGGGGATGAAAAGCACACGTTAGCACTCTCGCAAACCACTGCGCCGAACACCAGCCATCTGGGATATAAGCAYGTCCCAATTTTTTTTTTCCCCCTCCACGAGAAAGACATTCAGGAGCAGGGGGAGCAAATGGAGTGCCCCAGGAAGTGCAATTTCTCTCGGTCCCCATAAAGCAGCTCCTCGCAGCCTCGCGGGGGGAGCGGGTGCCTCCGGGGAGCCCCCGTGGCTGCAGGCACTCGGGCTGCCAGGGCCAGGGCCCCTTGCCCGCTGCCCGGCTGTGCGCCCAGCGCCAGCTCCCAGGTGGGGCGGCYGCCCGGCTCGGGGCAACGGCACCACGCACCCTCGCAGGACCATAAAGGCTGCTACCGCCTTGGGAGTCAGGACTACGGGCGCTGCTGCTGAGCTTCAGGATCAGTCAGCTTTTCCAGGGTGGAAGCTGGCTTTTGATTCGGATAGCAACTTAATATTACAAGAATGCACCAATGCAAAAAGATGGAGCACAGAAATAAGAGACTTCGCTTTTTCCTTCTCTTAGGAATGTCAGACAGGTTTTTGCTTGTTTGTTTGGAAAGTCTCTGCTTTAATGGTTTGTTCTTCTCTTTATGAATCCTCCCTTGAATGGACAAGGTAAAAGAGCTGAACCATTCAATTTCCCTGAGTCTTTAGTCTTGATTAAATTTTTAATAGAAAAACGGATTTAAATATGAAAACCAAAAAAGAGCATTTCATTTCTGGAGGGGAGCTCTTTCGCTACCGACTGAGTTGTAAAGTTCCAGTTCTGCAGAATTTAAAAAGGCAAAAGTACTCCTCAGTACAGTCTGTTTCACAGTTTAAAAAAAAAAATACTCATGTAGAAAAACTGATGCTCACCCAGAACAGGGTGAGTATAGGCTTCACACAGGGATATCTCAGATACCATATTAATTTTTTGGCTTTATAACTAGATTGCAAACTAAACTATTCCTCTGCTGTTACCACGAACTATTTCCACCTTCACTGAGCTTACCAAGATAAAGCAGCACCAAGAGCAGCATTCAGATTTCCCAAGTTTGCCCAGCTGAAGCGGCAGCTTAGCATCCTATAGCTCTATATACGGCCACAGTGAAACAGCAGCTCCATCAGGGCAAGTTAGATGTTTAAATATACATGACATGAACCATTTTCTTGCATCCCCAAAGTGCTTAATTTACCTCCTAGGAGAGACCATGGACAAGAAATGAGGTGGACCTTATCTCTAGTATCTTCTTTAAATTGCCACTCCCAAGAAGAAAAGGAGGAACAGCGAGTGTATCAGGAAGGAAAGCAGCTGCAATGCCTTTTGGCTGTGCAGAGTTCAGAGAGCAGCTTGTGCTTGGAATTACGCCTCTCTATAGGCGAGTCCTTTTTGGTTTATTTAGCATATACTGATGTGCATCAAACTTTCATATGTTTTACAAATAACAAATGTAACATTTATGAACCCTAATTTGCCCAATCTCTACGAAGGAAAAGAATGTCTGTACAATAGAGAAATACAAAGTACAGTCAACTCATTTACAACCTTCCCCTTTGTTATATTACTTCTGTCTTGCTCTCTACTCCTATGCATTGCTACTGTAATAAAAATTTGAAGTCAATCACTGATTCAGAAAAGCAGTCAATGATTTTGAGAATTTCCCAGTAACAGCCTTATTTTACAAGATTCATCACATTTTAATTTCAAGAACTAGTAACAACTAGTTCTTGAATAGAAAAAGGTACCTTGCTAAGCAATGCACATCCTTCCTTATTCCAAGCTGCACTTTGTATGACGTGTCTCATGCAGTATTTGTCCCTTATTCACCCACTGCACGACTTTACTCCTGTAACCGAATTATTTGCAATAGCTCTCTGTATTTTAGACATCTCTGAGTTCAAATGACCTTTCTCAGCTATTTTACATCAAACAGTCATACACCATAGTGAGCTTAGCAGCATCTCAAGCACAGTGTGCTGGAAAAACACAGTAATTCTGTGCTGTGCACTGCAATTTTCAGTTAATGCCTGTGGGAGACGTTGTTACATCAAATACAACTCCACCATACTAAAAAACATTATTCCAAATCAGGCAAGAGATTTGTGGAGTTAAAGGCCCTTCCCTAATCTTTTGTGAGCCCTCAGCAGTTCTGCCTGCTTACTGTAAGAGGTCATGATCCTTCATGACTTCTGGACTCTCACAAGCTTACGTTATAAGCGAATGCTGAGACGTTGGGTAAACAATTTTAGTTCATCTAGAAGAATGCATGCTCTCCACTGAACAAACATATATAGTTACGGGAAGATATTTTAGCTTGGTCTGCAACTCTGGCCTTCACAAAGGATTACAGAGAAATGAAACCTTCCTTTACAAACAGATCAAAACCTTTTATCTTAAAGTGAATAGGGCCATTGCCTATTTGTTATTCCTTCTTCAAAGCAGGTTGGCAACTAATAGCTGGAAACGGCTTGATCCTTCACGCAGTGACCAAAGTAATGGTTAGCAGATAGGGAAATATTAACCTACAGCTACTAGAGACAGACCAGAGACACAAGCAAGACTCTTGCTTAAGGCTGTGCCAAAATCCACAACCCATGCCTTCAACACAAAATTAATTTTGGAGTGATGGGCCTTGAAGGAATGGATAACTGAAACAGGCAAGCTAGGGAATGCTTTGCAATTTCTTACTTTTATTTTGCGTTCAAGATGCTGTAGTCACAGTCAAAGAATGAATAACATGGAGAGAATTATCTTCTGTCCTTGAAATTCTGCTTATGTAGGCTAAACTTTTTGTAGGTGTCAACAATCTGCAGTATCAGACTACAAAAAAACTTAAAAAGAAAGTTTTTATTCAAATTCTGACATTCTGAAAGGAGAAAAAGAAATTTTAAATAATTGTTCTCGCGAATGACTCTAGGGAATTAAAAAAATTGCTCTCTGTATGGTCGCTTCAAACAAACAGTATCACTCCAGCATTCAGGAAGTCATAAAAAGAATGAAAATGCATCAAATAATTGTTTTCTGCAAGGTGTTTTTACCCATGCCAGCCAGCATTTAATATTCATCACCTGAAGTCTGACAGTTGATGGTTATTGCYGGCTTTGGGTTTTTTAATTTTGTTTTTTTTCTAAATACTGCCTGTTACTCTAGAGTCCAAGTAATGGATATGAGTCTCAAACAGCTTTAAGACATTTTTGTGTGAATGCGGTGTTTTTTTGGTTTTTTGTTTTTTTTTTTTTTACTCACTGTTAGAGTAACGGGCATAGCCAGTGCTTCTGAAATGAATACGGTTTAAACTAGTTTTGCTCAGAAAGATTGGATAGGCTCCCTAGATATTTTCTTCTTTAAAATTACAGCGATCTTCTACTAAATTAAGGGAAAAGCAATATAAAAAAATCTAGTTACTCTTATAATTAATCTAGATATCACACAGAAAAACCTCAAACATTACTTCATTCTGACCCTTTTGGAAAAGAAAAGCGAGCCCAGCCATGCTCTTGGTGTCTTGCTGCTTTGACACCTCAGGGGTCTCTGCCTGGGCAACGTATCCACGGTCTTAGCTATCCTACTCCCCCCTCAGCTACATCAGCTGCTAAATTCCTCTTTCCTCTGCAGTGTTACTGGCGCTATTTAGACAGATATAAATAGCAAATTAAGTACACTTTAACCTTTGGCATGCAAAGGAAACACTCACACTATTATGCCAAGTGCAGTCTGTGCCCAAAACATCAGCTTTTGCCAACAGGTAATACACAGTCCAACTATTTTATGCACTAATTGCAGTTCTGGTCTTGGTCCTCCTAAGTTAATGGCCAAATTCCCATGGCCTTCACTTTGGAGTAGCTATTTCACGACAGTTGAGAAATATGGTCATTTTAAACCTTAAGGTACACAGACTTTTGTCAATAATGCCTTTTAAAATGAAGAATGTTGTACGCAATGTGCTTTCTACTTTGTTCTACTCACACACTGAATTTCAAGCTGTGCAATTTCTTTGAATATTTACATCATTTAATATCTGTAATATAATGTAAAATTCTCAAATATTCATTTGAAATATTAGAAATTAATTCAATCCAATGAATTACAGGTGTATAAGCATTTCTGCAAAACATGGTTCCTTAACTAACATTGAAAACAAGATCATCATTACTTAATTATTTTTGTGCAAAAACATTGCAGCAGATTACAAATAAAATTATGGCTGCTGATTTAAGCAGAGAAGTTTGCTATCATTTTTATTTTCAGCACAGCTATCAAGATAAAGACAAGATAGGTAAATCTGGTAAAACATCAGAGATTCAAACTTTCAGCTAATCAGGATGTCATTCACCATGCCCGAGCCGCATCAAGGTCAAAACTGATATACAAACAAACCAAACCTGTAGCAAACACAAAAGTCTTCATTCTACAAACAGGAATTTGGGCTCAGACTTTCCAAGGATAAATACAAACATATAATTTTAAACCACATTAATAATGAAACCATTCATATATTTGGTTTAACCACCTGGCACATACGGCAATTTTAGTCACTGGAGTGATCCAATTTGTTAACCGCTTGTTTAACTAGTTCAGAAAAATAGATATGAAATCATCAAATAACTACAGAAAAAATATTTGATTCCCACTTTTTTTTTAAGCCTCTTTTGCCAAATAGACTACATATTAAAAAGTGTGATATTGCCTATGATAGCACATTAAACAAGCTTTTTTTCCTCCAAAGAGTGCCCATAACTACGTGGGAGAGGCTGTCTTCAAAGTAACACTGTATCTAATAATAGCAAAATAAATTGGTTATAAATATTGAAAATCAGACCTGACAAAATCCAAAATTTTTAAGTTATGTCCTCTCAAATAAATGATTTATTATTTAGAACTATGATATGAAATGTCTTTCTTTAAAAGAAATTCCTGCTATTTAATTTCTGCACATGCATATTTATGTGATAAATATAGCTCTACGCTAATCTCTAGTACCAGGTTAGTTAAAGACATGTTATTTATGTATGAGAAGAAACTAGCAACAAACAAAATTTTAATAAGCACTGTTTGAGTCCATATTTCYATCAATTTAAGGCTGTCACAATGTTCAGCTTGGGACTTGCTATAAGTTTTCATCCACTTTATTAAGCATCATATTCAATAAACAATTTACTGATACCCTGTATCTTGTTCTATCAAAAAAAGATTAGATTTGCACAGAGGCTGCATCTAAAAATATGTTCACTACACTAACAAAAATTGTGTTCTGATGCAATCAGAAGTGATAGCTCAAATATCTGACAGTAAAAGCGAAAAAAGGATATACAGCTTATTAAGAACCACACTAATGTTCTTCAAATTCAGGCTGTAACTATTTAAGCCCAAATATTTTGAATATCCAGTTTCAAAAGCCGCTATCATCAACATAATTATTCCTACTAAATGCCTGTATATATGCAACTTCAGAGCTTCTGCAGTAATAAAGGTCACATATAAATATTTTCTTATTTTTCCAAGCTTTCATAAATATCTACGTTGTAGTATGGGTTTAAAAACAATAGCATTCCCTAATACATAGAAAAAGCTTAGTTTAGCACTGTGGAATAACAAAGGACACAGCATTTATCAGATCAATGAGGGAAGAAAGCTTGAAACATTATAACCCCTTACCAACAGCTTTGCCTTTTTTTCCTCTGATGCAAGGGAGATTTGTTAAAATGAAATGTCTTTTATACAATGCAAATCTGTCTCTACTCCTCCACTTTCTCAACTAGTCATCTTGTGGTACTAGGCCCACAAATGTGAACAGCATTAGCTTGCATAAGGAAGATTTTCAGATCACTAACACTTAAAATATTAGTTGGGTTTCTGTACTATTATGATATAATCTTCTTCTCCTTAATTAAAATAAAAATAATTTAATCTGGTGATTATAAWGGAAATTGGAAAGTGTTTTCATTTTAATTATTTTCTCTGTGTGAGAAAATTTCCCATTTTTACTTACACCTTGGAGCAAGCTCTAACCAAGGACATGACAGATGTTGACCCTGATACTGACTGTGTATATGATTCTGCTTTATGTGGCTGCAACTCTTTTTACTTGAAGTAACTGAACTGGAGCGTTTAACTTTCCTAGCTTCAAATAACGTAAAGGCATGTGGAAAGGTAAAATCATGTCAGATACCAAGTCCTGCACACAAGTTACAGAAATAAGGAATTTTACTCTCTGCACTTGAAACTGCAAGTTTTRTATTTGATAAATATAATTTCAAAACTTTAAGTACCATTACTTACTCTGCTTTATTAACCAAGACAGTTGAATCACATTTTTTTTCCTTCATGCAAAATAAAATCAAATGGTGTATGCAAAATATTTCAAATCACATTATTCTTAATGTATAAAACAGTTCCACAAATACAATCTCCATAGGGAATGTATTTATTGAATTTTATGATCTATCCTGGTAATGCGAATAAAACTTTAGAAGAGTTTGGGAAGACATCTCTCAAACACATTCACAAATGGCATTTTCTCAAATTATTTCTAGATGAGAACATTACCTGTGTACGCGCACGTATGCGAGCACAGAGGTAGCTGTTGGGCGGTGGGGGGAAGGCCGCGCAGCCGCTTTTGCTGCGACGGGAGCCTGCTTCACCGGAGCCCTCGACGCACAAGGCTGAGAGCTAGAGCTTGTCCCTTGCGGGGCAGCATGAAGGAGAAGCGTTTCCTCGGCCTTCCTACGTRAGCGAAAGGCAGGCAGGCAGGGAAGCAGGGCGGGGGACTGGAAGAGGACCGGCTGCCGTGCCAGGCGCACTGCCGCACCAGCGCCTGGCAGGGGGCAC
>NW_020451094.1:1854310-2128951 GCF_003343035.1 Apteryx rowi | reverse complement strand
GAGGCCGGCGCCCGGCAGGGGGCACGAAGGCAAGGCTCTAAAGGAGCAACCCGCCCCGAGGCCGGGCGGGGGCTTGTGCCGTGCGCGCGCGGTAAAACGCAGAGGTCAAGGCTTCTGCGAGGTCGGGCCCGAGAGGTCCAGTACCGCCGCATCCAAACCACATACAAAGTGGAACAGGCACAGCTAATAGCTTTGCTTTTTCATACCTTTTTTTGGAAAAGGAATCATTTACATTTCGATTCCTACTTAAATGAGACTCCCCCCAACATGAAAAGAAGGCAAATCGGTTCTTGCCGGGTGACGAATGTGCCAACGAGCATAAAAATCAAAGAGAAGACTTGCATCGTCTGGAAAGGAAGAGGCGCACGTGTTAAGTAGCAGCATATGCAAGAGAAATAAATGAAAAAATATGCTAATATATTGTATTTCTTTTATGATATGGCAGGTAGTAGGCAGCTGGGATAAATCAAACTACCCAAAATAATTAAAAACTGAACATAATATTCTAATGATGACTAATGTAAAATAATAAAAAGTTCACAAATAGGAAGTATTAAACATACAAATTAGTACATCCACGGCTGCAAGGCAGCCATTCATCTTAAAGGTAAATGTCTGCTCCACCGCTTTAGTGACAAAATACCCAAGCTAATCAACACAAACCTATATATGTTGAAAAATAACTTCTATTCCTTGAATTGCTAATGAAACAGTTGAACTTAAAAGCCCAGGCAAATTAATAATAATCTTCAATTAACCAGCTAGCGAGGTTTGTCTTGTATGGTGGCCTACTCCCACATAGAAAAAAAAATAAAATCACAGAAGCTATTTTAATTTATCAGTTTAGATCACCACCTTACACAGGACCTCAGATCCCTTTAATTCTCTTCAATCTCAGTGATCTCAGAAGAGTCTTCCCAAAGTCACAAAGTAGTTTTGGCTTATTAGGTTTATTCTCAGGAAGGTTTCCAAATCAGTTCACAGAATCATTTCCATACCGTTAGCCTTAAATTAGGCAAAATACTTTAGTATAAAGGGATTATTCTGGAGGAAAACAAGAACTTCAGTAAATACTCTCAGGATAGTTACAAATTATTGTCGCAGGTATGTGGCTGCATTAGGCTTCCAAAAGTGCAGAAAAACTGAAACTAAAGCAGAAAAATCTCTGCCTTAAGAGAAATACAGGATTCACCCAGAAAAAGTAGAATAAAAATCAACTGAAGTTTCATAACTTGTTTTCTTTCTGCAGTTATGAAGTGAAGACTTGAAATATATATATATAAAATACATGCTTATATATTATATAAACACATATGTGTTTATATATATAATGTTTATTGCTCACAAAATATACACTCTCTCTCTATATATATATATATTTTTTTTTTTTTTGCTCATGGAATTGTTTCTGGAAAGGCAATAACTCAGTGTTCAGGTATGCAGCTACACCCAGGCCGAACTCTAAAACTTAGAGTCCAAGGGAGTTCTGCTAACCTGTGCCACAGCAGCATTTCCTTACTACATTCAAGAACAGTTAAAATCCAAGCATTCAAAAATCACCACACAGAAATATGTGGTACAAAGAATTGAAGGATTCAATACAGAACATGTTAGACCATAAGGAGGGATCATAAATTAATCCTGATAAAGTCTGTTTAAAGTTGACAATTTAAATGAGGTCTTTAATATATTTATATTTCTAGTTTACATATTTAATGCTTCTTTTTCTTGATTTATTTAGGATGCTACTTGCAATTATTTGAAGAATACCAGCATACAGAAAGAGCCAAATGTGTTGCTCAAAGACAACTGGGCAATAAAGCACAAATTATAACTATTCTTGTTGATTAAAATCTGTCTGCCAATCCCTTTTGAGGCATGAATAACATTCCTGCACATTCACTTAAGGCTTCTAAAACCCTTCTGCTTTATTCTTCTGGCTTAAAACTTGTGAGGTGAATTTAAATATATGCATTTTTGGAACTGTTTGGGTTTATCAAAGATATACTAGCTTTATCTAAAAAGGAGAGATAATGAGAGTCCTGGCAAATAAAATACACATGGAAACTAGATTATTGTATCAAGCAATACAGTAAGCAGAAGTTATTTAATGAAAAGTACAAATAAGTCCTTGATAATGCACTAATGCTCTTTTTTAAGAGAAAGGGCACTTGCACTCAGATTACAACTTTAAAATCTGTCAAGCGCATTTAGCATTAATGGTCTTACCAAAAAGGAACTGTACAGCTACATTCACCGTTAACACTGAAAAATTAATCTTTCTGGTGAATGTTAGAGATGGCACTTATTCTAATGATGACTAATACCCTGGCACTTACCAACACAAATTAAGTGCTAGTTCAACAAAACTCTGTGTTGCTTACCCATACACTGCAACTACAAAATTTAAATTGAGTTTGGGGAGTGCAAGAAGGGCTGCTTGCCTTTCTGCTGCCGTAACCATAGCACAATTTAATCACTAACTGGAAATGAGTCCCTTATTCCAAAGTCAAAACATTTAAATAGTCCATTATGGAAATAAAAATTGCATTCGGACTGTAAAAGCAGTTGTCCAGATGTCAAATACTGACCATTATCACAGAATCGCTGAGGTTGGAAGGGACCTCTGGAGATCATCTAGTCCAACCCCCCTGCTCAAGCAGGGTCACCTAGAGCACGTTGCACAGGATTGCATCCAGGCGCGTTTTGAATATCTCCAGAGAAGGAGACTGCACAACCTCTCTGGGCAACCTGTTCCAGTGCTCTGTCACCCTCACAGTGAAAAAGTTTTTCCTCATGTTCAGATGGAACTGTCTGTGTTTCAGTTTGTGCCYRTTGCCTCRYRTCCTGTCGCTGGGCACCACTGAAAAGAGTCTGGTCCCATCCTCTTGACACCCTCCCTTCAGATACTTGTACACGTTGATAAGATCTCCTCTCAGCCTTCTCTTCTCCAGGCTAAACAGGCCCAGCTCTCTCAGTCTTTCCTCATAAGAGAGATGTTCCAGTCCCCTAATCATCTTTGTAGCCCTTTGCTGGACTTGCTCCAGTAGCGCCACATCCCTCTTGTACTGGGGAGCCCAGAACTGGACGCAGTACTCCAGATGGGGCCTCACCAGGGTTTGATGAAAGCATTACTTGGGAAGGGAGTGTAAAAACTAGTGAAAACTTGCTAGCTCACTTAACTGCCAAAATGCCATCTTCACTTCTCCTTGACCAGAAATAATATTTCCCCCAAGTCTTGTGATCTGAAGATGCTGGAGGCAAAGAAGAAAAAAAATCCATAACTAATTTGAAGCCATACTCATTTTCTTTGATTATAAAGTCAGTATTTTAACTCAAATAAAAATGACCAGACTTTTCACTACATCTTAGCTGAAAAGTGTTACAGAAACTTGTATTATGCAGCAAATAGACAACATGGCTGCTTCTTGGCTGTAAGCAGAGACTTGGGGAGGTGGGGGGATGACCCTAAATTCTAAGTTAGTATTGCAAACTGTAGATATATGTAATGCTGTGCCCCAGTAGCTGGCGATATCTACAGTCCCTCCAAACTACAGTTGGTAGTTTCTGGAATACCACATTGTCCCTTTATGAAATCTGAGCGTTATGCTGGTTTTTGCCATAGTTATCATGGACACATGAAAGTGTAGCTGACTTTTTAAAGTCCATTGCTCTACATACCAAAGTGACAAATTACAGACGTGCGTGAACCGAAGTCACAGAAATAAATGTGAAAGTAAAGCAGCACCACAAAGGGAACACCTGCTAGCTTGGGTAGCAGCAGCAGGCCTTAATCTGTCTTTAAATGTTTTCATTAAAACACATTCCTTTTTAGTTTAACTCAGCAGCTTGCTTGGACAGATGTGCTGGTTCAAACTCTGGAAGACAAAGTTTGGTTTCCTAGCCTAACTCTCTGCAGAGCAGCTGAGCAGCCATAAGGCACACTCGCCCCAACTGGCAGTGCCCATGAATTGCCATGCGTGTTCAGGTTAACACCATAGATTTGACTACAGCTTCTTCAGTAATTAAATGGCCCTTGAAGTATCAGCTACCAACTAAAAGAAAACAAACAATTCTAGAAGACCTCTTTATCATACATTAAAATTCTCTGATTTAGTAAGAACTAAACATAATGTATAAAGGAAAAAGACATCATCTTAAACAGACTTCCCTTCAATACAAATCATGAGCAATTCCTTTATTAACGTGCAACAAATTCTAAGTTATTCAAACTTCCTTTGATTGGGGCAGTAGAAATAAGCGAGAGCTGACATTCATACTAGTCACCTGTCAGCTCCGAAACTTCTCTGGGCTGAATTGCCCTAGGAAGTCGCTTCAATGACCACAAAGAAATCCTACAGTCCTAAACTTCAGGCCTTCAAAACCAGTTTTGTTAGAGGCCTGAAGCTCATAGTAAATACATCAGAATGTTAATATGACGATGCTGAATATTTAACATTAATGTGCAAGTCCTCATCCAGAACATGCATACAATTACAGTTCCCAGTCTTAGAAGAAATAAAAAGCATTATCCCTGCTGAATCTGAGGTCATCTCATATTTAAGAATATGAAGCAGTTTATCCAAACCTGTATTAGAAGCAGAAAACAGGACAGGTAGGACTTTTCAGGTAGCTTTCACCCTGGCATAGGACCAACTTTACTATGAAAAACATAATTATTAATGAAAATTAACTACATTAAAAGTCCTGCTGTAATTAGCACCTAGTAAGAAACAAACAGCTCCTCTCCCCCCTGAAAAAAGTTTCCATTAAACAATAACATATTAGAATCACTTTAAACTACCACTCACTATTCCAGGTGTCCGTCCCTCACAGAGATCTGAAAGAATCCTGCGTGCCACGTACCTTCCTTGGTCAAAGATGATAGAGTTAAATCAGGTATTGACTGCCTGCCTGCCCGCCGTGGTTGATTCATTTCCAATTAACACTGCTACACCAGTGAAACACACACACACACAAAAAGTCTGGGCAATATTCTGACTCTTATTAGGATTATACTTTTTAAAAAAGAAGTCAAAAGTGATCTTTAAAAGGCTAAAGGTTAACCAGGATTAACAGTTACCTGCTGGAGAAGTTATGGTATTTTGTATTAGAACAAGCTGACTGAAAAGGTAGCAAGTTCAGGGCGTAACAGAGTAAGCCAAAGAGAAAATTGAGTCCATACAACAGTGGGAATTTCCCCCCATGACTACTTCCAAGGTTTAAAGGAATCATTCGTGTGAAACTTCACCGGAGTAGGTTAGTTCCTATTAAACTGCTGTTCAAGGACATTCATGCAATTATCCAAGACACACAGGAGGAGTTTGCTAATGTTCAAACTGGGGTCACTTCTACTTAAAAAATGTGTCAGAAAGCAGGGCAAGGGTTTTTTTTGTTTTGTTTTTTTGAACCCAACCCCCCCAAACATGAATCTCTTCAGTTAAAAAGCAGTTTCCCCTGCAGTTTTCATGTGAAATTTCTTGTTTAGATGTTCCTGAAAATGAGAAGCATGTTGAAAGCCTTGGCAGGACACTTTTCATTGCTGTTTTTTCAAGTCTCTAGTTTAAACTCAGTAAAATTCCTAATATGCAAGTGATCACATGAAGAACTGTCATGTCAGTTTATGAGAATTACAAGCTCCGATTTTGCTTGCCATTGCAATGAGACGAGTAATTCCATGCTTCCTTAGACAAAAGCTAAAGAGAGCAGTCATCTATAAATTAAGGCTGCGTTAGTTTTTAATGTTTAGATCTGGTGCAAATAAGCATGAAAAGAATTGGTTATTTTTTTCATCTTTTAAGTGAAAACTATCTGAACCTATCTGAGGCTGGAATATTTGATTATGCTTATTACAAAAACAGCAGTCATTAGCAAGACATTATGTGCTTTGGTTATGTTAGTATTACAGTCTGTTCCAATGAATAGCTATAAACACTGTAGAAACACCCTCAGCAGAGACGACGGTACTTTGCCATTGCTGCGTGTCCTACRGGGAAGCCGCAGGAGCTTCTCGCAGCCCTGCAGAGAGCGTATGAGCAAGCAGCAGTTCCCTGGCCTTGCCTCTCTCCTGCTGGAGAGTTCAGCCAGCAACACCTAGGTTCGCACAAGAAGAGAAGTCAGTGTCTCCCCGCAGCGGCTTGTGGAAGCCCCTGCTCACTCGAGCTGCCTACGAGCAGAATGACAGCGATGCTCAGCCAGATTTCAGGGTTAGCTCTCCATGAAGAACAGGGGTAGTCAAGCTTTACAGTGCTGCAACAAGCTGCCGGCAGTTTCAAAGAAGTATTATTGTATTAACACATATGTGCATTCTTAAACATAATTTTCTTCATAACCCAGGAGGGTTAGAAATGCCTTTACAGTACTTACAGCAGCGCTTTTACAACACCATACAATTTTAGGAGCTCAGCAGAGATTCTGAAGCATGCCAGCAGATGAAGATTGCAGTAAAGTTTTCATAAACACCTAGACGCACACTTTTCAGTGGTTGTAGGATGAGTTGGAGATTTTCTAGCATATGTCAACAGATCTCTTACTTCTAAATTCCTAAAAACCTTTTCTTAGAACCGGTTCATAGACTTAGTTCTACCATACCTACTACAGATACATAAAGCATCATCACGAATTTTGGTGTGCTTTATAGTTAAATTCAATTTCATAGTGCCTTAAAAAAAGGTGAGGGGTAATTAAACCTAAAAGCCCAAGTTACAAAATACTTCAGTTCCATCCAAGAGGACGGAAACATTTAGTATAGTCATTTTTTCCTTTAAAGTACTTCTTTTTTTCTTTCTGTAATTAAAATATATATTTACTTGAAAGGTAGTAGTGAGAGGATATTAAAATCAAAAAGTGAGCCTCATTAAGATGGCAAGGTATGAATCAGAAACTCTCTGTGAAAAATTATTTGGGAAATTCTGAAAAATCAGAAGAAAAAAAAGTCAGAATGAAATTTTCATTAGAATGAAAAGTCCATTTCAACATTTGCCTCAAAGTAGACAAGGCTGCAATACTCATTTAAGAAGAGGGAGAAAAACTTTGAAGCACTATTTAGCTTTGAGACATTCTACTGAGAAGTGGAAAATCTGGAAATGCCTCAAAATACAGTTCAAGAAAAGTTCCTAGGTTCTTGCTGGAAAATGAACTGATACAATCTGTAAAATGTAAATATATTACTTTGGGAAAAGAGAAGCGAAGGAACATTTTAGAAAGCATCCAAGCACTTTTAGACTGAAAGTGTTTATTAGAAGATTAATTCCCTTCTTGAATTGTTGTGATCAGCATCTGCTATTAACAGATATTAATACCTATTATTCCAACAAAAAGAACCTGAAATGATAATATCAGGACATTTTTCTGACTATTTTGCCAAAATCGCATTCAGAAGCCCAGTAAAACCAGTAAAAATCCCAAATACCAACTGAAAATACTCATCTTCAGTCCACAGTAGGTATTTCTTGAAGAACATCTATTCTTTTTTCCATAAACTAAACTTCTCTTGATAACAATGAAATATCTTCCTAAGACAAGAATATAGAACCTGCTCCAAAAGGACTGTGCAACAGTCTGCCTTCATTTCTTCTTCATAAATATTGTCATACTT
Source organism: Apteryx rowi (assembly GCF_003343035.1). NCBI lineage: Eukaryota > Metazoa > Chordata > Aves > Apterygiformes > Apterygidae > Apteryx > Apteryx rowi. The sequence goes on along the minus strand of NW_020451094.1, from coordinate 2,121,354 downwards.
ATTAAAACAAGCTGACCAAGCACCCTAGAACTGCAAAAATTATACTCTTGAAAAGAAAAAGGAGTATGTTATACAATACACAAATTGGAATTAACAGCAGATGTGCACTGTATAACCTCTATATGCCTTATTAGGTAGCTTCCTACTTAATAGACTATTCCAAAGAAGCRTTAAGAGTAATACTTCACAATTAGGACATCATCTCCATATAGTAGTTGATACTTGATGATCACTTCTGAAGTTATTTCAAGTTGGCTTCAATGTTTGTATACAAGTAATCTGCTGCTGGAGAGCAAATATCTAAAGTATGCTGTATTTAAATTTCAAGTATATATTCTATAAAGCACAGAGTACCATTTAAATGTAAGCTTTCTTACATTTACATCCTTCTCACACCATTCATTTCCTGCCACATACCTCCATCGAAAGACAGTGCCGTTCCTGAACCCACCTAAATGACTCTAGCACATGCACTTTTCAGATACAGCAAGTTTATCATAATTTTGCACAGACCTTAAAGCCCATCTCCCAATATAGTATTTGTAACCTTCCTGAGGAATGCAGTCTAGTAGATAATAAATTTTAAAGGGCTGCCAGAGATCCTATGGCATTGCTAAAATAACACAACAGACAGTGCAAATCTATGCGAGTGGCACAATACAACTTCACAGTGGATAAAGATTTTTAAAACTGTGATGTAAGAACTGTAAAGGTAACAGAGGCAAGAAAAATGTGATTAGGAGACTGATTTCTTCCTACAGGTACTTTATTTCACAGCAGTTGGTCTCAGAGGTGCTGAGAAAACTACACTTGAAATAATATAATCCCTAAAGATCCATACTGAAGAGCTACACTCGTCTAGGCAGAATGTGTTGAAAGAATGGAAATCGCAATTCTGTTAAATTTGTTTCTTATATACAGAGAGAACATTCTTGGAGCTTAAATCTTTATTAACCTGACAGGATGTGTGACAAAGCGAAGTATTTGTTAAACCAGTGACACATTGTAAGACTCCAGCTCAGATTTACGCTTTTGTTTAACCACCAGTTAGACAAAAGCAGGACTGGAGCTACTTTCCTCACTTCCTTATATAAAACTCTTTAATACTAGTTTTTGCAACTTACTCTTGGCTGGCTTTCCACTATTTCACTCTAAGTACAATGTAATCATCTTCATTAGAATAAAAACAACTCTTCTAATAAGTGGCTCTCAAGACCAGTGTTAAACAGAGGGAGCAAAACACATGAGGAAAATGACATATAGTTTCTTTAGAACTGAAGTTACTTCAAAACAATTTTCTTGGTAGATTGGTAAGTCAATGCCATTTCACAAAACAAATTTGGTTCCATTAAAAATGTGCTTTTTTCTCCCCTGATATACAACCTTCCTTGCAGTTCAGTGGGGCTGAATTTTGTTATAAGAACAGATACACTGGAAAGATATGGCAGTACAGACCCAGAGAAGTTGGAGAATCCCTAAAAAGAAGTTGCGGAGACTCTTGACTAAAACAGCACAAGCTCAGCCAACACAGACAACACAACAGTCTGCTTTTATCTAATGGGATGCATGCTTTGAGAAAGCATAAGATTAAGACTCAAAGATTTTTGTTTCTGTTCCTATCACTGGCTCTCCTTAGAACATAAATAATAATAATAATAATAATAATAATTTAACCTCTGTAGTTCTGATCTCCTTTTGGGAAAAAAGTGAGTTTTACATATATCTGGAAAGCACTTTAAGACGAGCAGACAGAAAGTGTCATTATAAAATTTAGACATTATTCATTTTGAAAACAGATTTTTAGATTATGCTTGAATAGTTCCTGGAGACAGAAAAGCCTTTAAATTGTGCTGTGGCATTAGCAGCTTTTTCTAGCATACACACATGAAAAAATTTTGATGCGTCTCCAACTAGCTGTTTGCTGTGTCAGCCTGACTCTGTTTAAAAATTCTCTACAGAAATATAAACAAAAATAATGTGAACTAATGAATTAATTTTGTGTCCATTAGATTCCTTTTTGCCTCATTAAAAGGAATCTAAATTATCTGAAACACTTCAGAAAAAGTCTTTAGCTGATGAAAATCATAACAAGTAAATGGAAAAGTAACAGTTCATACCCGCTGAGATATGCTTTTATGATACTGTTGGTATCTTCTGGACAACCTTTTTAGAGATTTAGGGCAGCAGGCTGTTTCTAATTTTAAGATGCATTCCTCAGTCTTTCACTCAATGTATTAAACTATTATATAAAGATACAATATTACCAAGTGAAAAGCAGAGACTCAAACTGAAGAGCATATGAAGACTGCATAAAATGAGACATACTTGTATTTGTAATAATATGCTATTCCATTGGAACTTAACATTTCAAATCCTGATGGTTCTGCAGAGACACTAATATAACTTGAATGATAGAAGACTGCATTTTTGAAGTGGAAATCAAACTTTTAAAGATTGAACAATATTTGGCCACATAATTATTCAATAGATTAGGTGGAGAAATCTGTGTATGTCATAGGAACCTTAGACAAGGAACGCAGTTAAAAGTGACCTCAGAGTCATCCTCTATCAACTGAAAATACATACATATCTCTGATAAAACATTCTTAGGAAAAGGGTTAGAGAAGGATGGCTCATTAAGACTATGAAGTCTTTTACAGGTTTGTCAAAGAAACTAATTTCCTTCACTAAGTATTTGCTTACTTTGCAAGATGAAAGCAATATTCAAAGTTTCATTGCTTTATAATGTTTTTATACTCCTACATAAAAGAGAATTACATAACAAAAATAGTTATGATTACTTAAATTTCAGAGTTCAAGCTGTATTGGACAGGTATACTGCCAACAAGTGACTTTTCTTCACTCACTGTTTGATTACTATGTGGGAGTTCAGAAAACAACAACAACAAAAAAAGAAGTTATCAAGTTTAGAAACCTATGGTCAGGTACCAAAATCTAGCACTAAAATTGTAAACAAATGGAACCTGAGCTTGCTGAATGTATAAAGCCCAGTCAGTTGGAGTCTATCCCTGTGTAGACTTTTGTATTTTAAAACAGCCGTATTTGAATTATTTTTTCTACCGTTTGTAGTACCATGCATTGCTCTGTGAGACACAACTACCACAAGAAAACCAATTTTTTGGACCTCTGTGTCCATACTTGAGGATTATTTTACATCCACCCTRAATAACAATTTAGCACCTCTCAGAGGGCTTTAGGGCTCTTCTAATGCCTGACAACAGCACACAGAACAGAAGCCAGAAGTTTTAAGTGCTTCTGGCCCATTGTACAAACATTGCTTGATAACTGCATTAGTCTCTTAAAAATGGAAATGATCCTTTGATTAAATGAAACTAAGGACAAGAGATCCTACAGGAAACCTTAGTTTCCTCTATAAACCAGTCATCCTAGCTGGTCTTCATGCTGTAGTATTATCTGAGTTACCAATAGCAGAGTTCCCTGGAAAGGGCTACTCTGCAGTTATTCTAAACAGCAAAATTCACAGATGTTCTGAAACAGAGCGGATGTAGAGACCAGGATAAATGTGGCACTTCTCTATACTTCCATCCAATCTTGCACTTGTGAGAAACTGAACCAGTAACCAACACTATTTAGAGCATAAAGCAAAAGTCTGTGCTAACAAAAATCGCTTTACAAATACGTGCTGGTTTCCTTGACAGGGTTTCACAGGAGAGTAGGTGACACGGGAAGAGCTTTGCCAACTTGACTGCATTTTGTCATGTCCTTTCCAGGCAGCTTTCCCCTGAGTATTTTATCCTCCAGGGCAATCTGCTCAGAAGCATCAAGAAATTGGCATCCCTGATAATAACACTCAGTTTCTAGCTGAAAAGATTTTTTTCTTTTTTGTGAGAATGATTACAATCAGTAGAGATTCTACCTTGCAAGTGCCCTTATGCAGAAGTGGCAGTGTCTCTGCTGCCACCCACACTGCCTCGCAGGATCCATACTTAAAAGATATCAGACTCTTTGCAAGGTGTGTGCGACACATCTAAATGACATACATTGAGAATATTTTTAAATTAACATTCGTTAGTTCGTACTCACTCACCCCTTCCTCCCTCCATACAGTTAGAAATCATCAGGGAGACATACGACAAACTATACAGGAAGTGACTGCCAAAATGTTTCAGTGAGGATCTGATTGACAGTTCAGAAAGTGGAAAATCCTTTACGCATCTCATGTAGAAAAACTTGTGCATGTAGATTAGCATGCCCCAGTTTCTTTGCAGAAGCAGCTCTCTTTCATCACCTTTTGTTTTCCAAATTAGATACTGCTTTTCTCACTAACACAAAATCCTGTATTCAAACAAGATTTTAAAAGGATTTAGTTCAGCAGCTAAATAGAAGGATACTATGAACATCTGATACCACAAAATTATGCACTCTCTTTTCACTCCCAACTCTGATTGCTGCTGCTATATAACATAGGCATTCAAAAAAAATCTAAAACTAAAGTGTGATCTGGCTTAAGAAACTCTTGATTGTCGTTACATTGCAAAATACTGTTAAAAGCAGCAGTAACAAAAAGTGACCCATGCATTAGTAGAAATAGCACAAATTTTTAATTTTCCCATAAATTCTTATTCTATTTCTTCATTCTGACAGAATGATGTCCAGTATGAAGCTGCGATGAGGCTGGCAGTGAAGAGACAGAGTCAGCACCCACATGAAAGAACAAGGACACACAAAATATTGCAAGAAGATGATAAAAAAGACTGAAAATGAAAAATTCCCTTGCATCACAACATAAGCTAATTCCTAAACAGAGTAAGAAGAATATATTTCATAGTACATACACTCAAAATTGCCTCCAGCAGGATATTTTTGTTTGGCTGTTTTTGCACCTTACAACCACCTAAAAAAAGGAAGACAACTTCAAGGAGCAGCAAGGGCAGGCTGCTTTGCAAGGGAAGGTGAGCCAGGAGCCCAAAGTCCCACCAAGGCAGGTAGGGCTCTGCCCTCCCCAACAAAGGTGCGCCCCACTGACGCAGAGCATGTGGGCCAGGCCCAGCGACGGTTACCAGGCTTGGCCAATAGCCCAGGTCAAGCCAGAAAGCCAAGTCCACGGGTCAGGATGAGGGTCAGAATCAGGGAAGTACAAGACTGGCATACCTGCAGCATGGCTCAGGCAGTGACCAAGAGCAAGAGCCTGGGTGAAGAAGGGGCAGGGCCCTGCTGAGGAGCCTCAAGGCCACAGAGCTGCACCCCATCCAAGCTGGCTGAAACGCCCAGGAGGGCAGCTGTGCTCTGGACTTGACAGCCAATGCTGTTTGGTAGGTAGAGAATTAGCTGCTATTGACCTGCAGTGTAATTCCCAGGCAAGTCTCTTTGCTGGTTTGTTTCTCCTGGCCTGACGTCTGTTAAATTGCCCCCTCTCCCACCCAGGGACCATTTACCTACCTGACTGCACGACTCTCTTGCAATGGAAGCAGGTGCTGTAACAGAAGCAACAGCAATACCATTCATCTCCTGACTCGGTAACTCCTGTAAATCTGGAGCCAAGGAAGGTTCACATTCAAGAGCACAACTCAAATTAAAAAGATGCAATTCCACCATATGTTCAGAAAAATCCTTATGAATTTAATTACTCTGAAATGAACTTCATGCATCTGAAATATTCAAATCTCCGGAGAACAAAGATCATGACCAGTTTTGAATAAGGTTTCCTAATTATCAGAGTACAAAGACAAGGTCAGTCCTGTTGTATACACAGCTTTTCTACTCAAGGACACCACAATAAATAAAAAGAAGCATCCAAAATTATTCCACTTGTGCCATGAAAATGAGCAAAAAGAAGTTACATCTACAAGGTATATTTTCCAGAAAATAATGAGCACCAAAACCAGAAATTAAAATGGAAAAGCTCATCTGTAACTACAGCATCGCTAACAAAATGTTCTAATGTTGATTAATAGCAAACATGGTAAAATTCCCAAGATTTAGTTCACATAAACAGTAATGAAAAGTGAAACCAGAACCACTAAAGTGTTTGAGGAAAGGAGGTAGCAAAGAACGAACTCTGGCTGTCTTTCTCACACTATTCAGCATTTAGCATTTTTCCATCTATTCTGAAAGCTAGCGATCACTTGGGAGAATGAATTGATGAAATATAGAAAAACAGATACATTTGACTGCCTGATGGAAGAGGCAAATGACTGAGAAAAATCTCAGGAGGACAAGGTCATAGAGGTGAAGAAGTTTTAGATGAGGTAGTTTTGGCAGTTAAAATATCCTTTTAAAACTAGAAGCACAGAATTTAAAAATAACTATGAAAAAGATGATACTTCCCTTAATCTTTGTGAAAATCAAGTAAGAAAGACTGTCATGTGGCTTATACATTATCATTCAGTCCACATATTATTAGAGGAAAACAAGAATAAAAAAAAGACCTTAGTTTGCGTGTGTTCTACAGATGCTGTCTATCAGCTGTTTTGACATCTATATCTAAAGACGTCTATTCAATGAGAATGAGCAGAGAAGAGGCTGGTTCTGAATGATTCGTTACCTGGGTATTCTTACAGCACTTCAGGCTAACAAGACAGAGCGAGCTAGGCAAGGCAGGCTGTGATTGTGGATTGCAAAGACACCAGCATTTACTGAATTCGCAACAAACAGTGTTGCAGCTCTGCAGCTGATGGGGGGTCAGCACTATCTTGGCTCTGAAAGTTTTAAATCATCCTCAAGTTAAGTCTTCTCTGCGGCATTAGAAAATACATCATTTGTGAACAAAAGCAGAACACTGCAATAAACAATTGTTTAACTTTATTATAGGTTTTCACAAAAATAAGTTATCATTATTGCTGTTATCATTCCTGGGGAAGGTACTCATTCTTGCTCCGGTATGCAATCAAATGACTTAAGCAGCATTAAAAAGCCAGAAAAGACTTACATGTATGTAAAAGTAACTTTCAGGATAGGAAGCGTAGAAGATGGCATTAGCTGACCTCTAAAATTCCCTCAACTAATTAGCACAGAAGAAATATCAGGCTAAGGCCAAGTATGGGAATGGTGGGAAACACAACTGCAGATTTCCACACTGGCTGTGGTATGCAGAACAGTCCCATGATGCKGCTGGGACAGAGCTCTGGTTTCTGTTCAGTGATTTGCTTTCCATTAAGCACAGGACATAAAAGCACTCCTTGCACTTGTTCCCCTCTTCATTCATTTTTGGAACTGGAGACCAATACTGTCAGATACTGAGAGACCACAAATGGGAGGTAGAAGAACTAAGCTTGGGGTGCAAGTAATCCTAAGGCACTTCTAAAATGCCACTGAGGACCCCTCTCCTCTAATCTTGCTGTTCCACTGAATGATCTTGCAGCTGGTGCTGTGTGTGCAGACCCCGAGCCGTCCGTGCCTGTCTCATTCTAACCAAAACAACTCACTCTCCAGTTGCAACAGTGAAGGTTAAGATTGCTTTGCGTGAGAGGAGGAGCGTTAGCCTAAAGGAAGATTTTAAAGAAAGATTATTTTTCTTCTCAAGACTAGCAAATGCCTACAAATGTTTTGCTGCTGCCTGGTTAGACAATATAATCAAACGCTGTTTGCTCAACTTGCAAAATAGAGTAAATGCTTCCTCTTTTGCCTGAAGAAGAGAAAGCTGATATTTCCACTAGAAAATGTTTTCAACATCATTCTTTTCATTCAACCTAGTGAACAGATAAGCCTGTCACTTTTTCAAGATCACACACACAATTCAGCCCCCACGCAGTCATCCCTAACAAGTATAAAAATTATTGCCATAAGCGCAGTAATTTTTGAAAGGGTTCTTGAGAGTACGTTCAGTTTTGTGGGGGCAGCATCCTCCATGACAGCCCTTACCCTTGCTGTTCCCAGCCAGAGCCCTCAGCCCATCCAGACTTCCGAACCACAGGCGGGCAACCCAGTCATGTGAAAAGCAGGAGTTCATAAACTAGACAAATGACTTTTAAGACTCTAGGACTGACCCTGATTCTGTCTATAGCTTTGATAAATGTTTCATGGATTGTGATCCCATAACTTTATGTCTCTAGAGCCTGGCAAAGAAAGCTAGGCCCTAAATACTATAATCCAGAATTTTCAGGTACTGAACACCTACAATTTTTATTATGCTGCCATTTGCACTGTAAATGTTTCCAGCCTACTCCAAATTTTGTAAACTCACACTAGCTGAGACACAAAAGAAAGCCCTTATTTGGACCTAAAGTAAATAAATAATAACTATATGAAAACATGGCATCATTACAGAAACTTTTTAAAAAATAGCTATTTCAGTAGTGCTGCTGGAAAATCAATCACTGAAATGGCCACTAATATTGAAAAATAATTTCTTGTGAAAAAGGAAGTTCTACTGACATTGCCAGACCTGAAGCTCACAAACATCAGTGGCACTTTTCCACTAGCTTCCACAAGGGTGAAACAAGCCCACTGACAGATGATGCTCAGTCAGTCCCCTGTGTTTCAGGTCTATAATCTGGACAGATTAAGTTATTTTTAACCAGGATTATACAAAGGCTTTTGGCCACTAATCCAAGCACACAGTAGTCACAAGGATCATGCTGTCCATCCATATAGGAAGCAGAAAAGCAACCAAAGGAAACAACAATGGTGGTGGGGGGGGGGGCAGCCAGAGAGGGGTATATATGCATTGAGATATAATATTGTAAAAGAAGGAAGCAAGTGTTTCCATTGCTTCCAACTGCCCTTGAAACTGGTCTATCGTTAGTAAGTGAAAAGATTCTACTGAGATTTAGGCACTTCTGACAAAGTGAAGCAGGTAGGGGTTAGCTGGGGCAGAGCACAGCACCCAGGCTGTAAAGAAGATAGGGATAGTCTTAGACCTGTGCAGGGATCCCATAGGGAAAACACACACACACAAAAGAACAAACAAATAAAAAATTCTTAAGCCAGGAGATGCCACATACTTTCTTCCAAGAAGTACAAAGAGCTGAAACAGATGTATTCACTTACAGGCCCTGAAGAGAGAGACAACACAAATGTTACCACTTTCAAATAAGCTTTCATAGATGAATTGCAGTTCTCCAGTTAGGCAGAAGCAGGCCCTCAGAGGGTAAACTACCAATGATTTGTCTAAAGGAGGAATTTCAAGTAAGGTTATCTTTAGGAGCTCAATCTGCTAAATTTAAGGGCAAAGGTTGCAGGAGTAACTTTTGCTAACAGCCCATCGTTCTGATAGTAGACCAGAAAAGGGAAGTGCTTGTGGATGTGGAAACATGTGGAGTCTAACCAGTTTGGCTTTAATCTGGTTCCAGTATCACTCACATAGCAGTATCCTGGAGGACAAAGAGAAAAGGAGAGTTTTCTTGGGGCATACTATGGAAGTATCTGCTGGAGTATTAACCAAGAAATTATCAACATGGAAGTTACCAAGTTGGCCAAATATGAGGCTGTAGCTGGCTGGAAAGATAACAGGCTGGAGAAGCAGAGAAGAAGGACAGGACAATCCAAATACCTCTGCACCAGACAGAGATGAAGAGCTGTCCCTCAGAGAGAGGGTACCTCCCTCTGCACTGTAGCAGATGAAGAACAGTCTTCAGCTTAGTTGACAGGCATGAGTCATTCCATCTTAGCCACTCAGCCCCAGGAAGATGGGAAACAAGTGATTTAGTAACCTATAAGGGATCACTGCTAATTAATGGGTACCATTCACAGAAGGTGACCAGGATCATTTGAGAGCAAAGCAGCCTCTGGACAATTTAGTACATCTAAGTTGCTTGCCTAAGCTTAATTCTATAGCTATGGTTTATTCTGAAAGGGCTAAGAATTCAAGGAAAAGAAAAATTGTTTATGTCGATCCTGCACGGACTGCATAGAACCTGCAAGACTATGAAGAGGGCTATGTCAACCAGTGCCTATGCTTATGCTTTATTTTAAATACAGGTTTTGGATACATGGTTATGGTTAAGGCTAAAATGGTATAGCAAAGGCCTATTTGTGAAATGCAGCCTGTTTCCCTTACACCTAGACAAGTCTGTTTGATTTAGGGTAAGAAGTGAAATATATTGTAATACATGCTTGCTTAGCATAGTTGTATAAAAACAGTAAAACAAAGCTAATGGTACCCAGTCTGCAACTACTTGAAGGGATCAGATTACCAGTGGATGTAACTTGCTAGAATTAACTTTCTAATTTGCAATCAAAGCAAAAAAAAATCCAAAACACATTCTAAACTGTTAAAAATGCCAAAACTTCTCCATCCAGTCTTGTTCTGATGCAAATAGTTATGAAATTAATCTGATTTTATGAAAAGTATGGTTAAATCGACATTTCTCGGATCACTTCTGATTTATTTTTCACACACATGGTGGATTTTTCTGATCTAGAGCTAAAGAAAACTCAGGTTAGTCAGGCTTATTACTCCATAGGTTTTCACTAATGGAGTAATATTACAACAATCCCTTTTTTAAAGGAGAAAGAAAAAAAACAATAACAGTGCTCCCACAAAGAAATCTATTTCCCTAAATATGTTACAATATTCTTCACTTTGCTTTTCCTACTGACTGTACAGGTTTATGTATTCTATTTTGACTTTCTCTGTGCTTTGACATGTTCTGGTATAAAGAATATTTATATATAATTTAAAAAATACTATGACAGCTTGATATTTTTAAATGGAAGGATATACACTTATCTTCTATGGGAGAGCAAGTTTAGAGTCCAGAGAAACAAGCATAAGTAATTCAGTCCAACCCAAAATATCAGTAGGTGTCATCCAAGAGCACTTCCACCAACCTACTTTAAATCACAGTCTGTATTCTATCTCAGCCTTCTTATTCACACCTAGACCCAGGAATTATTAACGTGAAACAGTAGAGCTATCATGAACTAATTCAAATTTCAACTTAGAACAGGTTGAGGTACCTCAGGGAAGTACTAACAGACCAGAGAATCATTCAGATATTGGGCTTGATTTAGTTCAGCTTGACAACAACAGAAAGTCACCCTGACATCAAATACATATTCATCAATCTATGCAAAAGTAACACTGTTTAGTATCATTCCAGTTCTCTGGTTATGTATGTATACATCATACAAATTAGTAACACAGGTGAAATACTTATCACTTTGGACAAAGGCCACAGAGGTTCTGAACAGACATGGTTCCTTACTAGTCAAAGGATGCTAATGAGTGCCGCAGTAAATTTAATTTGTACCAGAAAGTGATAGTTACGCATGATATTTCAAAGTGGTTGAAAACATATGCTATTTATAAAAATATATGGGAGTATTCTGTATTCTTTTTCCTTTGATACCAGTGTTCATCAAATGACTTTTGAATAACTGATCTTTCCTAGCAGAAGTTTTTATCAGTTTACTACAAAGAAAAACCTTTCCTCTTTCTTCCTCTTGCAATGCCTTGCACTGTTTATAGGAGCAGCTTTTGGAACACAATCAATGTGTCTATCCCCTGGGCAAAATAAAGACTAATCTTACAACAGGTACTGACAGTCTAGAAGGGTCACTTGTGCTGGAGGGACTCATAGTTGGCTTTTCAACTGCAAGACTTCACTTCTGCTGTCATGACAAGCTTTTATAAACCTGAGCTTTATATCTTGCCCTCTCTACTTACTGCTGTTCATACAGTCATTTGTCATAAGCTAACACAAAACTCATGTCCTGTGTGGACTCAGACAGCAAGCAGAGAAATAAAATGGCATACATAGTCCAGGAAAAGAAGTTTATACATAATCAAAAGCTTGAAAGCCCCCACCCCCATCCTTTTTCTTTTTTTTCCTTTGTTTTAAACAAAAAGTTTGTGTGTTTGCTGAAGACAATTTGTACAGCTAACTATTCAGACGTAACACAGTCTTAGAAGACACAGATGAAAAACAGTGCATGATTCATTTATTAGTCTTATTTTAGGTATACTCCTTAGGAATTAGTTCATTATTACTGGGCTAATCAATCACTGAACTGTTGCACAACTACGTATTTCAGCTGTGAGTTGCAAAGGAACCTGACAGAAGTTATGCACTTTTCAGGCGGCTGAAAATCTCCCCATTCCTTGCTAGCAATTAGTAAAACTGATTTTAACGTCTACTGAAGACCTACTGAAATTAACTGGAAAACTTTGATTAGCTTTGGATCAGATGCTGCGTATGAGTGATACTGAGATATATGAAAACTCCCACTCCTTTAAACATAAGGAAACCTGAAAATGGCAGATGACATGAAATCCCCCCTCTTTTCTCCATTTCTCTTTGAAGTCAGTCTGATTCATCATCCTTGGTGAGCAAAAGCTCTTACACAGTTTTAATAACCTACACCTTCGAAATTATTCGCTTACTCTATGCAAAAGTCCATTTGCCCAATACAAAACCGACGGTAAAGCAGTCAACTATTAGTGCAGTCATAAGCAGCCTCCAAACATATCCTCTCACATCATTTGGCCAAATACCTTAAGTGCTGCCAACACTTTTCAGTATTGCAGCCAGAACCATAAAACTGATGAAAGACTAATAAGAGCGAAATATAGTCCATCAGGTAGAATAAAAAAAAGCTGCTTGAATTTCAGAAGTTATCCATTGCCTAGGCACTCACAGTAATCTTTTACACAATTAAAAACTTTTTTTTTTAAACATAAAAATGATTTACACCCAAGGCAAAAAGAAAATTACAGGTACGTGTGCAGAGTAAAAGCTAATATGAAAATTTCAGGCTTTTCCATTTTCTACACTAGTAGAGATTTGTAGGGTATCTCAGTAATGAAACAGGGACTTGACCTTCACTCTCATTTACTTGTATCATCTCAATTTCCTTTCTCAGTCTCTTCACATCTCTAGCGTTTCAGCAAGTAGTCAGCACATTTGCTCAGTCTCGGCTTGCCCAACTTTGTGCTAGTCCTGCTCCAGTCCTCTTCACTAGAGGTTGGGTCTCATGTGCACTGATTTGGTTGCAGCATTGAAGCAATGTATTGGCATTTTATCATCTCTTCAACAGCAGCACCAGTGTCTACAGGACTGGTTGAAAACAGGCTTCTCATAATGTGTGAGGCACTGATGGTAAATTGGGGTTATGTCTTGGGACCATAACTGCGTGGCCACAAAGTACTAACATAGATTTATTATAACGGAAAATAATCAACTACAGAAAAGACAACTGTGTGCAAGAAGTACCACCTCACATTTAACAGAAGAGCATATGAAAATCTTTAAAATGTTCAGCTAATTATGCACATTTACTAAATACAGTATTCTGCCACTACATAGATTGCAAAAATAGAAAATTATGTCCCCTTTAGAAACAAGGTACTGGAGCAATTATATCAAAATCTTACACTATTTTTAAATTACTCTAAACATATTGCAATTAATTACTTTTAAAAAAGCCTTTCAAATAAAAAAGTAACCTGTGAAGATGACTGATTAATGCAGCAGTCCAAAGAGACTACCATGTATCCCAGAAAACCTATTATACTAGTTAATCTTTTGGCCTTGTGTTCGTCTGCCTGACAAGCTCTTCTGTGTGCAGCTAGTCCATAAAGCTAGAATCCGTGACACGTGGGGATCACTCACCATCCAAACAGGCTCCAAAAGCACGTGTCAGCCTGCACATTGGGACCCTCCTTCATTACAAGAGGGAAGTACAATTTTACCCTTGTATTCAGAATAAACTATTGCTATTGGACTGCCATTTTCATCCAAGCTATTCTGTAAACAAACAAGACATTAGGGAATAAGTGGTGCTTAAACAGACTGCACAAAGGATTGTGTTGGAAACTCCGTGCTGATTACTTTCATTCTCTTCTTTAACAGAGCAGACATTCAAACATTTAAAAAAAATAAGGCTGGAATAGGTGGTAATGGTTGGCCCTGCCAAGAGCAGCTGGCTTCTCAACTGTGTCTTCAAAATAAAAGAGTACTATAAAGAACTAAATTTAACTACTGTAACTATCCATTTGGGATGGTAATATCACAATAGCTTTTCCTGCAACAATTTGACATTTCCACCGGCTTCCCGTTTAGGTAATAACTCAAAAAGAAAAAAAAGCCATAAAAATGAATAGAGAAAGTAGTAACATTTTCCATTCACAACATTTTTTTTTTTTAATTTGGGATAAAATATTCTGGAGTTCTAATAACAACCAAATCAATTCATTTTTCCCTCCAAATCACCTGAATGATCTGGCATAAACACACCCCTGCTGAGAGTGCAGGTTAAGTATTTAAGACAAAATTTGATTGAAGGTGATTGAAGCTATTCTTTCTTGAGTTATTCTCAATTAAGAGTTCATCTACATCTGTCCATTTTTAAGTTTGTACCATTCAGGCTAAGAGTAAAACAAAACATTTTTGGCATTAACAAACCAGTCACTGGTATAGAAGTGTCTTTTTATTTTTAACCAACATAAAACTAAGTCATCTTATAAAAAACATTTTCAGTTCATACTTCTCTGATTTCACTATGATATGAAACTTACTGTGTGTGTTCAGTGCCACGGTCTTCAGTCACTGAGAACTCCCACCACTTCTCTAAACAAGAATTTCCAGATTTCTGTTATTACTTTCACCATTTTCTCTTTCTGCTCAACTTGGGCCAGGCACAACTACTGTAAACTGTTATCACTCTGTTAAAACCAGTGGTACTATGGCATTGTATAGAAGCTGAGGATCTGTCAGTCTCTGGTATATCTCTTGTTCAGAGGCAAATGGGGAGGAAAAACAAAGCAAATTTTGTCAACATTAAGGACTAAATTATAGAATTCAGACACATGGAGAGAGGGTCTACAAAACACTTGGCTCAAGTTGCATGTTCAGACCACACTCCTGAAGTGAATGTGTCTGCCAGGAGCAGCCTGAGGGAGAACGAATAGAACTAGTTTGTCTATTTGAAATGAAGAAAATGGCCTCTATGATGATGAACAAATTCTTTCTTGGATAGATAAGCAGATGGGAAAAATTGGCCTCCACTGGGACCGAACACTACAGAATCTCCCTCTGCACATTTTTGCAGACAAACATCACGATCCAGCAGGCATGGAAGTGGGAAACTGCAGTGAAATTCTATTTCTGGACAAAGCAATTCTGCACTTCAGTTTCACAATCTGTAAAATGGTATTTACACAATGTTTTGAGATCTACATATGAAACATTATATAAGCATTGAGAATAATTATTCTCATTAAAACACATACTACAGTCATCACTACTTCTTTCTCTTCCCTTTTGGAAATTTTGTACTCAAAGAGATTTAACTTGTTCTATGCCAAAGCTGACTGTGTTACTGAATTAGTGATTCAGAGTATCAGCACAATTAATCTCAAAGAAGGGGTACAGATGCATCAGCTCAGAAGAGAAGAGGTACAAAAGTCACTCTAGTTCCCCCAATTTCATTATTATCCTAAAGACCAAACTTATGGCATGTGGTTGTTCTGACTGAAGATGCATGCGTGGTTGCTATTTGAGTAGCTAGAATATCATGTTATGATTTTAGGTGTAACAAGGGAAATCATTAGCTTTTCCTACAGTTGGTCTGCTGGACTTTGACAGGAAGGACAGCAAATCAGGTGAGAGCAGCAGAAAATGCCTAAGTTCATAACCTCAACCAGAATAATGGCTATGCATTAATAGGGAATTGCTGAATATTCCATCTGTTCTTGCTCATCAGCAATCTGTCTGCCATATAAATGGCTCAAAAAACACACTCAGACTAAGTCTGCCCCTCTGTAGTGCTGAAATTTAACATTTATTTTTAGAATTACTGCATGCCAGAATCCTCAATTTTAACAAATTAGGGAGGTAAAGACAACAGGCAATGATTTGAGAAGCCATAAATCTGAATCACCATTGCAGGGACTGGAACCAAATTTCTCCAAAGCTCCCTAGGAATAATACTGATGTAAATCACCTTTAAATGGCAGTAATAGCAGCAAGCACTTTGACCTGGTTTGCAGAAGTATAAAGAGCTTGCAAATGGGAGATGGATTCATAGTCTTTGGGAATCCTTCGGAAATCTAAGTTTGTTCTCTTTATAAAGCAGGCAATTTATGAAGAAATTTCTATGCATCTCAGTCAAAGACACACCATTCAAACATCTAATTTCTCTTGAGTAACATCCACCCTAAAATCATGTATTTGGGAGTACTTCTCTGTACAGCTTGTACCGAGTCCCTTTTTCTCTTTTTAAGTGGAGAAGTGATTAATACAGGGTGATTTGTCTACATTAGTTTTTTTCAACATGATATAAACTGGTGCGAATATTTTTTCTGAACTAAATTAATTCCTACATTTAAGAAGATGCAGTAACCATAACTACCAGATAAGTGGAGGTTGCTAATGTAGATACAAATAACTGCATTACGCATAATCAGAGAAACACGGTTTTGTTGTAGATTAAACATGCTCACAAGAGCATCAGCTTCTACTGCTGAGCACTTCCAGCTGCTGCGCAGTATCAAAGCAGACAGAGCCTCAGCTGCTGTGCTAGACCCTGCCAGGGCCCGTCCATCGCCACGCAGGTGAGAAGTACCGTCGAGGGAGATTCTTTCTCCGAGGGTCAGAAACGTGGCAGAGCAGAGAATGATAATGTTCAGTTCAGTGGCATGGGCCTGTCGCACTCCCTTGATAACCAGCTTGCCCTGGCTCTGCTCTCCAAGACAGCCCCCCTGGCTATGCACTGAGTATATGACAACTGGTTTAAAGTAGGATGTTTCAGTTTAACTTAGCTACAGTACCAGCAGACAGGCAGCAGGGATCTCCAAAAGAGGTAATTTACTCCTCAGCTTTTGTGACTGCAGCGCAAACCTCGCCAGGAAAAAGCAAGGACTGAATCACTAGTTCAGTTTCTTTACTTCCCTGGCTTAGATCGATTTCCTGAACGCACTAATGCTCATGCCACCGAAAGCCAGCCTTTCTCTCTGCAAAAAGGAACAGGTGCGATCATTTAATTTAAAGTGAAGTTTTAAAAAAATGAAACTAAGGTAAATGTTAAACTTTATTGCACCATAATGATTTTAGTTCTTCACTGTCAACATGATTTAAAAAAAATTAAACCATATATCCACGTATGCCCCTTTGCAAGGAGCTCAACATATTTTATCTCATCAACTCATTCCTTTACAAACACTAAATTCCTCACATCCTTCATTCCTTCAGCTATACTTCCACATATCTGATATTGTCTTAAGTCTTCATTAAAAAGAAATGAAAGAATGCAAGTGAAATAACCTTAAGGTGTTGTTACAGTACACATGTTTTGCTCTAAACACCAGCCAGCTTGTACCATGACAATGTGCTATTGGACCAATGCTGGAATTACTTTCACGTGAAGACAAGCATAGAAATAGGATGGTACTGAAGAAACCTGCACCTCAACATGCCCTAAGATCAGCTCATATGGGTGCACAAAGGAACGTTGGGTTCTCATTTCTAAGAAGAAATGTTATGATAATAACAGGAGGTTTATGGCAAAAAAATGATTAACCAAATCAATCATGCACATAATGATTGACCAAAACTATATCAGTTATGTTTTTTTCCTCATATGTTTCCATTATTTCTTCATAAATACTGTGTTCATTGCTTTCTAACGCTATACAATACAAAGAAATCTTTCACTGGGGACTAAAATTGCTCTTTGGGATTATGTGAACCCTTGGAACCTCACACATGCCAGCTGCCATCGGTCACTAGCTTCCCACAGATCAGCTGAGCACATTTCGATAAAACACATTTGTTTTTGGAACATACTGTTCAGCATTTTCTTAAGCACCCACAATGAGATGGTTAAAATATTTCTTCTTTTTTAAAAATCATGTTCAAAAATATTATACGTATGTCAGATAATTCCACTGAATGTAAATCATAAGTATTTCTTTAATGCAAGAAGTTACTATTTACATTATTTTCCTCTCCATAGCACTTCTTGCAAAGAATACAATAACAGCCCCAGCCTTTTGGCCAACCCAAGTACAGCCCTTCTTCCACAGATACGCCAGACTGCTGCAGCAGCAAAATCCCTAGAGAAAGCAAGCCAAAAGAGTCAGATTAGGACAAGACCTGTCTGCAACCCACAACTGAGTGACAGACCCTTGTTGAACCAAAGTCATTTTACATAAAGGAAGTGCTCTTGGAGTTTCCCATTTCATCAGCGCTGTGAGGTATGCAGAATATTTTCAGCCATACAAAACTTCAGCATGGTTCATAAATTGATGAAGGTTTGTCAAAATTGCTATTTTTGTAAATAAAAACACTAGCTAAGACAAGTGTACCATATTACTAATGGGAAAAATGAGACTCAGTAAAACGCATTACTACCCCATGATCACACAGGAAGTTAATGATCGAAGGGTAAACACATCCAAATGTACTTATTCCCAGCTATGTGCCTCACTGAAATAAGTAGATTTGATGCCAGATAAATTAAAAAAAAAAAAAAAAAAAAAGATCATTTGGGCTGACCATGTCAATCAACCCACAGATTTTCACACAGCCTTACCAGAGTAGCCGGTCAGAATTCCTACAAGGAATAAGCAGAATTGCTATACATAATACAGAAGTGAATTGAAGCACTGAAATAATTATTTCTCTGCAAGCCCTTGCAAACTATGAGCTAGGTGTAGCTGCATTTACCTTTATATATCCAGAAAGTAAAGACTTGTGTGGCTTATCAAACTATGTCAGACACGTTAAAAGAATTCAGATGATGTTCATGCTAAGTTGAATGTCATCCAGGCCACAGTGACCTCAGCTGAAATTGAAAAGTTCACAGGAGACTGATAACAGCAGTGGAAAGTTAAAGATACAGAAATTACTACGGGGGACATAATTTTTGCTCAGAATACTGAGACTTCTGCAACTACTGGTATCAAAGTGATAGCATTGGAACAGAAGAAAAATACAGAAGTTTGCACCAATTACTTTCACCTAAAGACACGAACAGAAAAAGCATTATTTTCATGGCAGTTCCTCAAAAAAGAAGAGGCAGTTTATCAGATGGTTTGGGCGATAGACGGAAGAAAAGGAGGGAAACCTTGATTCCAGAAGTTTTGCACCTTATATTGTCAATCAGAAAAAAATCTTACATAAATCTAATAAAGGAGATGAATCACTTGAAGAAATACGGTTCTGAAATGAACCATAAATTAAAATATCTATTATACTTTTTATTCTATTCTACAATACTACTAGTCCATTCAAAAGTGTTTATAAAGTCTTTATTTTTAAAAATTGGAAAAATTAAGAAAGGAAATCAAGAAGTAATTAATAGCAGAGATGTGTATGTGTGATCTCATTGAAATGTGCTCATTTCCCACTTCGGTTGCCCTTGTTTAGGCATAAACTTTTTTTTTTTTTTTAATAGTTTCCTACCTGCACAGAAACAACTAAATCTAGGAAGACAGGCTTCATTTTCCAATGACCCTTATATTTTGGTTAATTTTATGCTTCCAAATAGGAAAATCTTAGACATTAACTCAACACTGCTGACAAAAGGCCAACAGACAGCAGTGGCTGTTTCAGACGAAGGTATAAAAGTGCCGCAGTAGCTAAAGGCAGAAAAAAATCCAACTTATCACAGTAGAAATATTTGATCTAGAACTGCTAGAAAACTGCTTAAGTGCAAAGCAAACCTGAAAAAATAGCAAATTAGCACAAAAAAGATAAGAAAAGATTACAGTGTTCATTCWGCCTTCCAAGACTACAGATCCCAGGACTGTAAGAAACGGCCTTCCCAGATAGCTTCCAATGCCTCCCTCGTCCTTTCCAGGTAACCAGCATTTGTTTCATAGACCTAATATTAGTATATACATTCATGTGTACATCCCTTCTCCAGGATACAGCCCATTTGCAATTCCTATCCTGTATCTGGCAATCTGAGAATGAAAATTTACATCAGGAGTATGTGTGTGTTCATCTGTCTATCAATATATATACCCATACACACACAGGCAGGTAACACTTCTTTAACTGGTTGGTTTAAAACAAACTGAAATAATATATTTGGGGCATACCGATAACCCCATGGTTAACTACTATGGTTGTGGTTACTATTCAAAACAAGTATTAGGGAGGCAGCCTCTCCCTTTGAATTACTCTGTGTTTCTGGCAGGTCCCTCCATTCATGTTAGCAGCCCCCAACCTGAGATTTGGTTCCAATCTCTTCTGATTTCAGTGATTCCATCTGCATCCCTTAGGCTAATACATCACAGCTATCTTACAAAGTAATTGTAGTAATTAGTAAACTACAGAGCTCTTTAAAAGTATAGAGCAATTTGTAACAGGTACGTATTCACCCCCAGTAAGTGTATTTTAATACTTACACTTGTGATATCAGTGGAACGAAATGAGCATTATGGTGGACAAAAATAAAGCTCTAACCTGCTGTTCTTTTATTGTAGTGCTTCATTTATGATCTTCATCCCCACACACTTTTCATTGATTATGTAGATGAATTTAATTCAGTCTTGCTACCTTGTATGTGTATATTAGGAGAAGTAATTATAATGGAAAGTATACGGCAATAAATGAGCAGGAAAAGACAAATAATTTTCAGTGTCTACACAGATACTAACAAGAGATGTTTACTTAATTTTATCAAAGCAGTATCTCTGGAAATTAAAACTTTAATGAAAGCAATAACTGAAGCATAAACAAAAGAATTTTAAAGCCTCAATATAATTTTTCATTATATTAAAGGTTTAAAGCTGTTTTTCTTTTTTTTATTCTACAGTGCACTCCAAGGAAATTATTAGTTTTTAAAATTGCTATTATTCAATTGTACATACTTGGAGAACAATCTACACATATAATGTCACTGGGGAGTAATGCAAGAAACAAACTGTAAAAATTCAAAAATGATCAGTAAAGAATATGCAAGAGTGTTTTAGTAACTGAAATAAGTCTTTTGTTATTAATGACATGCATCAAAAGCAATGCTACTGATTCCCACAGTAAGAGCATTACTAGGAAGTCATCTGCAATTTTTCAAATTAAAAAGTCTTCGTTCTTATAAGTGAGTCATTGATATGACATATCAATGATTGCAGTTTTTCAAAGGCAAATATCTAGCCATTCAAGATTCACTTTTGACACATAAGTAGTCCTAAGAAATTGGTTATAAAAGAAGAAACAGAAATGTATATTACAGATTAACATTCCTACTTTCTTTTATTTTGAGTTCATCATTTTAGTTTGTAAAAACATTAAGCTGAATTCCAAAATATAACAGATTGTAACATTTTGAAAGGTAAATAGAGGTTTTGTTTGTTTTTATTTTGCAGCAAAACTACTCTTCCGGGATTCACTGTCAAGCTAGAACAGTTGCTTAGAGATTCTCAGTCCTTCTTTAAAGGAAAATCTTACATTTGTTGAAAAGGACACTTGGTTTTTCATTAGTATCAGATCAGCAGTAAATCAACAGCCAACTAGTAACAAAGGTTTGATGTGCCAATATACTTTCATTTAAAATTCCCGTTTAATTTTTCTGCCTTAGAAAAACAAATTGTACCTAAATTCTGTGCACAAGGAAACTTAGTTTTCTACATAAACAGCTATATAAAGTCAACTTTTTTTTTTTTTAATTTCAGCAGTTGGAGAAAGTTACAATTCTTTTTTAAAACAGTAGAAAAAAAATGCAATTCCCTCACTTTAACAGATTGCAAGTTATTATGAAAAAAAGACTAAAGACAATATAGCAGGCTCTCCTGTGAACTGCAAATTATCAGCGTATACCTTGTGTCCACAAATCAGCAGTAGAACATGCCAGTCAGCAGACAACAAAGCGTAATTCAGTGGGAATTGCAGGTGCTCAATAGTAGAATAAAACATTAACTGGTAATGATAGTTTCACACAGGATGCATCAACCCCTCTACCATAAAGCACAACACTCTCAAAAAATCATTATAAACAGAAAATATGAAATGAGAGCTCAGAGAAGAAAACCAACCAAAAAACCCAAGCCCTTATACTTCTCACTTGGGCTGAAAAATCTCTAACATTTCTCTTTCCAACTTATTCCACTCATTCATCTAGCTTAAGGGACTTATTTCAGATCATATGGATCAATAATCAGAGATGAATGGTTCTTATTAGTCAGTTTATTTTGACTCTCTCAAATGTAAGTCTCTACAAAACAAATTATCAGACATAGGCACTTCATGACATCAAGAGAAGATACTCCTCTAGGTGCCTTCTTCCCCCTGCTTGACTGTTTGTGGACACCGCCAAAATCCAAGGCAAGGATGCTCCAGTCTTACTGAGCATGTAATTGCTTTGGTATTGTATTTATATAATCGCTGATTGCCTTTAATTTTTGAGAAGGCTGTGAAGAGATGGCAGTTTTATAGTATAAGGCAATTTTTATATGAAAAATACAACACAAACCTTAGTCTAAGTCAGCTAATAAGCTAACTCTCTTCTAGAGAAAGTACTTTTTTGCATGTGCAGTACAGGTGGGGCATCCACCTCCGAGAGACTGCCCAGACGGAGCTTACAACCAAGGAGGCAGCGCAAGAGCCGAGCCAGTTAACTCTGTATGCCTCACATAACCCCCCTGAACCTGGACTATTTGCTTCTCTCAGTTATATTTTATTATTATACCGAGAAAAGATATTATTCAGAGCTAAGTGTCTTCTACTATTCAAGGTTTATTAGCAATTAACATTTTAGCACCTTGCAGCCTCACTAGTCTGCATAAGTCTATATAAGTTTCTATACAAGTCTTTTATGGACATTTATTCAGCCAAATGAGCATTTTTTTTTTTTATCACAAGAGAATATAAAAGAAAACTATTAAGGAATAATGCAAAGTTATGCAAAATACATTCTAATCACTACCACTAATTATAAAGAACTGACCCTAGGCCATTCAGAATATATAACATCTAGGAATAAAATTGTTTAATTCATTCCATCTAGCACAGTTTTTGTCAACAGTATAATCTACCTGCCAAAAAAGTGTCATTACATGACCAACATACTGCAAAAAACATCAGCTTCCATTCCTAAAAATCAGTCATTATGTAATGTCACTTATTGAATATGTCCTAAACAATTCCATTTGTATTTTAAGGGCAATTATGTTATCTTATCTTTCCTCACCAATAATCCAATTTCTTTGCTGTGCTAAACCATAAGGGCAAAGGACACATGATTATTCACTTAGGAATCAGATTATTATACAAGAAAATGAGGATTTATTGACATGCTCATGCAGATTCAACAGAGAGTGCTTTTGTTTAATGAATTTATGGTTTCTGTTAGCCCTATTTCAGGTCATGGGAAAGTAAGAAATTTTAAAATTATTTATGAAGAAATCTTACCTGCTTTTTCAAAAGATGGTGGCTAATTTAAACAGTGGTATTAAATTAACCAAGGCAACAAGAACAAAATCCACCTTGTAGCAGGTTTAAAAGAGTGGTGGCTTGTCATGTTTTCCAAAGGAATCCATTCTACTGCCAGCTGGAACACATCATCACATCGGCTGTCCGGCTAATGGTGGGCAGTATCAGTCAAATGACAGCTTTCAGAGGTCACTCTGAGTTTTAGAAACGTACAAAGAAAACTCGGTACTTCTTGAAGAGGTCTGAAAATAGAATTCCCCATTGTTGGTTGTGTATTACATAAACAGAGGAAGAGGAAAAAAACTGGGGGCAGAGGAAGACCAAGGGATGAAGTAAGAGACTGGCTCAAATATATCGGTGTCTTAACATAGATGCATACAGTACAGAAGCAGGGGGCACTCATGCCCAGTTTCTGTTCTCTCAGTGCCAGCTCTGGATCCGTGACATCCATTCCCTTTATACATTTGTTTTTTTCCAACCGATCCACAGATACCTGTAGATATGCTTTACCCGTCCCACCAGTTTCTTCAGGTTTTGGATCTAGCAGGTTGAACGCCTAAAGGTCTGCTTCACCTTACAACTTCATAGCTAKGGGAATTAGTCCCAAATATACTCCCACCACCCCTCTTTGCCCGTCTAGTCCCCTCCAACAGATTGTTCAGCCTATGAAAAGCTGCCTATAAGAACCTGAGAGACCCATACAGAAGCACTCCTTCCATGGCCAAACAAAAAGTTAATTAYTTCTTTTTTTTCCCCATCATTGAAAGCTTTCTTTTTCCGCAGCCTCTCTTCCTAGAAGAAAACAACTCAAAAAGAAGTAATGTAGTATACGTGAGAGCATATATTAGCAACTTTGCTTCTTTATGCTTGAAAGCTATAAATAAGAAAAGGCTCACAGATGCTGCTAAACTAGTGGGGTTCTCACAGTTGTCTACAAGTTCTAAAAGTTCAGTTATGGCAATACTAACTTGTGAAAGTCTTGCAAACCTAAAGGATTGAAAAATTGTGAGGCAAGTCCCAGCAGTCATTTCTGAGGCAGACTGTGTGGTTGTGAAAGCAAAGGAAGCACAGAAGGGACCTCAAATGTTCCTAGACTCTCTGCCTCCACACTGGTGGAATAAGCAGTCTTTCCTAAAGCACTCCTGGAAAGCTCTTACCTCAAAGTGCTGTTTCTGCTCTGCTGCCGTAAAATTCCACCGAGTGGTACACATAGTTTTTGATCTTGACCATTTTTTTCCCCATGTACTAGATCCTCACCTTCATGAACCTCCTCAACTAAAAAGCAAGCTAAACTGTCCCTGCCAAACAAATGCCTCTCTGTGAGCTATAAACTAATTTCCTTCCCAGCTCTTCCAGCTCAGGCAAACTCTTCTCTTACATCTCCTCCATATTCACCTAACACCATTACCAGTTTCCATTCAGGATCTGACTGCGAGCAAACTAAATGTCAAATTGATTTGGATGTCTCTGGTAATTCATCACATGAAGTAGGTTTTTTTAGCTATCGCTTGCCATTCAGTGGTTAGCATTCACTAAATAAAAAGGGAAGATACAGGAAAAACTTTAATAAAAACATCACTAAGCATCTGTAACACTATTTTCTGATATCTTTACAAATCTTACCAAAAAAATGAAATTTTCCAACTTAACAGGCTTAAAAAATATAAAGACAACCAAAGACATATTTTTAGTATTAACACACTCCTCAATTTACTTGTGATAGCGAAACAGTCAGCAGACAGTTCAGAACACTAATTTTTGTTTCCTGAGAAGCTAATGTTTTCAAAAATATTGCCACTATTTTGATTATTCTGAATTATCACAAAATGTTGTAATAGCACAGTCTTGGTGTAAATATCAAATACCTTAATATACTTTTTCAAGTTTTAATTAAAAGTTTCATTAATTTTGGTAACACACATAATAGTACTCAGAGCTTTGACATAAAAGCAAACTAACCATATAATGATTTAATATTGAGAAAGTCAAATATTTCCTGTCAAAAAAGTAATAAGAACAATTACCATTCTAGTATATAAGTTTGTAAGTTTGTCAGTGTAAAGAGACTTTTTCATATAATTCACTAATATTAATTTTTACACAGTATAATTAATTACAAAGGTGTAAGCTAGTATATTACCTTACAGCAACAGAACAAGCTATACAGGTTCTAAACAGTGGATATAAATAAAAACATATACAGAAACTAAAAAGTTTAGAAACAAAACCAATGCATTAAGGAGAGGGGAAAGCTTTCTCGAGAGGAGACTCTGACTTCTTTTCGTTATCTTGTTTCTACCACAACAAAGATGTGTTGTAACTACAGGAACTATTTAGGGTCTCATTTTGTTAGAAAATTTAGTGTACAGAAGATGTTTGCTGTGCAGCCAATTAGCTGCCATAGCACATTTCCTATAAAAAAAGTTAATATTTGCACAACCGTTTAGAAGGACACAATTAAAGATATTTAACTGATCATTATCTGTATCTTTATGCAACAGTCAGTATTATAAAAGGGATTGAAGGAATTGGCAAGAGACAAATGTGCATATTCTGGAAATAGTTTTGAAATCAGGTTAAGCATGGATTCATACATTTGCTGAAAAGATTAAATAGAAATAAATGTTTATTATCAACACTGTAGCGTCAATCATTCCCTTGAACTTTGCTTGCTTCTTTTTCTCATACTAAGAATTATTTTATTAATGCCACGCAAGAAAGAAATCGAAAAATCACCATTTAATCTCTCCAAAATCTACTTCTCCTGCTACTAGAGATCTTTCTTTTCAAAAAGAAAGCTAACTGACATCCCAAGCTCTCATGGTATTTCCATGGCCACACTTTGCTATTACAATTCAGCATGCTCACAGCAGAGGTCCAGATAGCTGAGGATTATAGAAGCTTTCTTAATTCACAGCTAAGCATTTATTACACCATCTTACAAAATTATATCCTTCATAAAAATCATTTTCGTTTTTGATTAAAGAAACCTTTAAGTACATTTCATGCAAACATTTGGTTATCCGCTACTAAAGCTGCAAACCACGGAAGCTTATCATTGATTCCTGAAAGACCTGAGGCTTGTCACATGGATCTCATTCGTGCCAATGGCAATCACTAAAGCACAGAACGAAAGTACACGAGATCTAGTGGACACCAGTGCTCCGCTGTGATTCTTGGACTGAGTGAGAGTTGCTCTCTGAAGGCGAGAAAGCACTTGCGACAAACCTTGGTGTTTTCCTATAGAAATCAACTGGACTAATAAAATTCCCTTTCACTTCTATCAGCTTTAGACTAAGTCCTAAATGGGATTACATAAAAAAGAGAGAGAAACCTCCAAAACAGGAAAATACCTTGTTAAAGTTAAATTGATTATATTAATACTCCATCTTCTGTAAACATTATTCTCAAGACATTTTGAGAGGGCCCCCGTCAAGTAATGGAACAGCCTCATAATCAGCATATCGAGCTAAAGGAAGAATTGACAAAATAGCAGAACTAGCCATAGCTCATTAATTTTTCTTGTGGTCATCTAATTAGCGATTAGATTCTAATAATAGCTACAATAAGTAGAATACAAAACAATGCCATGATTTTGCTTGATATGCTTAATTGACTTGTATGGGTATTACTTCAATATTATCAAGGGTCCCGTAGAACAAACAATAGGATCTATAAAAAGCAACTACATTGACTTCGCAGAGATTTGCAGGGAATAAAAATACAAATCTACTTGCAGGATATTGAGGTGCATTACATATTTCTAGCAAACTTAAACAGCTGATATTAAAGTGTGAGCATATTGCATTGCCTTTCTAAAACTTGTCTGCCACTGAATAAAACAGAATTTTTCATGTCTTCAGAGAACCACAACCACAGATCTTTTAATAAGATTCCAAACTTCTCTTATGTCAATACCATAGGAAACTCTCTCCGGCCACTCATAACATTTCCAAACCCCTTGGTCATTTGAGGTCTTGAGCCCCAAAAGCTTTTTTTTCCTTCTCCTTTCTTTTTTTAAAGCTTTCAGTTGTTCTTCTGCCATAAGTTAAAAGTTTAATGTAGACTATAGTATTATTGAAGGCAGTCACCTCTGCCCAATTTTTTTCTTTTAACTTCACCAGCTTTTCTAAAACCCATTCCCTTTTTCTTCTTTTGCTTTAAAGATAAATTCTTCTTCTTAGCACCAACTGGGAAAAGCATCTTCATGCATGACTCCATGAGATTTCCATATCTGTTTGAAAAGCTAGTATCAGACTTACCATCATTCTTGAGTCAAATACAAATTGTAAATAGCTGCAAGTTATTTATGTATTCTGAAATATATTTGCAAATCCTAATGACATTAACATTAATTTATATCACTGCTAGGAAGTATGCTAAGATGAGGAAGTAGCAAATAAATATTATACCTTATGCCAGCATTTTGCTCTCCCTGTGTCCTAGCTAGATGGGTGAATATGAAACTAGACCTTAGGGTTATTCAGAAAGAAACATAATTTTATCTTCCTTTAACAAAAATGTAAGTATTAATAGTCATGCTTACATGCCTGTTACATATAAGTATCTTCATGTTTAAGTTCTTGAGTTTTACAGAACAGAATTTGCATGCTGGGAAGAACTCAGAATAAGAGGGGGCATGTTGTCTGCTGGTATGGGCTTGTGCCGTTTCAGTAAAACTGCCTATATTTACATCAGTATTGTGTTCTCTGTGAAACTCTTATATTTATTTGGTCGAATCATATTTCTTCTTTCCTACTTGATTCTTAGATACTGTGTTTTTTCAGCATTTTCAATTTACAGGCATTTAAACCATAACTAATGGTAATTCAAAAAACTGTTGAGTGGTAGCTAAGATTTAATCAACAGCAACAAAAAAGAAACTCACGCTGAAAGGCTCACATGGGCCCAAGGGAATCCTGTGCTATCATCCATGGGAAGCTGAGAAACACACAGGCAAACGTACATGTGGTGCGCTGCAACCTCATCCCGACAGTACGAAAAGAGCAGCGATACCACACACTAGCACAAGTGATCATGTAAATGCAAGTTACAGTTCCACCTTTTCAACAGTAAAATGCAACAGTTGTTCCACTGCAAAAGGTTTATGTTGCTGATTTGCAAAGTGATGTGGCCTGCTTGCCTTTGCTGTGCAAAGTTAGTAAAAATCTTTAAATTAAAAATCAGGTATGAAAACCCTGTCCTTTTCCATCCACCCTTTAAATAAAAAGATAAAATTTGTACTCTCAAACACACCCAGGACTGAGGAAGTAGATGATAACTGAGTCTGAGAGAATATGCTTTTCTTTTGTTAGCCTCTGGAAAAGATACCGAATATTATATTTTAAAATATGCCTTGAAAAATGAAGGAATAAACTTCTTAACTCAAAAAATATTAATTATGTATGAAGGCTTCACACTCACTGTGTCTACTATCAAATGAACTAACCACAGAGTGGAAAATTTGAGTGAAAGTAACATTTCCAAAGCTGTCAGCGTTGACAAAACAAGTACCTACATTTAACAGATCACTAATTTCTATGGGTCTGACCCTGCCAGATCTTTCACAGTGACATAAAACCCATGGAAAGCAAAATAAATCTTTCTAGTGGATCAGAACGTCATTAACTTCTTTGAGGACAGAGAGACTGTTCAGAGTAAGAAGGGCTCCCGGTTTAGCCAGCCAGCAATCAGAGCAAAACCCAGCCCTCGGTGCATCGAGGGGATAATTCCACGGAGTCGGTTTTCAGTTTCAGTCTAATCTGAAGGCATCCGCTTCTCAAAAAATATCACCGCCGCAATCGGTTCACACCAATGGTATAAATTCACTCTATTCACTCAGCACATTTTACACGTACTCTTCTGTGCCAGCTTTATCTGCATTTCCCTAGAAACAAGCAAATTTAAAAGGGCAGACTAACTTTCTCTGCACCCGAGTTTTCCCTGATGCAGTTATCTCCATTTGTAGGCTTTTTCCCCCTTGATCTTCTATAGGCTTATATTTTGATATCTCTATACATGCAGAGCTAGGAATTGGACAAATTTTACCATAGTTTCACCCCTCAGTGCATTCAGAAAGCTCCTTTTGGATATATTTTTCCAGGTAGCAAGCAGGTAATGCCTATGTATATGTGAGTATCTGAACAGCCTTTTGGTGCAACAATACTCTTTAGTGTTTCAAAAACACTTACCAACACTGATGTGGCTTAATACTAATCAGTAAAGATAGTGCATTTATGTCACGGACTGCTAACCAAATACACAGTATATGGAAAAACATGTCTACTTAGGCAAGTTCCCCTCTGGTACTGCACATAATTTACATGCAAATACAATAACTATATTAGTTTTGTAACTGCTATTATGTCTGGTATTACTGCAGATTCAACACACGTTAGAGTTTGGTTTACTTAGTAGATACTTCTAAATGTAATTTTCTTCCTCTGTTTTCCTTCTGACACATTCTACTGTTGTTCATTATGAAAATACCATGCATTTCTAATGATTTGGAAAAAAAATCACTTCAAAGGACATGCAAGTCATGCAGGATAAAAGATATCACACAAAATGAGAGTTTATAAATAGGTTGAAAACTCAATCAGCTGTAATATATGAATATCCTAAGTTATAATACACAAAAAAAAATATGATGGTATCTTTAAAAATAAGCTTTGTCAGTTCTATCACTTTACATTTACAGGGAGATAAATTATGGGTTTTCAATTGACAGTAATGTTTTTGAAATTGGTCAGCTATTTTTATAGCCTATAAGGATGATATGAAAGATGGAAGAGCTTCCTAGGAACAACATAGTCCTTCTTGTAACTCTTTTTCTCCATAGCCCTCTTTATAACCTTCCCTCCAGGGTTCAGCTGCATATGTACCGAGAGTCCAAGACCCAGCTCTGACACTGCAATGCTAAAGCCTTGGTTCAAGCTTCTGAGAAAACTGCTAAGTTGTGAGAGACACCTGCAAGAAAGCTGACTCTTGCTGTATCTCTCAGTCTTAAGCTAATCTAATTTTATTTGATGCGCGGTTCACAGCTGCTGTATTTATATCCTCACCTTGCCACAGCAAGCATCTGATTCTGGAGTTGGGTGAGAGAGAGAACAAAAAACATCAGCACACTAACAGATGGGGCCACAACAGAAACTGTGAGGAAGCAGATGATGGGGATACTTTGGTGGAAAAACACAATAAGATGAAAAAAACAGAAAAGACAAATCATTGGAGAAGTGTGTGTAGATGAGATGCTGCAGCTCAAGATTTATATGATTACATATCCATACTGTGAAGAGGAATCATTCAAAATAAAGAACAAAATGCATGAGAAAGAGTAGAAGTGGTGGACCCTGGTCTCTTTCAAAATAAAAAGGTGACATGTCTTAAATGAAATGTGCTTGCTACAAATGAATGTACCAACCCATAACTTGAAAAGGAGTCTGCATTTGCAGTTTAGGCTAGGCTGAAAACAGAATTACTTGACAAACCAATGTTACAGCCTCTTTATTTCATGTTTCTCAGTATTTTAACAATTAAGATTTCTGTATTAACCATCTGCACATTTTCTTCAGCTGTGACTATAACAGCACATTCTGTCTAATGAATGTATTTGACTCATCACACGAAGCAGAATATGTTTGCTTAAGAATAATTGTTCTTCAGGACAAGCTGTTTAAAACAGGATGACAGCAGCTAACCAGAAAAGGCACAAAGACCTTCAAGCAGGCTAATCGTACCAAGAAGTAAATTTGAGGAAGACAAGAGTTTGCAATAAACTATATGAAGCATGATTTTTATCCTTTTACAGTTCAAAGACTTAAAAATATTTCCATCAAGGTTTCGATCTCTGCATATTTAATTTAGGCCTACTGACAGCAGGATCTTTTTTTCCCCTCACAGCAGTCATCTACAGAGCCCAAAATATCCAAAGAGCCTCAGGTGAAATCTACTATTACACAGAAATGAAAAACTTGCTAAGATGCTATTGCCTTGTGCTATCTCAGACAGCAAGGAAACAACTGTGTTTACATGGTGATATCTGCCATGAAAACAGACAGCAGTTGTTGTGATATACATTTATGAAATGTAATATATGCATTTGATTATTAAAACATTTTTATGACTAGTTTCTTGATGACTCAAGGAACTTGAGGACTGAAGAAACTGAATGTAAGAGCTTCCTTGGTTTTAAAAGTCTTGGTTAGGATCATGTGCCCATTAAGGTACATTTTATGTTAGACAGGGAACAAAAACAGGTTTCACCATTTCTTAGATGAAGCTACATTGTCTTAATCAATAACCTAATCTAGTTACATAGTATCAGAACTGCTGTTGATTTGAGAAAGAGCATAATTTCATTTTATTTCACCTACGGAAGAGTTTTCTCACCGCAAAACACTCTTAAAATACCACATTCATCAAGATCTCTCCAGAGATGTATATACAGAAATTGTTTCTTTATAAGCAGTGTTTACTGCTTGGCTGATTTTCATTTAGTTTCCTTCATTTTCCTCTACTTTCTTTGACAGAGTTGTAGTGAACAATGTAATTATTAAGATCAGGGCATAGCATTTCTTTTTACTCTGGATATAGACTTCCAGAAACTTGTGGGATAAAAGCAATCACTTGGCATTTTTAATGTAATAGAAATCCTAAATCTCATTAGGCCAATCCTATCCCAGAAATTTATATCCCAAAAATCCAACTGCACTGTTCACGCCATTCATAATTACTGTCACTGCAGTCAATCACCCAAACTAGCACAGTCTATATATAAATTATTCTTTGAATAACTAACTAGTGCCCAGTCACAGTCTGACATCATCTATGCATTGCTTTCTTCTAACCTTGCCCTGCAAATCCTGTGTAAATTCATCTTCATTCCACTCCTATTTATATTATTTTCTATTTATGAGTGAACATCTGGTCCTGAGCTAAGTTTTTCAATCAGATGAAAGGATCATTTGCGAGTGGTCTGTAAACCGCTTCAGAGTTTTCCAGACTGCCTGAGAATGGAATACCTTTATAAACTGGGCAATTACAGAATTAGAAGCATTTATCTATAATCTGAACCTGAGTCTTAGATTTTGCTTTAGAAGGTTTATGTTTCCTCATCTGCCCAGCTGCCTTAATTCCAAATTCACAGATACCTTACAGTGACCGATCCTCTCATGCACATCTAGGAGCAGTAAAAGAGTTGGCAAGGATCATCACACTGTGTATAAACGCAACTTTTTAAACAGACTGACACATTTATTCTTAGCCCTTATTTAAAAGGATCACTTTGAGAAGATTCAGAGAAATATTTCAAGTATTCATTCTGTGATAGGTCATGCATACAATCCTGCTGAAAGTGATGGGAGTAGTGCTAAATTATGGAAAGCTTCAGCCTAGGGTTTCATAACGGGGTGGCCTAGATATTAATAAGGATATACATACTAATGATGATGAAGCAGTTGTCCATGGAAAAGCTGATTTAGAGAATATTCAGTTTTATCTTTCTGACAGCTCACAAGGGAGCACATACAGTATTCATTTCTTTTCGTTGTGCTAGAGTCAAATTAGAATATTGTTTAAAGATAAGGGGCAGTATCATCCCACTTGTGTGACCTACTTATTCTATTTAATACTTTACAGTGTTCAGCAAGAATGCTTTAGAGACTAAGGGTAGAATTCTAGTCTCACAGCAATATAAAACCTGAGCAATTCCATTTATACAAAGATGACTTATTCTGGTTTTACACCAGCATAACTGAGAACAGATTGTGTCCTACAGCAAATGTTTTAAAATTTCTCCCTTACCCAAATATAAGAGCAAAATCAAGAACAAAGCATTGACGTATCTGTCCTAAGTAGCATATTAGTTGAAAAATATTTGTATTTTGGATTGTGTTAAAGCATTAATCCTCATTTATATCAATATAACTTAATTGTAATTTGATCCTTTGTGCCTGTGACAGCTTTGAGAGAACCCAGAGACAGCTCTGAGAATCCAGAGCTCTGACACTTAATCCCTATAAAATCATTATCACGACACACTTATCTCTTGATATGGTAGCCAAGGATGTTTCAATTGTCCCACACCAGTCACCCAAATGGCAATTAATTTTCCTTTCTCTGGTATCTCACAGATCAGTTAATATTTATCAGAAATAACAATTTCAATTAATTATGCAACAGTGACTCAAATTATCCTCAAGCAGAAGTTCAGGCCAATAAAAGTTTGAAATAACTTAGCTCTAGCATTCCATTCCTGCATTTCTTGTTCGTAATCACTGACATATTTGACATGATTTCTGGTAAGGTTACTTCAGGTCCAAAGCCACCACTGCAGCACATGGCAATGAAAGCTCTGGAGGAATTTTAAAATAAGCAGGTCTTAAGGCTCACAAGCCTACAGAGAGTTGAAATAAAGCTATTTGCCATTTGAAATACAGTGTGCAAGCTCCTCTTCTGAAACAGATACTAGAGAGATTCACACTATCACAAAGTACAGTTCAATTGTGAGAAGTAACTATCCAGAATGCTATCACCTTACTGAGGTTATTTTCTCCCAGTGTGCATTTCATCATCTAAGGTTTACTTCTCCAGTTAAGCACAGCAAGAATAATATAGCTAAGGCATATGAATCTGTGCTGTGGTTTAGAAGACACATCATCAGTAGAACCAAAGCAATTTCCAGGATGAGTTAGTTAAAAGCTATTTATTTATTTACAGGGTTTGTCATTTTAACACAGTCATTTCTCAAATGATGAACACAATGCTTGGATACAGAAGACTGGATTCTTAAAAATACACGATGCTAAGACATCTTTTAGCTCTTCTCAGTAACTGATTCATGGGCTGACCAAGCCACCACAAATAACTGCAACTAAAAATATATATCGGTCCATATGCCATGCCCTTCATACAAAGATGCTGAACTTAACTGAGCAATAAGAAATTGATTGTATTTAAAATAACAAAAGGAATATTTCTATGCCCTCTCATTAACACATTCATAGGTAATAGCTACTTATTTTGATTCCAGTTTGCATAAATTCATACAAGACAACCGAGAAACAATGTAATACTTCCCAAGATTTCCTTTAAAAGACCTTGATTCTAGCAGGAATTAATAACATTTTCAGTGAGAATTCCTTTGAGGCCTCTCACTGGAGCAATGCAAGCTAAGAAACCATATAGATCAGCAACTGAATAAAGAATCCATCCACTTTCTTCATTGGAAGTATTTGTTTCTGAAAATTCTAACAAATCCGGGTGCTCAAGGAACAAATCTATTACAGAGTCAGACACCTTCCTTCAAGATTCGATATTACCCTCAACTCATCTGTCAGACTAACGAATGAAGCCAAAGCACAGAAGCACCTGGTCAAATCCAAGCAAGTGATTGTATATCCCACAGATAAAAGTAAGGGAGGAAGTATTTCCTCCACAAGTCAGTCAAACCACCCAGGATTGTCATACCTCATCCTGGAGAGCAGATTAAGAGTGAAATCATTTTCTGAAACACATTCTAGAGATCAGAGTATCATGAGTTCTTTTTAATTTTCCCCTATTAAAAACAAAACATCAACAAGTAGATTTGCCCAAATATTTCATTTCCAGTTAGATATCCGATAACCAGATTTGGGAAAAATTTATGAAAAATCAGCCCAGGGAATTATAGGCCAGTCAGCCTGACTTCAGTCCCTGGGTCCTCTGGGAACACATTTCTGGGTGCATGACTTGGGGTGGTTATGAGGAACAGTCAGCATGGATCTGCAAAGGGCAAGTCATATCTGATCAACCTGATTGCCTTTTATGACGAAATGACTGAATTTTTGGGTAAGGAGAGAGCAGCGAAAGTCATTTACCTCAAGTTTAGCAAGGCTTTCAAGACTGTCTCCCAGACAATTCTTGTATTTGAGTAAGGATATAACCATCTCCCTGGGTGGGCAACTAGATGGGTAAAAGCCAGTTGGATGATTGGGCTCAGAGGGTTGTGGTTTGCGGCTCATACTCTGCCTGGCTGCTGTTAACTGGTGGAGGGGTCTGTATTGAGACCTGTTCAGTTTAATATCTTTAGCAATGATTGGGAAGAGGTAATGGAATGCACACTTGTCCAGTTCACAGATGACACCTACAGAACAAAATAAATGCAAGTTATAGAATCCGGTTGAATGTTTTCAGCATGACTGGAAAGCACAGTTTGTCCTCTTGTTCCTATCTAGATTATCTACAATAAACTTCAGGTTTATGGAAGAGTCACAGTTCCAATACATGCGCTTTGATCACTTTTCTTACGAAGTGTTTTCCTAAAATTAATCACTCTTGTTGTTCCCACTTTTCCCTAAGATATATATTTCACTTGCTGGATTCCAGCTAAGAAAATAAGCAGTCTTTCAATCAAGATTCTTTACAGAAAAGACTCCAACTGATGAATAAATTACTGAAAAAGACAAAAATAATTAAACTCCCTACTGAGTTTGAAATTCAGTTATTATGATTTCTTTTCATTAGTTTACAAAAAAGATGAAAAAGATTTTGAATTGAAAGCTTAATAGAGTCAGAACATATTTTATATGTTGGTCATAATCAACTCTTAAACTTATAAAGCACAAAAAAGAATTAGAGAACACTAGCACCACATGTCTGTAGTTTTAAAATAGAGAGCAAAACAAAACCGAACAAAGCTATTGCTCTAGTCAGAGATAGGAGCCAAAAACAAGACAAGGGAATAAATCAACAACAGATTTTTATCCAGAGCTATTCTTCACATTAAAAATGTAGTCTTTATACAGAGCTGGCATAAAACTTTCTGTTAGAGAACATGCCATCTCCTCATATATATACAGCAAAGAAAACTAGGGACAAATATATGAGAAAAACTCTCAAAACTGAGAATTAACAACTGAAACAGAAATTGCATTCAACAGACTCTCAGTTGAAGAAAAGCCTTTATTTGGACAGATAAAAGAGATTGGGCCAAATAATTAAAACTGACAATGACACCACAATATTCCTCTGAATCCAATCCGTTATATATGGCCTGCTGACAACTGATCTGGTGCCTACTCAAGATGCAAAAAAGATAATGTTTTACATCCTTGCACCTTGGTTATACACAAAGATAATACTTCACAAATAATAAGTGCAAAGATATGTGCAACAATGCTCTAATCCTGAGATTCTTATCTGATGAGCCAGAAACTCTTTCAGTTTATTTGGCCATCTCTTACCACACTTAAAGGACTAACTGAAGCCTGCACCCTGCCATTAATCATTGACACGAAAGGAAATAAGCTGAGCGTAGTGAAGTCATGGTTATCAAGCCCGTCCGCTGCAATTCTGCCACTTCCACAGGCAAGGCAGCAACACATTGCTGGTTTGACAGAGCTGGCAATTCTCCACACAGCGGGTTTCCGACATCCAGCTGCTGTACTGCAGTCATGTGATGTGACTTAAAACTGGAGTCTAAATCTCTGCTTCAAGAAATACATATTCTAAGAGGACACATACAGATGAGAATGACATGACAAATTTATTGATATAGATCAACATTCACGTTTTAAGCATACCAATTAGGTCATCTCTTTCCTACTGCCTCTTCCTTAAAGCTGGATAAGTTATATGCAAATTAACCATTATAGAAAACATTAACATATATGTATGCACATAAGTAAGCCTCATTCTCCTTGCACTGAATACTATTCAAAAGCATTAGGAAAAGCATATCCCAGGAGAAGGCTCATTGCATTGATGCTGCCAGAGCAGTGTACTGAGAATAAGAAACTGGTTAAAGTAAATGGACACCTCTTAAAATATAAGATATAAGCTCAAGAGCCAAATTCATTCATGTAAAACTTCATCTTCTTTCTACATATAACATAGATGACAACTGCGGCAACACAGAAGTAACTTTAAACAACTGCTGGCAATTAGGCATTTCTTAACTGTAGCTGAATTGCTTGCGTTAACAGAGCTTCAAACCTTTCAAGTGGGTTGTTTCCTATTTTAGTTTCAGACAATTTTGATTTAAACCATAAAGAAGCCTACAGCCCGCAAGGTGGATGCTGCTGACCAGAACAACTCATGCGTCTCAGGATCTGCCTTCTGACCTGAGAGGCCTTGAAGCTGGTAGGAGCAGATGTCTAAGTGATGGGTTACCTGCCCTGCCCTGCCAGATGGCCACAGGAGGGAATTTTTTTTTCTGGGAAAGGGGTGCTCCCTCCTACCTCATGGGAGAGGGAGGCTCATCAGACATCAACAGTGTAAGGAGAGTGCACATGTGCACTGGTCACAAAACCAAAGGCTGTTTGCATGTCCCATTATGTGGCCGACAGAAGTCCAAAGTTTACTCGCATGACAGCTGGAAGGACCTGCTTTCCTGCTCCTGTCTTCCCTTACATAGCCTGACATGTAACTACACATCAGTCATATAAGCAGACATGCTTTATCATGTGATTACATCATGTGACAGGATCTACCAAGCATGGCACACAGATTAGACATTTCAATAAGCACCTATCAGGGCCCTTCTAGATAAAAATTCACGCACAACTTTCACTTAAGAAACTATCTAATATTAAAGTAGCTCACATCTGCTGAGCTCTCAAAGCAGTTCATAAAGAGATAAAATGATTATTCCAATTTTCACATTTGTATTAGCTGAAAATTTAAACGTACATTGATTAAATACTTCAGGTGAGATAATGGTTGGAAGTTGTTTGGCCTAAACAGAAGCCAGCTTAAAACAAGAAAGCAGTCAATTTTTCTTTTACAAATATTTTGATAGTACTTGAGGAACATTGGAAAACTTTTCTAGTACAGTTTCTGAAGGACAAACAATACACTTCCTTTCTACCAAAAATACTTGGAGAAGCTTCATTTACCACAGAGCTCTTAAGAGGAGGCTGTAAGTTTGAGGGAACAATGTTGCAGGTTCTGCCTCAACACACAGCTATAACTACCCCAACGAACACACAAGGCTGGTTTTATTCTTTGTGCCTTTTACATTTCAAGAAATACTGCTTATTCTGACATAAAAATTCTGTCCAAGGTTTAACATTATAAGCTATCAGAACAAAAGCAAAGAAACTACACTTACAGACTTACATACATACATACACACAGGAAACAGCAAGTAATTTTTACTGACATCACTAAAGAGAGCTGGTATGAAATAAGTTTAGTGTTTTTCTAACAACTTGAATATAATTTCAACTAATAAATCATAAATATATTAAATGAGTCAGTATTCTGCTACCTTACATCAAGACAGCTATTATCATAGTCACGGCTAACCTGGATCTGCTGACTTTTCTTATGAAGTTTTATTTACCTGTATAATTTCTACCATTGTATCTAAGCTGTTTTCATACCCTACAAAATAATTTTGTAGAATAAAATGCAGTGAGAAGCTAAAGGACTTTTCCATCTAATATCTATAGTTGTTAAAATTTTGCTGCACATACTAACAAATTTAGAAAAAAGAAAAAAGGGGAAAAATGAAAAATGAAAAAGAAAAATAAAAAGCATAGCAAACTCTTCCTATAAGAGAAAGTCATTATAGTGTATTACTAGATCTTTGATCAGCTATATTTTTTTCTAAACAGACTCCTAATATCATAATCTACGTGCTCACATCATCACCCTAATAAAACAGCCTACGTGAATAAAACCATGTAGAGCTATAACTTTTATTAATAGATATAAAAATATACAGCTGATCCTTCTATTGCTTCTTATATTAAGGTAGCATTTATCACTGGGAGTTGTTAAAGCAGGGGTTTCCCCTTCAGCTGAAATCGGTTTTAACCGATAAACACAAATCTCACTGAAGTTATTTGAACTACTGTTAATACATATATACAACTTGTGTATGTTACAGATACCAGTTACAGACTGAATTCATGACCGAGGTACACCAAAAAGTGAGTGGAGAGAGACAAGTGAGGGAAGCCTGTCCTCAGAAACAAGCATTCCTGTCAATTTTATCTTTTATGATGAACTACAGCTAGGATAATATCCTTAACTGCGATGGCTGTAGGAGTGTGACATCACACATAAAGCAAGCTGTGAATGCCTTAAAAACCACTGGTAAGATAAACTGCAACATCTAGGAACAGACCTTAATTCTAAGTACACATCACTTCGTATTTGATTTTGTTGCTTATCTAAAATTGTGGCAAAGAAAAGATCTCAATTTCATTCTGCTAAAAGCAAAGCCTAGCATCATAGGACAAAGCAAATCAAAGAGTGGTGAGCCATGGCATACTCCCTGCATGGAGGCACAAGATCAGAATAAACAGAGCCATAATCCAGCAATGGACGTAGGAAGCACTGTCTGCCAATCTGCCAGACAGTCAGTACGTCTGGGCTGCCAGATACCAATTTTTGGAAAACTGTTCTTCAGCAAGTAGTTAGCAGAGACTCAGCCCACATCCCAGAGTATCGAGGCATCAACCTCACTTCAGTCAGTTGAAAATCAGTGTTAATCAGAATTAGTACTCCTTAATTGTGAACTAGAGAGGAGATGAGTATTGAAGAGGAAGCCCGCAATAAACACTACATATAACTTTCGTAACCTGTATTCCTTACATTCATGAATATACTCCTTTGCTTGTACAAAACCATGTAGGTTTGCTGGAGTCAAAATTCTATAATGATTTATAGCTATAAAAATCTAACCTATTTCACATCTTTACTTCATCTTTAGCTAGTCCTCCAGACTACATGTGAGATGGACAGTAATGAAGCAACAGAGAAGTCCTATTGGTGACAGACAATTCATTTCAGTATCTTTTATATACCTGACTTCAGCAACAAGTCCAGCCAAACCTGGAACCTTGCTCTGTTCACTGTTAGAGACAGATTTAATTACTCACACTTAATGAATAGTAACAGGTTGAATCACATTTAACTTACATTTACATTCTTTGCTCAAGAACAAGAGAAGCTACAGTCTTGTCTTTATTAGTATGTTCAGTCATACCCAAGAGTCATCCAGGTTATAGCACATCCTCCACATTCAAACTTGGGGAACGCCCAGAACATACCAGATGCATACAGAGTGTGCAGTGGGCACTGGCAATCCAGTAAGGCCTTTCCAACTTGCGGCACTGTGACTAGTCAAGCACCTCCTAAATTCAACCCTTTTCCCTTTATAACAGGCAATACCACCTACTGTAGCCCTTCAGTGCCAGCTTGCTGAGACAGGCTCAAAATCCCAAGAGTTAAAAAAGGACAAAGGAGGAAGCAGGAGATGCCCAAGAGCTCCAGGCAGGGGAGGAGTCATGCCCATTAAGCCATCGTTCTGGGCACCAACTTCATCTTCAGGACTGTGCCACTTTTACTGAAGTTTCTCACTGGCCTCAGGCCAGGCCACAAACTCCACTTCACTCAGAATATGGCCAAATTCCTACATTTTATGTTGCCAGGTTCAAGCTTGCAACATTCAATGATCCTGTGTGCGCACCAAGTGCATTCAGATATTGGATGACCAACAGCAGGCTGTCAATTGCTGGATAATAAAGGCCTTCATGACAGGCACTGACTCTGGAGAAGAAATAAAATTATTTTTACTATTGAAATCATCACTTCAGAAAAAGACTGCCATTTCTCTATGGAGCCTCGACACATTGAGCTCCTACAGATTTGTACCACAGATGGCAACTGTGGTCTTTGACATCAGCATTACTGAAATTTGTGGGGACGTGCACCAGATAGATAGGAACTTGGAAATCTTTAAAACATTCAGAGGCATGTCACAAACAGCAATATCAGGGCTATCAAGGGGGTGCACCCACCCCAATGTCTACTGGAAGGGCCAGTTACTATAATCTATCCCGCTGTACTGCAGCCTTCTGGATTGTCATGCATATAAATGTCAGAAAAGCCACCTGAAAGTCTGACATCCACAGGTTTTGGAGACATGGCCTCCTTCACTCAGTAGGTACCTTCTCCTACCAATCAGCACTGAAAACTGGGCTATCAACCTTCATCACAGGCAATAAAAAGGCTGGCAGGATCATTATGTCATGCTTTGCCTGTCACAGTCTGCACAAGAAAAGTTGGGAATTTTTTGACTATATTGATGCAGACTTATAACAGATTTTTGGCATGGGCCTTTTTCAGGTGTTCTCTCGGTGGAGACAGGAGACATATGAATATATGAGAGATGCCAGATGATTCAGTATTGTCCTTTCCCCACTTGAGAGTATCCAAAGGTCAAAGCATGAAAAAGTACTCTAAAGAGGGACATGGCACCTTCGCCTGTACCTGCTGTTTTGGTGGAGTACTCCCACACCAACCTGCAGGCCAAATTCTCCAGCCATCCACACTATTTGGCCTCAGGGTAACAGGATAGTGTTCCAGCTTGTAAGCTCCACGAATCAGACACTGGGGTCAGCTAAGGGAATTGGCTTTTAAAATTGCCACCAAATACATGCTAGCAGAGCACTGCAGTGATTTAAGTTCAGTACAAGCATATTTTTATTTCAGTATTGTTATTATTATTTTTTTTATGTGACCCCAGCAGACCACAACGAGTTTAAAGCATGAAGCATTTAAGGCAAGCAATGGCTTTTCTGCCACGGTATAACATGATGTAAGTGACTAATAAAGCCAGTTTTTCCTTCGGACTTTTGCGTCTGAGTAGATTAGATCATTCTGATGTTGATGTGATATATAATGCCTGTATCTGCTGTATAATTGGTTCTTAAGGCTTGCCTGGGTGGAAGAATAAAGGTTTAGAATTTCAATGATATTGCTTCTGTTGCTGGAATTAAAAGATTTGCCATAACCACAAAAAGAAATGCACAGTCTTCCTAAACGTCTTTTGTATGTTTGTAGCAAATTTGGATGGTGGCATAGTGGCACAGATAGTTTCATCTGAAGTACACTAGCTATTAGTTACTTACATCACATTATACCATGGCAGAA
Organism: Apteryx rowi; assembly: GCF_003343035.1. Taxonomy (NCBI): domain Eukaryota; kingdom Metazoa; phylum Chordata; class Aves; order Apterygiformes; family Apterygidae; genus Apteryx; species Apteryx rowi. Next base: position 2,079,127 of record NW_020451094.1, on the reverse strand, counting down.
AAGCTATAGCTATAGCCTGTTTTCTTTTTATTGATACACTCCTCTTTGGCAAAACAAATTCAGATCTGATTCTCTGGTTGCCTACATTTGTACTCCTTTGGCTCTTGAGCCTTTCTGGATAACTAGCAAGAACTGACCTCTTCATTTCCCTGTCCCATAATACTGGCATGTTCTCATTTTCTGTATGTTTAAGGAGGAACAAATTGAACACCTCCATGAAGAGGCAGAAAACGAGATCTTAGCAATTTGGGACAGGGAGGGAGGGAATGCCTATGTCTGGATTTAAGGTCTGCTGTGTTGTTGACCAATGCTAAACTTTTTCTATTAACAAAGAAACTATCAGTAACATTTAAGGGGGGGAAGCTGTAACTGAGTGAAGTACATGAACATATGCAAGATTACATCTTAAACTAGAACTAGAACATATACCTAAATACAACTCAGATATCTAAAACAGACATTAAATTCATTCTACAGCAGACTCCTGCTGGTATTCATACTTTATTACTAAATTTATTCAATAGTTACAAAAAAGGCTTTGATACATGAAAAGAAGCAATTCCTGACTCATACTGTTGCTACCTTGGAAAATATATATACACACACACACTACATATATATATATAAAATCTTTAAAACCAAAAATGCCCCCTCAAACAGAAGTCACTTGAGGATGGATTCAGTAAGAGTATTTTCTGTAAATACATCTGAAAGATATTTGACCAAAAGTAGTGGGGTGTTTTTGTTTTTATTTTTTTTAAAGCAAACAGGAAAATTCTTTTCAGAACCAGAATTGGATTGTATTTAATTAGCACAATATGTCCATTTGGGATCTGCAGGTGGACCAAGATATTTCCTCCTTTGGAATCAGAAGAATGAACTAGCGAGCATAAACATCTCATTATTAAATAATTTCTGAATTACTATCATCATAATAGTCTGACTATTATTACTGTACATAGCTCTGGCTTCAGTCCTACCTTTTGAGATCAAGGCAAGGAGGGACTGTCTCTACTTTTCATAAAAAGAAGTGGCTGATAAACTTTAATCAGAGGAAGAAACTCCATCAAAACAGAAATTCCTTCATGATTCAACACAATAGAAACTAAAAATTCCATAGAATTTCTGAGACAATCCATGTTAAAACTGAATTTCAAAAAAAGAATAGTGACAAAAAAGTTTAAAATTTGCATGAGCACATATAGTTTAACATCAGTTTGCAATTGTTTAAATTTCTTGGTCCTCTTTGTATAAATAATATACTGTAAAATATACTTATATTAAGCTTTTTATATTTATAAAAAGTGAATTTATAGTTTAAGAAAAGCTTTTGAAATAGAGGGAGGACAAAAAGTATTTCTTAACAATGGGATTGAAACTCTACCCAAGTTTTAGTTTTTCCAAAGTGCTGACCTCTAGATATGGGAGTTTGGACTTTTTTATTATTGTTATTATTATTAAACAAATTTTGTCCAAAGGAATAGTTACCTTACTACAACTCTCTTCTACAGAAAATTTTCAGAAAGTATGCAGAAAACACAGAAGTGAAAAGATAGATAGGCTTCAGAGCTATAAGTATTGCACTTGAAAGATATCCAGAGCAGTTGTACAAGAGATTATGCCAGGAAACTTCAGGCTGAAAAGAAACATATCAGATTTGTTTTGGGAAGCAAAATATATATATTTTTAAATGTATTTACAATCCAGATTTATGAAACCTAAGAGACTTTTGTCTGCCAAGAACTTCAGTCCAAATGTTAAGCATGCAGATATTAGAGCTGGTTTCTATTATCTGGGTGAGGATGAATGACCTCAGTTCAGTGGAAAATTAGCCTAGTAGCTAGAGGGAAAAAATAAATTAAAAAATGCTTTTTGCTTATGAAGCCTAAGGCTGTGACATAAAATATATCACAAAACTGATTATCTGTGAAACATTATGTTTTAGATTTACATTTCCATCTTACCACATTCCAAAGAACAAATCTGGTCTACGAATTATTTTACCCACGTTTGCTTTCCGTTCTCGCCTCCTCCCCACTTTGTTTTGTTCTAAACAACTGGATAGAAAAATACAGCAGGAAAGGAAGATAACAATGTAAGACAATAAATAAGATTAAAATGATCATTTATAACACTGCCTTAGAATAACTGCTTTATCCACACAGCTTTCCATGTTGTTTTTCCCCTTAAGGGATAGCTGGTAAGATAAAACTGTTGATAAGCAGCACCATGGTGCAAGAAAACGTACTGAATTGCGGGCAGGAAATACTTGTAGTTCCAGGTATTCCTGCATCATGCTGTGTTCTAGTTCTGCCTATGACCTTTACCTTGAGCAAACCAATGCAACTGTTTCTTGGGCCTATTTCGCAGAATTTTATCTTAAACTTCTGGCATTGGGGCTGCTTCACGTTGTATGGTCATAAAGCACCGAGCTCAACAGGTTTTGATCTCTTCCCAGACTGTCAAAATGCTGCAGTACTATAAAACAGTACAACTTGCTTTTGTAGATAAATAGCCACTAGCATTTCACACTTGTTTCACTTAGCTAATAGTGGGAAGAGGGAAGCAAAAAATTGGACTTTCTAGGGTGGAGGTGTTCAGCTAAAGAGAAACTTGGGTATCTAGATAAAAGCCTATCAAACCACAGCCAAATTACAACACTTCAAACACAAACTTTGATAAATTCCCATAGCTGGATACAACCTCCACAATAACCCAGTAATAAAATGATTATGACAACATATATACACAATATTAGTTTCCTTATTCTCATATTAGCTATAAGAATAATATTTGTTTGAAAAACTCAGGCTACTTCACAAGTAGAAGTAGAAACAAAAACTCAAGTTTCCAGTGAGAAAACTCTGTTCCCAACTCATTCATCTTTGCCCAGATGACAAAAAAAGGAAACAGTAGTCAACTATTCCACATCCTTTACAGACAACATAACTGAAGACAGACTGTCTAAAAAGGTCATGTAAATAATTTACTCTTCACTGCTATTTGAATACTAAGTCTGTAAACATTTAAGTCAACAACAGCAATGTCTCAAACCTGATTTTTCTTCATCCAAGAGGATTTAGTCTTCCCTAGGATTCTGAGCTCAATGAATTCCAAGGAAAGAGCATTTCAGGCACATTCTTCTGAAGCTCTTCCACTTTGTACGAAATGCTTACACACAACCATTAAGCCACAGACTAATTCTCTAGTCTGAATGATAAAAATGGCTGGAAGGTTGTGCGAGTTCCAGTTGCTGTTCTACGATGTGTTTCATGCAAATTTAAACAGAATAAGACAGACTGAAAGATCATCTCAGCCAAAAGCACTTTATAGCCTGGACGTTCTTTTGGAAGGTGGATTTCAGTTCCTGCAGAAACAACTGAACCCYGGTCCCCCAGGGGAGCCCTCTGAGGGCTGCTGTAGGAATCTCATAAAAAGAGATCACAACTGTATTAGGTACCTCACCCATTCCTTGAAATTTTAATAGAAGACACAAGTAGTTTCATATCATCCCAGTCATATTTTTTAATGAAAGTACAATGTACAAAAAAGTACACGTGATTCTAACAGTATATCTTCTGTGATTGTAGTAGACTGTAGAGACCGTTTGCCTTCTGCAAATGATATCTACACCAGTAAAAGATTTAGCGGAAGCTAAAGAGTAAGCACTGGCTGGAGCTATAGGATATAGAACTACTGACAAGGAAGTCAGTAGTAAAAGTAGTGAAGGATTATCAGAAAGAGAAGACCAAACTGTACATGCTCTAAACCTAGATATGTGAGAACACTTAATTTACAAAACAGATTCTGCATTTGTAGTAATGCTGGGAATGCATGTACCTGCACAGAGTTGCCTAAACAGTTCTCAGGTTCTTGGAGGATCAAGCATAAACTGACCTCTCAAGCACACTGACCCACGGAGTTTATTCCAATATGAGCTGGGGGTGGGGGGGGAAGGCTGGGCAATAACTAATCCAGAAACCCGGTAATGGTATGATCTTCGCAAACTATTAACACATTTTCTTTTTCAATTACCTCTTCTTCAAACATCTTTAAAACTTTTAAACTCTGTTTTTTTTCTTCTTGTATTTGGAGAATATTGCTAAGTTTTGTTTTTAATTTATTCTTGTGGCTGATGGAGTGCACTGGATCATATATGGTCATTTCAGCTACCTAAAATTATGAGCCAACATCAGAGTTGTTAAAGGAAAGAGTAAAAAAGCTCTAGTGTTTTGATTCAGGATTTTGAGATTTACTTGTGAAAATACAACCACTGGGTTTGAACCAATGTTTGTATCACCAGCCTTTTTGCAAATGCTTTATTTGTGAATTTCTATGTTTAACAATTAAAGAATTTTTTTTTTTTAAAAAAAAAAGCACTCAGCACTTCTGGAAATCATATTTGCCTTAACTGATTCACTTTTGAAGCATCAGCATCATGCCTTAGATCAGCAACTGATACTGAACTGCTGCTATACTAGCCCAGGACACTTGGAATTTGCTTCAGGAGCCACTTGCATCTGAAGATCTCTTCCCTTCATTTTAAACTAATAATCAGAGAAGCACACTTGCAGTTGCAATTTCTATTATATCCTACCAGTTGGCTTTCTACAAAAGTATTATTCTGAGTTTTAACATTATTACTTTAAAATATTGTTTAGAGAATAGCATAAGTAGATACTAGGCACTATAAAGCTACAAGTTAAGATGAGGATGTTTGCACAAAGTTACAGTACAACATAAAGACAGCATTAATATGCCAAACAATTGAAATTCCATACATACACATACCTTCCTTCATTTCTTTCTGGATCACTCACAAACAATAGCCTTAGGTTTTTTTGGTTGGTTGTTTGTTTAAGACCTGCAGTCTAGGCAAAAAGGCAGCAAATAGCCACTGAAAAATTCTCCAAAAGAGCGGCATCTGGTTTTTTTGCTTGAAGATGAAAGACAGGAAAACGTGACAAGCTAATTTCTGTTTAGCATAGCGCTTTGAACAACACAAACTGGGACAGGGAAGATTCTATAAACATGAGCATTTAGATTACTTTATGAAGCATGATGAATGCAAGGAATAACTTCAAATTGAGAAGCTTTTCTGATAAATTCTAGTGTTTCATAGACCCTCTTTGGATCACAGAAGTCTCGGCAATATTGTTTGTAAAGGATACACTTTTAAAGGTCTAAATCCTGTCACTAGAGGCCTCATGTCCTATTGACTTAAATGGGAACTGAATATGCATGCCTGAAAATACAGCTTGGTACAGAAAATCCATTAATTAGTTGGCGCTCCCTACATTGGGTTACTATGTTCTTATGGTAAAATTAATAGACAGGTGGAAAAAAGTGCCATGAATATTTAAAAAGTAACTTCCTGATACTAAATGTTTCACAATTGGTCCTTCTTACACATAAAGTACAAGTGACAAGCCAGATCCTTAGTAGAGTTAATTAGCAAGTCTCTACTAGGTTTAAACAGATCTCTCTTGATTCACACTAATACCCAATATTATACAAAACTCAGCACAAGCCATTCAATATTATTAAAATCCATGAACTCTATGCCTTCATCCTGCACTTGGAGTTTCAGATCCAACAATGGTAACTCAAACTCTAGACAGCTTAGTGTGTTCATCCTAGCCAATATAGTCATTCATATTCAAGCCCATCGACATATTGTGGCATCTCAATGACACTAATAGAATTGTCTTCAACAGTTACTACATTCAGCACTTTGCAGAGGCCTGTGACACTGGAGCTGCTGTTGGAATAACACAATTATTTACCATTCATTGTACCTTAAGAAATGTAAGTAGTAGTCAGCATTCTTATKGCTTTCCCCTGAAGGCTACATTCTGTCTTTTCCATTTTCCTCAGCTTTACCAAAGGCAAGATTATATCTAAACACAAAAATAAAAACTATTTCTTGTGTTATTCTATACTTGCATGGCCTCAGACTTAGGTATATGTTGTTAGCTTTCTGAGCATCTCATCAGGATTGCTATTCTCTCATAAACTGAAAACATTGAAATGAAGTTCATTACAAGACATAAAATCAAAGAACTAAACAAATAATGGAATAATAGCTATAGCTGTGGCTCAGAGAAATTACAAATGACAATATTAAAGTGAAAAGGCACAATTATTGTAAAATATTGTGAAACACTATGAAATACAAAGCCTACAAACACTCCTTTTAGATGAGCCATTTCACATAGGTTCCTGAACACCAATTATATTATTAACTTATAGGTTTACAGTCTTCTAATTGACTCAGGACAGTGAAAACACAAGTTTTACAAATCCAAAGCTATCATTTATAACATACAGCCTTGGGCAACAAAAAAAAAATCTGGAATATAATTTTCAACATCACAGAGCCTTCCAGTTGAAGAAATACATCTTTATAGTAACTTATGAACTTATAAATATTTAAGATGCAATAATTATTAGTACCTGACACCTGTCACTTTTCATATACATTTTTCCTCAAGTGACAGCAGCATTCCTCCTGAGAGCCACAGTTCAGAATTTTGAATACTCTTATCACTTTACAGAGGAAAAGATACGGCACAAGAAAAAGCAGAATCTTATTAGAAATACTTCTGTTTTATTAATTTTTTTCTCTATTAATATTGCATGAAAATTTTACTAATTTGTGTGCATAAAGTTATCACCTGTCCAAGTGGTTTATTCTACTGTTGTATTGTTTCCACATCTCTGTGAGAATTGCAAATAAGAAAATTAATGCAAATTTGATTTTATGTTTAATATTAAGTATTGTAACTTTTACACTACTTGTGTGGTATCAATAATACATATAGGCTTCAATTTCAAAAGCATTCCTTATAATAAATATGTTAATCTAGCTAATAACCTGGCCTCCATTTTCAACAGTGCAATTGCACAAGCTTGATATGCTTTTCTATATTATGTTAATTTTTATCTTGCAGATGCTGTATTTTTCTGTATTTTCAATTTAAGGCCAGTACAAATGTCTCAGCTTCATCATTAAAGTGAAAATAAGGATGATTTTACTTCTCTTCCACTGAGAACTATATATGAAGACAGCCCTGTAATTAAGCATAATTCAGAATGGAGGCAATCTTGAAAGTTAAGCATTTTCTATATACCCCGAGTGCCCCTTTTTCTACCAAAGTCACTGCAAACAAAATACCATCAGTATTTTTTAGGACTGAAATTCATGTTTATTTTCAAGATACCAAATAGAGCCTTGATACTTAGGTTGCCAGCTTAAATCAATACAATTAGTAATAACTAGAAATATTTTACTTATATTGATGGCTAATGGAATAAAGGGACCAAGAGTGGCTCCACTGACAGAAAAAGCTCTTAAGCAGGTTAGATAAACACCAAAGAGGCCATGTGATACTGCAAATGGGGGTAAGAGGAGCTCTGACTCTGTGAATGCTATTGTTTGCAGCATTACTCAAATAAAACTTCCAGCAGTATTTTTGCTGGTGCAGTTAGTTCCCTAAACTGTTCTGGGTCAACTGTTCTCCTCAATAAAAGCAGAGGGATTCTCAGCTTTTGGAGACAAAGGTGTTTTTGCTGTTTGTACAGTTATACAAGAAAAATAGAAGTTGACAAAAGGAACGCCTTCAGTGCAGAAGAATGAGGGGCACCTTGACTCACTGTGGTAAACTGGCTATTAAAAACAGACATGGTTCATGACCTACGCACTAAAGCCTGCCCACAAGGCACCTTGCTCCTCACTATTACTGCTCTCTCCCAGAAGCTGCATCTCCGTTTTTTACCTCAGCAAACAGCTCTGCCCTCTCTTCTCCAGTTCGGATCCAGAAGTCTTTCCCCTGAATGGGAAAGATGGATTTTCCACTGCCTCTCTCTCCCATCTCCACTCGTGGTTTAACGGACAGCCTTTTTCCCACATGCTCTCTCACCTTAACGCTTAGATCCAGAAGTCCCTAAACTTAAATAGTTTGAGATACAGGGAGAGGAAGACAGTAAACCCATGCTGCATCCACCACCCTTGGGCCCATCTCCAGTCCCATAGCCACCTTCCTGATGCATCAACTGGAAACTATTCACGGGGCAGCACAAGCCTTTGCCCAAATGCTTTAAAAAATAAACAAAATAAAACAAATCAAGACTTTCCAGCATATGGAAACATTTGTTTTAGTTCAGTATAAAACAGCTACAAGATAAGAGATTAGCTGACATTTACTTTGATCTTTGCAGCATTAAATCAGGTTCTCAGAGCAAGGTAGCAAAAAACGTGGGGGGAAAAATGCCAGCATTGCTACAGGGTAAGTAAAACTAATAAGAGGTCAGGCAAAAGTATTTTTCTCCAATTAACCTGAAGAGCACACCTGACAATACGAAGCCCTCAAAACTTGCATTAGGCAGATTTTCTGTCTAAAACAGCAGCACACTAACTTGAGTGAGAAATACTGAGAAGGCAGCACGTGAAACAGCCAGATACATGCAACTTTGATGTCTTCTCTCTCCTCTCTTGCATACTGTAGTTTGCCGAAGTGAAAACCATTGCTCCTCTGGCAGAACTGCAGTTTTTTCTGCTAGAAAACATATAGCTGAAAAGCTTTCTTGGATTTTGTTTTGGATTTTTTTTTTCTCCTTCCCTGGGCTTTAAATCTGATGAAGGAGCAAACTCCGCAGGCTTCCATAACAGAAGACAGAATACCGCAGACATTTGATTAAGGTGTTACCTATTCTCCTGCGGATACATAAGACTGCCAAACACAAACTAGACAGCTATGCAGCTGAGCACAATTCAGTAGCCCATATGAATATATTTTGCTGTTGACAACTTATTTAATACCAAAAATAGATTCCTTCTTATTTAGCTGCCTACACTCTGCCTGTCTAGTTCACATAAAATTGCAGAACCAGGAAAACGGCTTTTTTGAGGCCTTTCCCAGCAAAGCTGACCACTTAAGGACAGCACATTTAAGCCAGCAGGAGCCACAGATGACCCCTGTTTGAAACCAGTGCACAGATTCCCACTGGCTTCACTGGAATTTTCTTCAACTCCAGCTCTCAGAATTACAAACATACACAAAACTGGAGAGGGTTTGGGTTTTTTTCTATGGAAAAAGGCAAATCTGTTAAGATTTAAGAGTTCAAGATGAAAGACATTCTCCTTTTATGTAAACTTTTGGGACTTTATGGAATAGTGATTACCATTCTTCTAATTCAGATGAAACATAATATCATTTCATTTAAAATACAGGATAAATATGCAATGAGTTGCCTTTTTTTAAAAAAAGATTTTCAAAAGTGAATGACTGAATTCAGTTTGGGCATCAACCTCAGTCATGTTTCTAGAGGAAACTGAAGGAGCAATAATCTCTGTGGTTAGAAGTGGCAGAAGGTAAGAGCAAACAGGAGGCTGGACGTGTGATGCCCACAGATCAAAACCAACTTCAATTAGGGCATATTAGATAATTTACAACTTCAGCAAGTCACTTCAGTTAACACCAAGCAGTGCAGGACAAATTGTACAGAATCTGTGCACTTAGAATTAGTGCTTCATTTTTCTTTTTATGTAAAAAGATTTTTTTTTACTAAAAATTTTTATTAAAATTTACTATTAGTATTCCTTGCAATCATAACCAAAACATATAACAAATTCTTTATGGATAGGAACTACTACTAATATAGGTGGAAAAGAACATTGAGAAGTTTGGTCTTGAGTGCACAGTCAAGACAATAGAACCTGAACACTTAAAGCCCATTCTGACTTTTTGATGTTGGGAGAAAACATCTACCTTCATTTCAAAAAGAAAAAAGATCATCTACTAACTGAGCAACAGCTTCTTGGTGCTATTTACAATATTACAATGGACAGAATCTCTCCTACAAAAGATGATTTCAAACCTGGAAGAAAAACTGGTTACATTTGTAAGTGACTATTATCACCTGGTTTCACTTTGATCAAGCAGAAGTTACAAGACAGCAGTGTTATTTGTCTTCTCAATTTGCAGAAAACAGTAATTGAAATCTATGTTTTCATAGAACTTAGTTTTATTACTAGACAGCTTCTTCAATACCACGTGCTTGGCATTATCCCCAGTAAAGCAAGGAAGTGTGACCATGTTCTGTTTCCTGAAACCAAATTTCCATAGCTGAGTTAATTGAGAAGTTTCAGTGACTTTCTGACAGGTTTTACTGAAAACTGCAGCATGCTTAACAATTATTCATATTTTGGTTTAATATTGAGAGCATACAACTGTCCAGATAGAAAGTGGCACCAACAATTACTTAGCAAACAAGTGACACGTTCAGTAACTTCACTTATGTTCACTGCACTGGACAAAATAAATGTTTTTTTTGTTACATCAAAATATATTTTTATATATCTTCACTCATACAGTCAGCATAAAGCACTTCATGAAAGATGAGAAAAGCAGCACTAAAAAAAACACTCGGAGAGAGGGAAAACAGTAAACTCAATTGGAAAAGGTACCATTTAAAGCAGCAGCAATCCCATAGTAGGCTCCTGTGAAAACCAGTGAGTTAAAAGAACACAGCCATTTGAGGAAGAAGAAGGGTCTTTGATTAAAGTAGTTTAAGGTAAGCTTTGAAAGAAAGCAGCTCCAAAGGTGTCCTGAAAGAATTTGTTAGCATGCACAGTGACAGAGCCAGCACGACACAACTGAAAAAGGTTCGACTGGAGAGGATTTCAAGGGGAAAGGGACTACATATCTTTTCTATCTGAAAGATTTTTCCCTTGAAACTTCTGAAAACTGAAGAAAAAGGATCTGGCCTGGCTAGTAAAAGACTACAAGCAGAATGATGTATCGATGCACTGTAACCGTCACACTGGAGACCTGAAGCATGCACCATTCAGAGGCCTCAGGAGTCCTCTGCAGCCTCAGAGTGAGCTGCTTTGATCAACCCACATTTTTCTTTATAGCTGAGGAAATGGCAGTTGATTTGGAGCGCCTGTCTAGTACTAGCTGAGATGAAGAATGGTCATGTATGGACAGCTTTGGCCTGGAAATACTCTGTAGCATGCCTAGAAAGACAGTTCTATAAATGCTTAAATATTTTAGATTCAGAGAATCATTGATTATCTCATGTCAGATGAGATAATCCTCTACTAAGCAGAAATGCTTAGCGTGAGATATTACGCTTATGAAAAGAAAGTGTTGGACAGAGAAGGAGAAGAAATGAAGCAGAAGGAGGAAAAGGAAGAACAAGCCATGTACAGGAAGAAAACAAAAAGGAAGGACAGAATGCAGCTGATTAACAGAAAACAAGATGGACACTGCTGTATCACATGCTGCTAAATAGTGGCAGCAAGCTTCTTCTCCAAGGTTTCCTCAGCATATTTGAAAAGAAATCTTTCATGAAAACAGCTTCTGGACTGGAAGGAACCAAAGGTGATCTCACCTGACGTCTTATATGACAGGCATTCAGAATTCCCAGTAGTAACGTTGCCTGATTCAGGAAACCCTGCTCTCCCAAACCAAAATGCTTTGTGAAGATTCCCCCAAACCTGCCTTGCTTCCTGCAAGATCATTTCACGGGCTACTTCATAGTCTGGGTTTCCCAAGCTTGCAACAAGGGGTTGCCCAGCAGAGGGAAGGCACTTCTCCCACAGCTCAACACAAGGCCTATGCAGCACAAGAGATTCACAGGAAGGCCTTTGATATCAGCTACGTTTGTCTCCTTGATGCTCCATTCCTAATCATGGAATGGAGCCAAGAAGGATTTTGGCAGACAGCTGAACCCTTTCGAAGGCAACTGCCTTTTCCTGTGATTTTGTAGGTAAGAGGTAACAATTTTTGTGAGATAGCAAACCAAGATGATACAGCATGCTGTGAAAGGGGTGTCAGATTTAGTTGCACTTTACCCCATACTAAAGTTGCACCTCTAAGAACAAGAAAAAAAGCCAGAGACTTCTGCTTGTTCTCAGTTCAGTTTATCTAAGATGGAGCTCTTGATAAGCTGAGGTTCACTTTCACGACCTTTCTTCTTTCAACGGCAAAGCAGCTTGCAGCTGCAGCCAGGACTAGGTTTTGCATCTTAAACAAACACATAAAAGTTACAAAAGGTAATTTTTGAGGGTGCAGCAGCAAGCAATATTAAAGCACAGGAACACATCAAAATTGTAATTCTCTGCAGGCATGTTAAAGAAATCCAATAAAATATTAGATATGGCTCAAAATTTGCAAAAATCTCAGAAGTTAGTAGCACTCTTCCCTGAAGAAAACACTTTTATTCAGATTCTGTCCCATACCACAGGGAAAACCCTTTAGAAATCCTTCCTTCACTGTTACTTCAAATGAAGAAACAATGACCCTTTTGTCAGTTACTGTTCACACTGGTATTATCGAAGAGGACATCCATAGTTCCTCATCCAAGCACATCTATTATATACCTGTGGCTTTTAAAAAATAATTATGGTTTAACAGAGAATCTTAAAAGCATCACAGTTCTTTTCACAAAAGAAAAGGAGACAACAAGGCTGCTTTGGAACAAACATTTCCATCAGAGCTTATATACACAAATATTCTCAAGTCTTTTCATTTGATGGGGTACAAGTGTTTTCAAAATGCAGTACTTCTAAAAATCTACACAAAACAAAATGTTGCAAAAGCTGTATACGTATCAGCAAATAGTAACAACAGTAATGTTGCCTGGCACAGTTGATGACTTAATCATACTGCTCTTCACATTTTTCTGTTGTTTCATACTCTAGTAATCCCAGATGATAGTTTTAGATCCAGCCAAGCCAATGCCAAAGAGTAAAAAGTCTACATTGTAATGTCAATTATATTTTAAGCCATCTGATTATATCAGAAGTTTCATGTTAAAAAACAACCCAAAAGACAGGTCAAGAGCAGCAAAGCAAATGGATATAGGTGAAACAAGTCCCTCAGCTGGACAGCATTCAGTTTAGGAAAAAAAATTCCTGCATACTTCCCCAATAGGAGATACAAATTGTACCTATAAGTATGAGGCAAAATGCACTGAACGTTCTGAGCATGCATGGACACCATGGACACCAACTTCCACAGTATGAGTAAATCATTTCAGAGGGGAGGGGTTGGCACTGTTTTTTTAATATATTCATGGAAAATTCATCTCACTTTGATAAGCTGTAGATCCAATTTTAAAAAAGAATACTTTTTTATTAAATATGTCATGACAATTTCCCATTTTCTGAAAAGTTATAAAGACTTATTTATACCTCAGAAAGATGTTAACAGATTTAATGACACTATTTGCAAAATAAAAGCCCTGTAAAAAGCATCAGGTCTGCATAACACTATGAACTGATGTAAAGAGCAGTGAACAATGAGGTTTTATACTCAGCATCTTTATATCTTGTAGCCTATTACAGCCCAAATATTATTACTGCCACTGGAAGTTTGCTTTAACTTTAAGTCAAGCATATCAGGAGTGCATAACAAGCATTACAAATCAAGACTCTTCCATTTCTATTTCTTCCCCTTACTTCAAATAGAGAGTTTTGCCTGCTTGTTTCTAAAGTCAAGATTTTTCTGTAGAACTGGAGATATGCATGTATCAGCAGACAGACTGAAGTCATTTATCATTCTATACCCACCAGAATTTTCTATCAAAAAACCGTTATCTTCAAAAAAAGCTCCCATTTACTGGGAATTTCTTTCACTTCTCTCTAGCAACAGGATTCAGACTATTTCCAATGGCTTATTATATCAGCAGCAATTGATCCTATTACAGCCACAGGACAACCACAATTACAATTTTATAGAATTATACTATTCATTATTGGATTATTCAGGTGTAAAATTTTCTTTTCTTTAGTAATATAAAGATTTTCTTAATATGTTTAAATTACCTTGGCCATTTGAATTTTCATATCTAAGTATTATCAAAATTTGGTGATTGTAAGAGTGAAGTGTTAGAAGGACATTTAGTTTGAGCAACACTACAATGAAAGCTTAAAAAAGAAATCGAATGTGTCATAAGTGGCTGTAATTGCATTTTAAAAGTTCATACACTCTATTCAAATTAGCAATTGAGAAAAAGACATTTTACTCTAAATGCACATGTGAAAATCTAACCCTTTAAAAGGTACTTCAAGACTTAAAGAAATTTTCCACAAATTTTTCTCATTTTCTACATCACAGAAAATCTCATGCATAGAAAAAATGCACATATGGATACGAAAAGCTTGTTAAAGAAAAATGGTATTTCTGTCCTTCAGGAAATTCTGACACTTCAAAGTTTCAAGAAGAGAGAAAGTTGACATCTTGAAGCTTATTGCAACAGGAAAATTCCTAGAGGTGATGAGTAGATGATTGATAGATGAAGTAGATATGAAGTAAAAACTTAATGTGACACAAGATATAATTTTAAAGTTGGATTTAAGTAAAATAAAGTACACCAATTTGGGTATGAACAGTAGTAAAATAACCATAAAATTGGTAGGTTTCTGAAAGATGTTTTCATTTTGACAAAATTACTCTTTAAGAAAGAAAACTCTCCCGGTAAGTTTTCCTGACCGATTTGTATGAATTACTAAATTTCTAAAAGTCCACTGAATTATCTTGGTTGAATGGACAAATCATGTTTAATTGCTTATAATCTTGGCAGAAAACTACTCACTAAACTTATTACTATTAGACACAATTCTGACAATGGAAATCATCATAAAGTTTAAATATTTGCTGTCTTAGACCTCTGTACAAAGTTCTCCTCTTATAAACTCTGATAAATTCCTCTTCTTCCTCTGTCTACACTTAGAACAACTTGTTCCAAAATAAATATCAGCCCTCAAAAGGTTTGGCCACTGCTCTTTCAAGCCGCAGCCAGCAGAATGACTGTATTATTTACCACAACAGCAGCAAGTGGCAGACAGAGCCAGAGCCATTACGACACAAGGAAGGAACTAGCTAGTACAGAAAATAAAGTTGTTTAAAATAAACATAAGAAACAAAATGGCCCAAAATGATGTGTAAAAGGTGCTTTTTTCTTGCTGCGCTTTCCCTGTGTTTCAGGGTTGCCATTCTGTTCCAGGGTCTTCAAAGATTTCAAATTCAGCACCTCGAGCAGCACGAGAGGCCGTAGCCTTACTTCAAATTATATTTTTGTTTCGTGAATATTTACTCATTCACCACAGCATAGAAATGAACATTAAGGATCTATTACAAGCCAGAAAAGCTGGATTGCACATGTTTCTTTGTCCAAGCAGAAGGCTGATATACAGATACAACACCAGACACTATTCATCTAAATCAGACAATATCAGCGACACATTACGAAAAATGAGTTCATGTCTGTGAAAGGAATAACTTTGACAACTTCCCTTTAGGTCAGTAGGGGATGCAAGATCTTCCAGGATTTGGTTTATAGATGATTTGCTGACAACCAGATATATTAATCTCGATGAAGATTTCTTTTGTTAATTTTTTTAAGATATAGTCAGCTACATTAAGTAAGTAATATCATTTGCTGGAAGGATTCTGCTGATAACTGTAGAGTTGACAGCTAAGTATATCGTATTGCCACAAAAATAGCTCCTGCTAGTCTTGCTGTCTTATAAAGTCATAATTCAGGGGACATTCTAGTGCTAATCAACTATTTTAACAGACATTTCCACCAATTTAAATTTTTTAGGGAATATCTGTGAAATTATTCAGTGTCTGTCTGCCAAAGTAATAAAAATGAAATCTACAGTGAAAGTAAAAAGAGGTAACAGTAACACACTGCAGTTCTCTTAGTTGTATGTAAAAATAGCATCTGAAAATGGGAACTGGGACAGACACCAGTGTATTAAAATAAGCAGATGCCTAAATTAATGAAACAAAGCAAGCAACAGAAACAACATGAATTTATGATTCATAAACAAACAAAATCCATTACCAATCTATGTGTTAGAAATGCTGACATCACTAATAAGTGACAAAACTGATAGGTAAGATTGCAAAAACACTTTGAGAATCTATTCAGCTAGTAACTAAGCTGAAAAAAACATGCAATTACTAACTACATGGCATTTTAAGGAACAGACCACACAGCTACTGTGAATTTAAACAAAAGTATTCATTGATGTGCTCTATATGGTTATTGCAAAGCAGTACCTGAAGTATTTTGATATATTCTTTGTTAACAGAATACCAGCACTTTGTCTAACTAGAAAATACTTGTTGAAAATTGTCACTGACACTATGAATCTTTTACATAACCAGATTTTTAAACTGACTTGCTGTCTAGAACTTTGCAATAAAAGAGAAAAATAAGCATCCAATAATTGCTCCTCCGAACAGTTTTCTTTGTAATATTACTTGGTATAGAACTAGTGAAAGTGTCTCCAGCTTCAAAATGTGATGGTGGACCATCATGCAAGCAAAGAGATAAGAAAAGGAGACCTCCAAAAGAACAATAACATATTTTTTCTACCAGAAATAGTTTTTAATGACCAAGGAAAAGTCATGAACAGTTTCACCTTCTGATTTTTGACTCTGCTGGCTTTATGAAGACTGCTGAAATGAGACAAGTATTGGAAGGTGCCTAACATAGTAAGAACAAAAGGCTCTACTGTGCATTACATTCCTAAATATTTCTCTGCCCTACATATTCGTCTGCCAAATGAAGAGGAGCTACATACTGACTCACTCCAACAAAAAATACAACATAGCTGAACTTCAATTCATTAAAACAATTTCTTGACTGTTACCTTTTAGCTTCCTTTTCTGCTATTACTCATTTCAGAAATGAAAATCATGCTATATTCACAGTCAGTTGTATTGTAATGACTTCAGCATCCCATGTTTGCCTGCAACATGCTCTGAGGACATGGTTCCTTCAATAATTTTTACTGTAAAAAATCCCAGTCTTCAATAGAATTATTCCTAATACATATCATGATAAATTATTTCTTACACTCCAAAATTAACCATGAAAAAGAAAGAGAGTGCGAGAAGAGCGCGCAAGGGGGGATAGAGAGCGTGTGCGAGAGAGGAGGAGGAAGGAGGAAGGAGGAAGGAGGAAGGAGGAAGGAGGAAGGAAGGAGGAAGGAGGAAGGAGGGAGGAAGGAGGAAGGAGGGAGGAAGGAGGAAGGAGGGAGGAGGGAGGAAGGAGGAAGGAGGAAGGAGGAAGAAAAGAAAAAAGCCCCAAGTGAGGTCCAGTCTCATGAAAGCAAGGCTTTATAATAATTTGGCAGATCAGAATACCCCCACAGTGCCCAGTAAGAGTCACCAGATTTCCGTGGCTGCAGAAGTCCTCTGGACACTGTAAAGAGCATCAAGATCTGAATATGTAATTTCCTTTAATAAAGAACTTAAAAAAATTAGAGGAAGACTATCATAAAACAGATCATATTTCTCCCTAGAAAAGGTATACAAAATATATTTCATTCTTTGTGCATATAATTCTGGTTGTTCCTCAAGCTGTTAGGAAGGGTAAAGACTGTTTTCAGAGGTATTCACTAGTTACATCTGTCAAACTTAACTTAGGGACCAGGTTGCTCTCCATGAGCTATTGAACACTACCGAAAAAAATCACATGCAAGTATGTCCTCTCATCTTTCCCACCTCCAAATTAAACATTAATTGGAAATCCACTGTTCCCATGTGTTGGATCATTATTTTTTGTGATTATTTCCTTACAGTTACGTGAACAGCTAGAAGAGAACAGCAAGTTTGTAAGCACCCTCTTCATTCCAGATTAGGAAATACTTTCTAAGGCATCATCTGATGCTCACAAATTTCAATGCAGCATTTGGGGGGAGATCATGCTTTTGTTTTGAATGTTTTTTCCCCTCTTCTGGTAAACATATCTAAGGTGGGGGGAAGGAAAGAAGAAAGTATGCAAAAACATAAAGCACTATACCCTCTGCTCTTCTGAAAAAAAGGTTAAGTGAGTAGCAAAGGAATTTGGATACTTGTAATGAAGTTAAAACTTGAATAGAGAGTACTGACGTATATATGTAGTTCATGCTAAAGCCTATCATAGTTCCTCCACAATTGCAACCTTGATAGTAATGTAATACCTCGTGAAGAGATAGTAGCTGTTTGCTCTTTATGGTAGAACCATTGACTGGCGATTCTACCTCCTGCCTCACATTTGGCTTCTTCAGTAAATAATCCTCATATTGTAATACCTACAACTACAGTAACCATTTAGACTTCCTAAAAAAAGTATTTTAGCCTGTAAAGAATGGCACTGGTAAGCTATTTGAGAAAAACAGACTATAGATTAAAGTATTTTTTACAACATAAGCAGTAGCCTTTTTATTCAGATGCAAGTATATTTCTTCTTCCCATAAGAATTTGACCATTTGAACCATTGGCCATGAAAGCACTGGTACTGCAGAGGAATTTTTGAAAACATCTTAAAGAGGAATGAAATCAATAGACTTGTATAGAAATTGCTCTAGAAAACTGTAATTCATATGGAAAATGTGGTTCAAGGTCTATTAAGAATAAATCCATAAGATTTCTTTGAAAGTAATAGTGCTTCTACAGAATGTAGAAAGGAAAGTCTAATAGACTTTCTGCAGTGGAGACAAAATTCCTAGTAATTTTTATAGTATCAGATGATTCAAGAGTCACTTAGAAATGAAGACTTTTTCCTACTAGGAACTAACTGAGAAAGATGTCTCTTTTCAAGCTTTTTGGTAAGGTCAGATTCTGACCTCTTTAAATGGAGTACTACCTTATTCCATGAATGAATAATACTTACCTAAATGGGAGCATAGATGTAAGCATTCTGCTAGCCAAGTAAATCCACAAACAAACCATGAAGAACGTCCTGATGTACAAATTTTCCCAGAAACCTGGTATCAGTCAAATCCACTGTACTTAGCCAGCACTGTAGACTAGACAATGTAGAGTTACTCTGGGATGAACCCCAGGAGGAAAACTATTTAGAGCCCTTTATTATTGTTAGTTAATGCAAGAATTAATTCAAAAATGTAAGAATATGGAAGGCAACATTTTAACCATTTCTCTGATATTTACATAAGAACTTAATAAACATGGGGCACATGGCTTTCCTCTAAAAGAGGAATATGCCTGTGTGGCAGTAGACAGAAATATTTGAGGTATGATGAACATTCCTTAAAAACTAAGGCAAAAAATAGCTCTTTATAGCCATTGGGGTTGGGGGCAGGGGAGACTTTAAGAAGTGAAAAGTGAAAAAAAAAAATCACGAAGACAGTTTAGACCCAGGGGCAACACAGATCTTGAGATTCTGACTTTTCATAAATGCCTGTGCTTTTGATAAGCAAGTCATACTGTGTAAACATTTTATCTGTACTATAGAATCTGTCACTGATTTTCAAGGAGAAAAGCTCTATATGGTCTTCCTTTTACATTTGGCAAAAGGAAAGCATCTACATATAAAAAAGGCTGTCTTGCTTTATACCATTAAATCTTTTTTGAAAATATACTATAAAATATATAAAATTAATTACTCTTAGTATTAACATAAAGCCTATCTCCAGTGGATACTCTAGACCAAGGAAAATACTTCTAAGCAAGCATCACTGTGTACCTACATGGTAGAGATTAAGGACAAACTTTACATCAAACATTGTACGACTTTGCTGGTGAAACACAGTTAGCCACACTAGTACTTAAAAATCCACAGTGAATTCAGGGGATTTTTTCCTAAAGTAATGGAAGAGTACTTACCTTAATAGAAAGCCAATTTGTATAGCTTTGCTGATATTTTTTCTAGTCATGTACTACGAAAATTGACCGCCGAATCTGATCTTCACAGGATTAAGCTAATATTTTATAATTAGAATTGAAGATCTATCCCCAGAGCAAATTGTTATGTACAGTTGGACTCTTTCCTAATTCATTTGATCTTTCTGAGGGACACGCTAAGATTTTTTTTTTTTTAAGGTTTATAAGCAATTTCTTCCTAAAACAAAATTCTTTAGAGTGGTACAAACAGTTTACAAAATGGAAATAGAGATGACTTACCAACTCCTCCTACACAGATGAGCTGTGTTCTTTTTAGGGACGTTTTTCATTGTTCTGTAGGAAAGATGGTTCTATGTCCTGGTGGACAAACAATAGAGATGGCAGGACTGACTGGATATGGGTATCGTTACTCTCCAAATAGTTTCCAGGGCAAGTCACTTCAGCAGAGGCCATGAAAGAGAGCTTAAATCTCACTGGATCAACAAGAAAATAGGTGGTAAACGCCTAAGTGCTTTTAAAGATAAAGCCTTTGCCCTCTCTTCAAAATATAGAGGCTCTCTATATCATATTAGAAGGATAAATATGTAGACTAAGGAATGACCTTAGATAACTAAAAATAGTCTTAAAAAAATAAAAAATTATGTTTATCCTCGTTCAGTGTCTATAGCACAGCTTCAAGTCTATAGCACAGCTTCAACCACGACAAAATGTAACCTCCCAAAATGATATAAAGGGCCCTTCAGAATGGGGCTCATATGCAAGAGCAATTAGCACTTCAATTTCTTGAGAAACAAACAAAAAAATCACGAATCACATATCTAATTCTCAATAAGTAATTGGTTCAGCTTTCAGTACTGTATCAGGAGAAATTCTGTTGAACAGAATTTCTCAGTCTCCCACAGCCAGAAAAAACACTGCCAGGAAAACTATCCATATCCAGCCATGCTGTTACTTTCCACAATGCTTGCTCCCTTCCGCCTTCTGCAATTTACCACTCTAATTTTTCATCCTCCTTAACAGTCAAAGGATTCATTCTGGGGTCTTTTGTCATAAATCAGTTATTCACCACTGCCTAAATGTGGAGGTTATCAGAAACAAATTTAATGGAAGTGTTACACACTTTAAAGATAACACCATTATCTGCAGTGAAATTTTCAAAAGAAATCACAGCTCATTTAGGCACTAGAGTGATGGTTTATTAGGAAAAAAACTCAATATGCAATAGCTAGCACCATTACAGTCAAGGAGAGATTCTTAAGTTAAGCCCAACCATTTTCCTCTTTCCTAAAAGATCAGGGAAAAACTAGGGATCACTACAAGCTTAGAGTTGTGTGCCAGCACGTAAGAACTGTGGTATACACTTGACTCCAGCTTATCCAACCAGGACCAAACAGACTATTTGGAAAATTAGGCCATGTATTTTGGTGACTGAATCTGAGCTGAACTTCAAACAAATAATCTAGTCCCAGAGACAAGAGTGAGCTCTTCTGTAAATCTGGCCAATAGGTTCTCAGTGAGAGGTTGCATTTTCTGTACAATATGCTCTAAAGAACCAGGTAATTACTGAAACACGGATGAGTGGTGTTTTAGGAGATCAAAACCAACTCTAGACAAAGGTAAGAGCTGAGCCACGGCAAAAAGATTACAGTTTAAGCTCTCTTCTGCTTTACCACACAACGTATAGAACCATCCACATGCTACCACCCACGCATAAAACAGAACAATGCAGTTGCAATTTAGTAACTAAAACTACATTACAGAAGCAATGGGCAGTCTTGAAAGATAAGATGCTCAGGATTGCCCCAAATAGTGTAGCACATTTTTTCAGGCCATTTTCAGAGCTGTCATGATCAACTTCAACAGGAATAGAATCACTGTCTCAGAGCCTGTTGGTTACACACCTGGATTATATACAGCTTTTGCTATAAAAATTTTGTTCTTTCAGAAAATTGTCAGAGAACAGCGTATTCATAAATAAATTCAAATCAGCATACCTTAAAAGTTTGCTAAGCAATATCTACTCCTTTTCTCTGAGTCACAACATGATAGCACTAACATTTGAATATTCATAAAGCAATATTGCTATTGCTGTGCTGACTCAAAAAGTTTGCAAGTAATATTTCTGACCCATTATATACTAAGTGCATGAAAAACTTTCTAAAGAGGACATTTGCAGACCATCTGCAATAAAATTGTTGCCTTCAAAGACTTATCCAACACTTTGCTATGATGCAGAAAATATATAGATTCTGGAAACGGAGGTCAGCATCTGAATAGAAAGTATCTACAGGTTCACTGCTGCTTTTTAAACAGAGAAATTCTATATAACTGTAGCAACTCTAGTGGAACTAAATCCATTTACAATGGTGTAGCTAAGAAAAAGACATTTTAAAAAATATACGTATGACAGAACATACAAACTAGATGCAGGTGAAATGCATTTGTTTCTAATTATCTTACTATAGAACTAAATTAGCTTTCAAAGCATGATGCCCATTTCAGCACATTACTCAGCTCACTGCACGTGAAATATTGCCCACCTACTGCTAATTTAACTACTACAACTAGATAATAGTATACATTCTCTCTGGAGTAACTATGGTTGTGATAATTGTATCCCCATTACAGTAAGGTGCATTTAGATTCCAGAAAACCAGTTTCACACTGGAATCTTTGATTCTGTTTTAGCAGAATACACAGGCACTATTTGAATTATTTAACACAAAATGCATGCTACAGAGAGAATAAAAGGATTTTCAGTACTAAACTATCTATCCCCACTTTCTGAACCACATTCTTTACTTTCTTTGGCTTTAATTAGACTCAGAGAAATAAGGCAAGCAAGCTTTGTTCCTGTGCTCACATTCAAAACAAATCAAAAACACAGGGTTGGATTAAGAGACTAAAGCCACTTCAAAGCAAGCAAGCAGCAGAACTCACTTGGAATTATTTTATTAGTAGGGATGAAATAGTACAGAACTTATTCTGTCCCTAACTGACAACCTAATTTGCCAAAAAGCAGTTCCCCATGGAATCATTTCCCGTGGACGCCTCTGACCCAACCATTCCCAGGAAACTACTTCAGCTACTCAGTACGGTTGAGAGAGATCCAGAGGCCAAGGTGATCATAGGACAGTTTTAGATATGGGGAGCAGAAAAAAGTTTGTTTGCAGCTCAACTTCCGATAGAATGCACTGCAATAAGTCAAAAGCTGCAGATCTCAGAGAACATTAGTGTAGCTGAGTAAAAGATTGAGGTCCAGGACAAGTTTTTATTTCCAGAAAGAAATTAGCAAAGACTAAGCATGAAACTGTTCACTACAACAAAACAGTCCAGTACCAAGGAGAAAGAGAAGGGTCAAACAGACCCAAAGTTGACAGACAAAAAAGCCACAGCTGGATTGCCGAAAGACAGAAGCAAATATATACCCTTCCATGATCCTTATGGATCAGAGACACAGGCTTTCACACTTCCTTTCCTCTGCTGGAGTACTACAGATATCCCAGCATAGCAGCAGCAAAGCATTAGAGACTGGTCCTCCTTAGAACAGGGCAGAAAACAGGATCCCAAGTCAGTCAAAGCTCTGCAAATGGCATTGTCCCCTGTCTCTTTGGGATAAACACAGGCAAAGGGCCCTTCCATCACTTAAGCTAAAATATATTAGAATAGACTAGCATAGTGTAGTATTTTCAGCAGAGAAAATTGAGAAATGTTGGGCATAATGAGTAAAACAAAACTATCAATAAGCAATTTGCTCACTTTGTACTTACAAGGCTGTTCCTTTCCTCCAGTACTTTCCAGAATTACAGCATATTCTGCACAGGTCCTCAGAGATACCACTTTTTCTTCCTCACATTTGAGGCTTAGGCATGTTTCTGCTCCTTGCTTTTCCCAGCAGTTTCTCGTTGCTTCTTCTGCTGCAACACCCTTGCCGATCACATCTGTCGCCTCACTCCCTGCAGCTCTACTCCAGCCAGGTCTCCTGCCTGAGCTTGGTCAGGAGCTCTCAGTGGAGGCACAAACCGCCAGGGAAATGCTGACACAGGGGAAAACTGCTAGGGCAAGGCAAAGAGGTAGCTGCCACTCCTGCTAGACCGCTATTATTTACGAACAGATACTGTCCATCACAGGGTGTCTAAACCTGGCTGCTAGAGAGACAATGCGTTGGGTTGAGAAAGGAGACCAGTCTCTAATGCTCATGCTGCCTGGAGTATCTCTCCCTTTCAGTGCATTTATTCTGCAGATCAAATTAAACAGCTTTTCAGACTGCTGTGCATGTTTCTGTCCAAGTAGCCTCAGGATTACAGACCAAGTTAGAAAAATTCTGCCTTAAGGTTTTCCTGAACACTTATTTAAACAATCATACTTAATATCACAAGCATTCAGAATTAGCAAATTCATACATAGTTTGTTGAATATTAACAAGTAAAATATTTTAATGTTTCATAATTTTTATTAAATTCCAAATCTTCACTACAAATTAAAGCTATTTCATACACTATTTACTTTTTATATTAACACGTTATAAAAGATTTCTGATAAAGTCCAGCACTTCCTGAGGAATGGAAGAATGTCTCTTTTGTTCAAATTTTGCAAATATTAATAAAAGGATGGTATAGGGCAGCAGTAATAGAAAATGTTGATCTGTGCCCTCCTGCCCCTCCCAGCTGAGCAAGTCAAACGTGTACAGAATAGTAACGTTTCAGAGACGGAATAGTAATAATCTTGCGTATTCCATGTAAAGTTCCCAAAACATGCCTCAGATCTTTAAAAAGTAACTACGCGCTCACGTTTACAAACAGTGAAATGTAAGCGGAAAGAAGTAAAATGGCTTGTCCAGGCTGCGGCAGCAGAAGGCAGCTCCCTGGGGCCTGGCTTTCTGGATTACAGCTTGTTGCTTCACTTTCTGCTCACAAACCCGAACCCACCCCAGCTGTAAGAAAGCTTGTTTTTCCCCTTTCCCTACAGTTTGATAGTCCAGCTGTCTAGTTTTGCAGCGCTGCCGGGGGCAGCGGGCCGGCGAGGGGAGACGAGCCGGGGCTGATGGCGGCAGCGAGGCTGGCAGGGCCCCGTCCTCCCTGCCGGCCCCGTCGCACAGCCCCCGGGCAGGGGACTGTCCCCAGGGACAGCCTGGCGCAGCTCCCGCGCCCCTCTCCTCAGCTGGCAGGCAGGTGCYCGTCGCTGCTGCGCCCCCTCAGCGCCGGCCTCCAGCACGGGCAGCCCGAGGCCTGGCCGCGGCGGTCGCAGGGCCGCACCGCGCTCCCCAGCAGCGTTAGTCTGACCTGCGGGGGAGAAGCCTTGGCCTTCCCTTCTGCTGGCACCCTGAAAAACTTGTCTTGCATTTTGTTTCTCACCTTAAGATACAAGAAACTTAGTATACAGGCAATACTGGCAGGAAAAAGTTTTAAATTCTGTAGTACCTTCAGAATATCTTTTTTAAAGAGAAAGCAAGCTTTTTTTGCATGGAAAAGCTTCAAAGCATGATACATAGCTAAGCAATGTCCTAGTCAGACATCAGAAATAAGCTCCAAGAAAAACAAACTAATCTATGAAGTTCCATCTGGGCATACCAAAATTATAAAAAATTTGCAAATAAATCATTAGAAAATTGTAAGTTTAACCATTTCTTATACAGCTGTATCCCTAGGCAAAATGAAGATCTGCASATGCTGCCATGCCATGGATTGCTTATCTAAATATTGGAAAGTTCTCCTGTTAATGCTGTAAATATTCATATTCCATATTCACAGATCCTGCTAGATGAGCTTTGGCATTGTACCCAAACTGCTTCATCTCTATAAACCTGACTTAATGGTCAGGAATGGAGCACAATGGAAAGCTTGCATGGAAAACAGTATTAAGACAGAGCTGCATTAAGTGATTCTTGCTTAACATGTTACTGAGTTGCTTACATTTCTAGAAGTCTGGTCATACACTTATCTGTCTGAACAAGTATTTGAAAGATGACCAAAATCCGATCATTTAAATTGAGTTACAGGGTTCAACAATGCCAGCTGACACATACTTTAAAAGTTTTATCTTGATTGTTTTAGCCACTGTTGTTAAACTAAAGTGGTAATTTCAGAATAAAAGCTGCTAAGCTTCTAAGCAGCAGCAAGCAATGATAACTGGATTACAGGTATCATTCAAATATACAGTGGCAAAGCAATAAAACATTAATGAAATTTATAATAACATAATCTACCATAAATCCAAATATTAAAACAGAGTAAAGTCATTTTGATTTCATGCCGTTCTCTTCCCTCCTACTGAACCACAACTTTTGTTGGTCTACCATAAAAGTCATTCTTGCTCAACTCTGACATTTCTTAATACTGCTTCATCTTTAAGCAATAAGTTTAACAGAAGGCGATTAAGGAAATTCCTGCCCCCATTTCTCTAGTCCCAGTTCACACAATCTCGACCAGTTTCAAAACGCATTTTGTTCTTGCCGAAGCTAAGAAACTATTGATACAGCTTTAATTTTGGTGTTGTGTTCTTTAATTTCTTCACCCTGTTCATCAGATCATCTTAATAACTTATGATAAACTGATAAATATAAAAATCCCCCTCAAGAACCCATACATAGAAACCGTTTTTAACTATTCATAATTTGAAGTTAAGGCTAGTAAARCCTTAACGATTCACTGAGAAGGCAGTGACAGCATCTGCATTTGAGTTGTAACAACATACCAATCTTCAGATAGTATAAATCAGCATAATTTTTTGCTTAAGACCAGGTCATTAGGAAATTTAAGTGAAGCAAGACCATTTAATTCATGTTAACCAGAAGTAACACCTTCTATTCAACCATTTCAGAAAATATGTTCAGCTTTGCCTACAGTCTGGCTAGGGGAAAAAAGCTGGTTTTGGCTGACATAAGCTGTGTATTTTTTTCAGTTGTCTACGTGAGGTTAGAATTCATCCAGTGGGAACATTTTTCTTATTTTGAAATATCAGTAAACTTCAAGACAGAAAACCTTTTCTAATCCCTAAATGGAGAGACGATAAGTTTAGATCAGCCCTACGCTGATAAATCACATTTATCTTGGTCAAGGTTTCCAATACATGCGAAAAGCCTGCCAAAATGGCCAGGTCTCTTTATGCCTCAGTGCAAGTCTCTTGAACTAGCTGTTCTTCGAGTATTCTCATAATACTCTTCCTTTTCAGTAATTTGATAAAATATGAAGTAAATCATGCTTTCATTTGTACTGCTGACCCCTGTAAGTGAACTAAATAACTTATTTTCACTTTTCGATAAAATCAGTAAGCACAATTAAATGTATATTTACATTCATTTATTCTATGAAAGAAAAATTAAAAAAAAAACCCTTACAGTTGGTTTAGAAATCTGATTTTTTTATTATTATTATCATTGCAATTATCCTTTGTAAAAAGCAAGTTCAATCTAGCTGGGGGTTTCCCTTAATCCAAGAAGGGTTTCCTTCAGATTACTGAGCATTTCAATTACAAGCCATCAGATTTACTGGGTTATGCAGGCACTGAGACTGAATAACAATGATCACTCTAGGTTATGTACATTCAAGTATGGACATTACATATGTCTGAGAGAAAAAGAAATAAGAGGTCAAAAGAAAGCTTTCTCACCAGCCTCCTAATTCCAACATGACCACTTACTAGGGGTCATAAAAGTATTGGTCTGGCGTCTCAAAGGGGAGAAAATCACCCAACAAGAATTGAAACTGGGAAAGAATCATTAAACTTCATACTACCAAACTGGACCAACAGGTTTATTAAAGTAGTGACTGTGCTAATTAAAGCAAGTACTACCCATCTCCAAAAGGATAAAGTTACAACTCGTAAAGGCCCAGGGAAGGATAAGATGAATAGTCAAAAGCACGTACAGACCAACTTCCTTAAGAGGCAGCTCGAAAGAATATGACTGTCCTGGAAAAGAGTTGAGAGAAGAATATCATTGCAGTCTGTCAAACCCAGAGAGAAGAGCTGTTCGCTCTCTCTTCCAATATGGGGGGGTTGGGGGTGGGGAGGGAGAAGAGGTCATCAAAAGAAACTTGCAGAAAAACTTGCAGAAGGCAAGTTCACATAAGACAGTGAGGTTTTGGAACATCGTTCAGCAGGATGTTATAGATGATTAGAAGTTTACATGTATTCAAAATCCAGCTGAACAAACTGATGAGAGAAAGATCTGTAAAGGGTGATTTAATGCCATCACCTGTAATTCAGGAAGTGCTTGGCCTGAAGATCACCAGTTGCTAGAAGTGTATTCAGGCACCTTTCCTTGGACGCTCGCCTGTTCTTATATTCTTCTCTACATATAACCCTTGTTATTGCTAGAGGCAGGATACTGGACTAGAAGTACCTTTGGCTTATACCATTACAGCTGTATTACAGCTAAGTTATATCCCTCTTAGGCTTCTCCATGAGCCATCTGGTTCCATGATGGCTGTCATCTCCTTGAGGAAACTCAGCATTAATATAGCTTCAGGCCTACTCTACTCCAAAAATGGACTCCTTCAAAGTCATTTATGTGTCAGTATCTATTTTGCTTCTTGGCTCAAACAAATAAATTAAACTCAAAGAGAAGCCTTAGCTTATCTGAGAATGACCTACAAAAAGATGCCATTTTAGCTAAACAGATCTATGATTTAAAGATTCTCCAAAGTTGAAAACAATTACTAGATGCTCCTGGAAGCTCACCCTCACAGATAAACAGTTCCCATTTCTCATAACCATGACTCATTTCTGAACTTTGCAAAATCTCTATGGACCATCTCAAACAGCAACATTCAGGTCATTTTCTCTGCAAGTTATTTTTCTGCAATAAAATAAACAGTCTCTACTACTGAGGATATCAGAACCATTTATACATTTCCCCCCCACGCCCCCCCGGTACTAAAAGGAATACTGTCCTCCCTTCCCATTCTTTAGGAAGGCAGTAATGATCTGAATCCAACCTATATTACGCTACCTGCTTGAAGAGTGACATCCCTCTTATTAAAACACCATTCAAAATAAAGTCAGACCCAAGTGTAACTTCATAATACAGGYTGTGGTATATTTTTTATGTATACTGATAAGAGGTATGCAGTGTAATGATGCACAGATATGCAAATATCTTTAGTCATCTAAGACTTATGCATTTCAAGATTTTGCAAACATCAAATATTTTTCCCCGAAACATCATTTTCTTAGGCTATTTAATTATAAAAAAATCCTTTCAATTACACTACAATATTTTGGCAAGTCAARATATAGTCTACACCTATATGCAGTGATATTCAAATATGAATAATTATAATATTAAAATAAAATTCCCAGTACCAGATTTATGGTTGGACAATATAACCAGGCCCACTGAATTCAAGACTGTAAAAAGGGAAGAAAAAAAATGGATAATACTCGTAGTACGTAAGAAGGGCCCAGAACAGCAAGGTGGCTATTAAAGTAGCAAGCTGTAGTCACAGTGCACCAGTTTACTAACAAAGTCTTTTCAAGACATCATGACACAAATTTTAAAAGGTAAGTGTGATGGTTCTGCAGATACTTTGGGGAAGTTTTTCCCATGCAAAATGGGAAGCAAAAGAGAGTGAAAGGTCTAGAAAAATTGATTATGAAAATATTACAGAAAGATTGTTTCATTAGGTTGTGAAACTGAAATATTACAGTCATAAGAATCTCAAATAAGAGTGTCATGTTTTCCTCCCAAAGTACCACTGCCAAAAGGCAATGTAACAAAATGAAATGCCAGTTCTTCATTGCTGAGGGTTTTGTATTATTCATTCATAGTCTGAAATCCAGGGAGAAGTCCCAGAAAAAAAAAAAAAGTGACTTAATCAGACAGTGAGAAAAAACTTCCTTTAGAAATTACCTAGCAAATTCAAGGATGACTTTGCTGCGGACTGTGATTACTCACAGAGTGTGTATTCTTTGCTTAGGATGGCTAAGAACAAAGTTACACTGAGAGCAGAGTAAAGAAATAATTGAAAATTTTCCGAGTGAATTCTGTATTGTTATATCAATACAGAAGTAAATAGAACTGCAGAGTCATGAAGAGTTCTGTAGGTATCTTTGTTTGCACGCATCAGGTTAAATTCATTAAAACAATGTAAGGCAGCCTGCAAGCCTGACCCTCCATGCAATTTCATGATAGGAGAAAGTTAAGAAAGGTCAGGTGGCCTTCTGTCCTCTCTGCCAATTCTGAGGCTAGTATAAAACTGACATAAACATGTTTTATACAGTATAGTTTGAAGCTGCAAATATTTTGCTTTTTTGTCTAAGAAAAATCCCATTATATTATTTCTTTCTCTATGCCCATCTTGTTTATATAAAAATTATGTCAGATTATATCTATAACAGGTTCTAAACTGCTTATGGAAAGGCCATTTATTCTTCATACCATGCCTAGCACAATGGAAAATTGTTCTTGGATGGACCTTAGGCACTAACATAGTAAATATAGTTGCTAATAACAATTCCAAACTTCTTCTCAGTTGGATATTTACCAATGCCCAATATTAAGCTTTGGCTCTAAATCCCAGATTTATTTTGGAATTATAAACCAAGATAGCAACATAGTAATTGACAAATTAGCTACGTGCAACTTAAAAAGATAACATGCTTTCCTGTCACACTTTGTTTGTTATTCATGAGACAGCATAATCTTTCCTACTTAACTGTTAAGGTTCTTAACTTAGAACCTCCATGCCAATAAAATTATGAAAACCCATATATATGGAAACATAAGTGAATGAACAGAACAAAAGGAACAAATGCATTGAAATAACTGCACCAAACAAGTGCATTAAAAACAAGTGAATTAAAAAAAAAAAAAACCCACACAGAACAAGCAAGTGCATTGGAAAGGAATAAATATCACATGCAATAACTCTGCTCTTAAATCATTCATAATAGAACAAAGCATGGGGAATACATGTCCCTACGGTACAAGACTGCAACTCAGCAGATTTGAATCATGGACCTGGTTCTGTCACAACCTCTGCCACTTTGTGCTAATCAATCTCTCAAACTTCAGGTTTTTCCATCTCAAAACACTGGAAGCATACTTACTTTCTTCCTGGTAGTCCTCTATGGATAAATTCACTGATGTGTGCAAGCATCTTAGATGTAGCAACATCTGAATATCCACAGTCTTGCAAAATGAGCAGCCTGGACTCTGGCTACCAATATTAAACAGATTCTTTTGTACCAACAAGGGAGAAAATACATCCTAAAATCTGGGAGTGCATAAGAAAAATTATCTCCAACTGCACAAAGTCTGGAAACTGATATTCTACATGAGTAAAATGAGACATTCTTTAAGGTGGCTAAAGAATGGATTCCCAATTTAAAAACAACCAGTTAAGAGAGAATGGCTATTCCTCCAGAACAGAATCAAGTTGACCTCAAAGCTTGGATAAGGATGGGAAGCGACAGTAACCATGAAATGAAGAGACTGCTTGAAATTCATTCCTGGTGCGATTCTTCATTTTTCTTCTACTTGCCAGGAAAAACAGAATGATTCTGGAAAATCTGAAGGAATGGCATCAAAAAAAAAAATCTTCCTTTTTTACTGTCCTTGTTTAAGAGAGAAGAAAGAAAAAAAAAAGGAGGGAAAAAGATCTAATACCTAATTACCTAATATGTCAAGCAGATATCCTTTTCCCTAGTTATTATATAGAAAAAAAGTACCAATATAGATGGTCTTAGAGGAAAAAAATATCAAAGCTGGAGGTCTGTAAATAGCCAGCTCTTTCAAAAGACAAGGCACTTGATCTGCCCAATTATGGAGTTAATTTTCTAAATTAAGGTCAGGAATCTCTTTAGAATTTTGACCTCATCTTTGTAGATCTTTGTTACTAAAAGAAAACCATCTAATTACATTGGAAGAAAGTTAACCTGCTTCACACTTTTGGCAGGAATAGTGGGAAAGGATTGCTGTTGTATCTTCTAAGTTGACAATCAGGGAGCTTGAATCAAGCCCGTCCATAAAACCTTGGCTTCCACTTCATTTAGTTTCACTTCACAAGATGGAACTTCTGGATTTTATTAACTGGACTGTAAAATTATTTTTCCTGCACTGGATGAGTTTTTCTCCTGTCTTTCCTTGATTTTTATTTCCTATAATTATTCCTTAACAAAGTATTCAGTGGGGATCAAGATTAGTTTTCGAAGAAGGTCCATGCAAACAGGATTAAGAGGGCCAACATTGCCTTTCACTTGAAATTGTTTTAGTCTTGTCAGATGTTGGAGATGAGCTTGGAATGTCAATTCCTGAATTTCTTTTACCTCCCTAAGAAAGATTATCACAGGAAGCTAAGAGAATTTGAGAGTATCATGTGACTGCTAAAATGTATTAAGTGAGGCAGTGACCTCCATTTAACAAACAAAACTAAGCTTATCACTGCTGGATTAATGCTTATGCTGAGCATAAAGTCTGTTAATCTGCATACAAGCAAATCGCAATACACAAAATACAGGACCCACGTGACTCCGTATGCATACCTTGCCTGGTGCACAAACATATGTTTCTGGCTAGAATTAGCTAACCCTTTGCTACCACATCTTCTGAAGGGCTTATTACCTGCTAACTCTACTGCCTTCTCCTTCCCTAATTACATACACAGCATGGTAAAGAAAGTGATTTATACATTAGCTATTTTTACTTACATGAAATACAGCAAAGTGACATAGTCAAACATTAATGGAGAGAGCAAGTAAAACCTACCATGCTCAATGGGCTTAAAAATGAAGAAAAGATCAGCTGCAAAACAATATTAACTTCACAGCAAGACTAGTCTAAATGAATAATATTTCTATACTTCACTTCCTTCTATTCTAGCACGAAAAAAACCAGCTGCTTTTTCAGTCCAATCAATAGACTGCTCAACATCTAGAAAATAAACTTTCATTAGTGCAGTAGAAACATGACCCTTCAATAACCTGGCTGACAAAGTTCGGAAATGAATTTTCTGTAAATATGACAGAAATGTGCAGGTGGAGCATGCTTCTCAGGTCTGGAGTAGCAGCAGATCATTTGAAGTTTCAGCTGTTTGGGCATGAAACTCTGACTCGTACCATCACTGCCATCTGTATTACTCGTGTCATAATTCATCTTGCCTCCTCTTCTTATTCCACCAAATATTAATACTGAGAAACATGCAGACTCATTTATGCTATTGCTTTACAGTGAAAATTTATACCTACAGTAGACATTAAGTTTCAGCAAAATTCTTAAATGCATATTTAAGTTTAATTTGACATCAGTTATATAGCTCAGTGCATAAAGCTAAGCACATACTTTACCTAACATTAAAAGGCAAACAGCAACAGGTTGTACTGAAAAGTCAACTACTGACCATGAAGAAATGTTGTCAATGGGTATTTCAGGGATCAACTGTACCCAATCTTATTAAATATTTGCACTAATAATGCCCCAAGGAGAAGGAGGCCAATAAATTGTTTTGATGATGTGTTATCAGTACAGAGGATCAGAATATCAAGAGGAATTGAACAAGGATTTGGAATTTGGAAAATGGAATAAAATGCCATTAATTTAGAATGCAATATCATGTACCTCAGGGCTGCTAAAATGTCTGTAAAAAGCTAACGCTCATCTGTTGGAAATCACTAATATTACTCTGTCACATAATAACTATGAATCATCAGTGTGAGCCTGCTTTGGAAAAGGACATTGAATTTATCAGACAAAATATTTCTACTAGAGGCAAGGAAGATCAATACCATTGTATAAGTCACAGGTGAGACTTCATCCCAATATCACATCTGGATGTCAGAAATATTATTTGGGCCTCCTGTGCTCAAAATATATGGTTTCAAGTTGAAATACATATAGACAAAAACAATTACTATGAGCACAAAACTGGATAATCTATTTAACAAATGACATTCAAATAGTGTGGTTTGTAGAGCAAAGCAAAACTAAGACTGATGATATGATAATACATAATTTTCTAGAAAAAGAAGTGGGGGAGAAGGGTAAACATGAGGAAAGAAGAGGTTAGAAAGCCTAAATGCCAGTGTCAGCACAACTACAAAAGGATAAGAAATTAACCACTCCAATACTGAGAAAATTAAAGGAGTATCTAACTACCAGAGGTATAAAATTCTGGAACAGCTTTCTAATTTTAAAAGCAGTTAGGTAAGAGCTGCTTAAAGTCCTGAATAGGTTTATACAGTTTATGCAGAGACAGCATCAACATCCTTCCTCAAAGACAAACTTTACAATTTATTAGGAAAACTGAGACTGACCATTTTTTAACATTCTGTTTTTGGATTTGGGTTGTTTTTAACCAAGCACATACAACAAAGTACAGCACAATACAGTTCCCTCAAAATTCCACTAATCAGAATTAGCCAACGAGTAATTTATTCATTATGCTTTTTCCTCTAACCCTATTTCTGAAAATTAACACAAGCTGTTAGATAGTCTTTGAAATATGACTTTATAAAGTGGGATTGAACATAATACTTACATGGTCTATTTCTCCCTGCACAGGAGGCAAGCAGATGTTAGAACCATATTTCGAGTTCGTATACTTGTGTTTACTAATTTAAGGTATTATTCTACAGAACCATAGCAAAACAGTTTGGCCTTTCTACCCTGGATGCCGCTTTCCTGCTCCATTCTCTTTTCAGACTCTCATGGATCTATTGCCCTCTTCTAAAAGTGGATGCTCCTATTGCCTTCCCTTGCTACTGCTTTTCTCTCTGACGTGCTCAAAATAGATTTCTCAAATTCCTGCCAATAAACTCAGGTACTGCATATTTCAAGAAAACACGCTCAAAAGAAGCTGCAAATACAAATTAACCAAATTTGTTTAAAAACATGCACAAATAGCCTCCAACAATAAAAGTTCTGTGCTATTTGTCCTCATTACAGCATTAGTCTTGGTTTCAGTCACGTAAATCATTGGGAAGCACGCTCTTGACTAGGCAATGGGCTAGAATGCACAGTAAACAAAAACAATTAACTGAGAACTGAGAAGCAGATGTTCTCATAACAGAGAGATAAAACATAGCTAAAATGCTTATCTGGAAACTCTGCCTAGCATCTGATGTATGAAAAAATATATATCTATCAAAGGTAGTTATTTACTGGAAGTTTTGCTGTGTCATACTGCAAGAAGAAATTATTTTCTATTTTCCTCATATTTGTGAATGAAAGTATAAAAATACATAACTGATATCTGTGTCTGTTCATTAGTCTCTCTTCAGCAGTGATGAAGTAACATTGTTTCATTATAGTAAGGAAGGGAGAAGACTCATGGTTAACCCTGGAATTATGCTGTGAGGATGTGGTTAAGTTCTCCTTTTGCAGCAATGAGGACTTACAAGAAACTTCTGGTGTTTGGTCATAACTCATGCTATGGCATGCATTTTAAAAGCAGGATGAAACAATATACTAAATATTTCGAACTTCAGTTAATTATTTACGGATCATTCATGACCTAAAGTTCTGTCATGGTAACTAGTCACAGAAGAGTTTTCAGCAGTGTGGATACTTTTGCAAATAGAATGTCCTTTTTCCATTGGTCATAGTACAGAATATCTTCATTTTAAATAAACAGATCACAATTAATCATAACATAAAAGAATATAGTAAAGTGAAAACTCCTTTACTCACTTGGACTTGTGCTTTAGGACTCAGTGAGTTAGAGTCTGTGATCAAAGGAAGAATAACTAAGGAAACACATCTGACAGGGATCTGTAGCAAACTAAGGTAAAGAGTATGAAAACAGGGCATATACAGAATGGCATTTCTTTCACATACACTTCCAATTTCCAGCAGATTGTGGTTTAGGGGCTTCCTAAACCAGAGAGCATGCCTTCATCATTGCATTTGATAGTTTTTGATGAATTTTCTATGAATTAATTGCTTTGTGTCCATTTATACTTTTGGCATCTAAAACAGCCAATAATAATGACTCCAGTGTTTAAGGTACATATTACATACTTGTTTGTTTTAAACCTATTGCCTGGCAGTTTCATCTAATATCCCCCAATTTCTCTTTTTAAAAAACACTGAACAGTTGTTATTCATTTTTTCCAATGCCATATGTCACTCACGATATTTTGTATCATCTTTCCCTTCCACCCTTTTTCAAGCTGAAGAGTTTACTCTGTTCAGTCTCTTCATACATGAAAGGCTATCCCATTCCTCTGATCATCCTTCCTTTCTTGTTATATACTTTTTTCTAGTTCTACTATATCCTTTTTAAGACTAGGCAACTAGAATAGCACAGAATAGCAAATGTGCATGCATCATGGCATAAAGAAGCTTTTTGTTTTACTCTCTATTCCTTTCCTAATAATTTTAATGCTACAATTGCCTTTTGATAACTGCTAGGGACTGAACTGACATTTTCAAAGGAGTATTCTTTTCTGAGTATTAAATTTAGAAACCATTACTGTGGAAGTAGTTACAAGTACAGTGCAAGTATAGTATAATGTTTTTTCCATGTGTAAGTCTTTGCATTTATTATGACATCGATTTTCACCTGCCAGATTACTGGCCCAGCTTCTCAGAACTAAAGATCCTCTTATGGCCCTTTGTGGTCGTAATGTTTTTTACTTCCATGTATCATCAAGCAAGTATTGTTACTTCTCTACTCATCCAGATCATTTATAAATATGTTAAATGGCATAGTCCTAAGTACAGACCTCCACTGGTATTCTTCCTCTATTGGAAAAAATAAAAAAATAAATAAAAAGCTATTTTCTCCTCCTCCATTTCCTCACTCTTCACCTATTGCTAATTTASAAGGTAGCTTTCCCTCTTATCCTATGACAGCTTATTTTCTTTGACAAAATCCTCGTAAAAAGCATTTTGTAAATCCAGGCACACTAATTGAGATCATTGTTATCCATGTTCTTATTTCCTTTCTTTAAGGATTTCTTTTTAAATAACTCCAATAGATTATGAGGTATAACTTCCTTCTAAAAAAAGCTGTGCTGGTTTCTCCTTATTGTAAAATTCATACCCATGTATTGACTAATTCTATTTTTCAATTGTACAGATTTACTTGGTATGGAAGTCATACTCAATAATTCAGAGCTTCCATGTTTTCCCTGCAGTTCTAGGCACCTTGGCATGGCAGTGTCCACTTTCTAGTCCTCTGTTACTCAGGCCGAGCTGCCGTGGGAGGTTGCACATACTGTTCCATCAGCCCCATCGTGCAGCACAGGGGCCTGAAACTAAAGAGGTTAGCTCACGCTGAACTTTCTGTCAACTCTAAAACAGACAGTAACATTTGCTGTTTCTATCTATCTTCTCTTCCATGTCCAACTCTTTACCCGATTTTC
This sequence comes from Apteryx rowi, assembly GCF_003343035.1. NCBI lineage: Eukaryota > Metazoa > Chordata > Aves > Apterygiformes > Apterygidae > Apteryx > Apteryx rowi. The sequence continues at coordinate 2,042,171 of NW_020451094.1, read as the reverse complement.
AATGAATTAAAAAAATTGCATATATAATTATGATTTAATTAACTTTTTTCTATCATTTTATATCATTCTTCCACTAATTACTGTCTTTGACATCTCAAACATCTCAAACTGCTTCTCAGATGCAGCATATAATAAACTATTTTTGAACATTTCTTGACCTGCAGTAAAATATTAGGTAAAGCTATCCACTGTCAGACAGTAAAATAAGCCTGTATGCCAAAGGACAGCATGACCAAAGACCCACTTTGCTATATTGTCAAGGGCCTATTTGCACAAAGATAATTTCACTACCTTTATGAAAAATTAATGCAAAGCCTCCAAAACTAAATTACGTCCAAGACCACCACTGTGTGAGTTACATCTTCAAAATAATAGGGTCTTTCTATTCCTCTTTTAGAAGCAGGAGTGTGAGGAGAACAATTGGACTGAATCCAACTTGCATGTGATGTATGACAGCTGCTAGAGGATCCTCACCCCTCTTTTTTCTTGACATAGAAAAATGAGAATGTAGCAAATTGCTAACAGAGGAAAAAAATTAATAGTAAATTTTTCTAAATTATTTTGACTGTTAATTATTTCCATTTATCTTCTTGATTTGTCCCTTCTGATAAATTGGGCTGAAGAAATAACATAATACAAACTATAGGGAAACAGAGAAAATTATGATGGAGTATGTTTTAGCAATGTTTCTGTGCTTTAAAAAAAACTATAATGTTCATCATCGGAAAATGAGGGAACTATTATGTTGCTTTTTTTTTCCCCATTAGCCTAATACTACTAAACTCTCAATGAATGTCTTAATCAGAGATCTTTATGAAATAGAATCTTTCATGTATTAAAAGTAGGCCTTTGGTTCATAAGACAATTATGTTGAGCTTATTTTTACCACAGCCTGCAAAGAAGGTAATCCCTCTTATTAACGGTTCAAATATCAAATGCAGTAGACAGGTTTAATGGAATTATTTTTTAATCTTTTCACTGTTACAAGTGCCACCTGACATTAATCCCCTGGCACCAGTAATAAGATTAAATGAGAAATTTTACCTTTGGCATTGTATGATAGACTAAAGCATAGGAAGAAACCTCATCACTGGTTTAAAAAAGATTTCGTGTCAATTGTATGGCAATATAGCAGAAGTTCTCTGTGAGAAAACAGCCAGGAATAGCAAGCAACAACAACAAATTCATTAGTTCTTCTATCTAGTGATAATATTATAGGAAAAAAAAAAAAAAAACACCTCTCCCAATCATGTGACCTAGGAACAGATACTTTAAGAGCGTGTGKGGGGGGGGAAAAATCAAGCAAATAAGGAAAAAACACCTAACTGGATGGAGAAAAAAATCCACAAGAGTCTAAACAGGAATAAAACAAAGCTGCAAAAGAATGCTGCAAAAGTACTGATCAGAAAAAAAAATCTGTAGGGATAAAAAGAAATGTAAAAAAAAATGTAGGGATAAAATGAGAACTGCAAAAAGTCTAAATGAGTCACATCCTGTAAAAAATTTTAAACAAATAGGAAAAACTTCTTCAGTTTTTATAAAGAAATTGAGAACAGAGAAAGAAGCTTGGTGCTATGAAAACAGGATGGAGTGAAGATGAAAGATAATCTAGGTTTGATCTGAAACCGAGTAATGTAGGTCTTGTTTTCAGTACAGTGGTGAGGTTAAGAGTAAGAAAAAAAACTGGAAAAGCAAGGGCTTCACAGAATAAGGAGAGATAAGGTAAAAACTATAGTAAAATAATGTAACATACTTTGTTCATACACAAAATAAGAACAGTCCAGTAGAAAGCCTTTTTAACAAATCTGTCAAGTCAACAATAATACCACATTACTGGAAAACAGCAAACGAACATTTTTAAGAATGGGTGAGATAATTGATCTATAGGTCCAACAGGCCCTCAATAACATTTAAAAAATTTTGAAGGGATGAGTAGAGTCAGAGCTGAGTGGAAAATGCAATAAACTGGGCATAGGTTACCAAATATAGATACCACATTAATTTGGCCTGATAGACTTGTACTTGATTTTAAAGACAAAATGTCATAGATCAACTCTATTCGGGCTTTGTAAACCAGCATAAATCATATACTAAAGAAGAGCTCATTAAGGAACTACCTGAAGGGGACATCACAACAAGTTGGAYGGGAGGGACATTCCTAATTTAATTACGCAAGGATCATTTATTAAATATTTTTTTTAATAATGATGCTAATAAAAAACTACACGCTTACAGAGTTTGTTGATGACCCAAACGTGGATGGGGTTAACAAAGACAAGGATATCACACAATAATATTCATAATATTATCACAGAAGACTTGGATGACTTTGAGGAATGAAATGTTAGAAATGGAACAGAATGAAAGCAAAGTGCAAGGTCATTACCCTTGGGCACTAATGACCAGAATGACGGTAGTAACTTAGCAACCTGAGTGGGAACAGCCGAGGAGGAGAAAGACAAAGACATATTAATCACAGGATGAGTAAGGGTCCCCCGCTAATGGGGCCATAAAAAAATGCAAGTGTAGTCCTATCAGGTTTCAGTCTTCCAAGCAAAATACACAGATATGAATAAATATACATTTTTTTTCAAAACATAGATGAGACCTCATCTGGTTATCTTTTTAGTTGCCATACTCAACAATTATGAGTTCAGACTGGAACATGGGACAGATCAGAGGAACACACATCTTACAAGAGACAACACAGGGCTTTGATTATTTAGGCTAACCAAGTATGAGGTTTGGATCCTAAACTCAGACTTAAAGGCAATTTCTGTCAGTTACACCAAAAAACAGAATACAGAAGGCAACCACTATTTGTCTCCAACCATCAAGCATTTTCAATTCTGCACCAAAGACTACTTCCATGATGCTGAATGCAGGTTAGACTATCTGGGAAAACTAGTCTCATGTGTGTGCAAGGTGTTTGAAAATAGTCCTAAATTGTGTTAGGAATATTATTTAATGCCAATTAGTCCTAAATTCCTTTGAAAATTTTACCCTCGCAGTACTCAAGCTTTGGTAGTCCACATTTTAGGGTACAATATATGAGGAAAGCCTTCTCATTTAAAAAAAAAAAATTTAACTTCTTCCACATCACTTGTGTCCTGCTCAGTTAGCAAAAACTTTCAGAAACAGTGTTTTCTGCAATTCTGAAACAGGAGCAGGTACTTCAGGCAATGCCATTTTTGTACAGCAGTCGGCAGGCAGCCCAGAGGCTACTGGAAGCTCGTTTTAATTACTTGGCACCTCAATCCAATTAAAAGTGTACAAAAAAGGTTAGCTGTCAGAAAGAAAATTTGGCGCAACTAATTTAAACCAGTACCCATAGTCTATACACTCAGCACAGAAATCTATCCAAATATTTTTAAGATCATGTTTTACTTAAAATTTTGAGATTACATAAGAATTCTATTAGTAATTTTAATACTTTTCAAATATCCAAAAATTCAGTTCATCATTCACTATTAGGCTAAATGCATGCTGCAAAATTGTTTTTTCTATATTGTGCAAAGTTACATGACTAATAATTTTCCCTTTGAGCATGGGGACTGCAGCCATGTTGCTCTCATTCTTTCTGTAGTCTATAGCAGGGGGGAGGCACATTGTTTACTCCTGAAAAGACTCAACTTCTGTTTTTCCCTGTTGTTTCTTGATTTTTTTCTAATCTAAATTAAAATCCAGTTGGGGTAAAGAGTCTATGCTTTCTGTACTTGCGTGTAAAATGCAATAGCTTCTTACCTGCCACAAGCCGAGTGCAATGATCTGCATTTCCTTTGCATGAGAATGGTATCAGTGAAAATAGGAGCGGAACTTTTTATATTGCTTTGGATCCTTTTAGTATCCTTAGTCCTTCCAGGAAAGAAAAAGTTCTTTTAAAGCTAGGAGTGAAATAAAAAAGGAAATTATCTCCAACTAGTTTCTAAAGCTCCAAGTTTTTATTTACACAGATTCTGCTCACATCTGAAGCAGCTGTATTAACTGATTTAAATCACAGTGTTTATCCTTTCACCAAATACAATATAGATTATATTTAGACTCTGTGGATAGTTTCATAGCTGCCCATTGATTTAGGAATTGTACACTCTATGCAATAAATTATGAATACAAAAATGTTTTTTAAAAATCTGGTGCAATGGAACTTCAATTACAAATGGGGTCTTTGGACACTGCACTGTGCAGCAACAGATATATTAAGTCATTAAAATATTTTTTAAAATAATTTAAATTCTATTGTTTTGTGATCGGATTCTTAGTGCTGTTGCAAGAAGATCAAGACACAGAAACGGACGCAGCTGGTTTTATTCTTCTTACTGGTCAAAAGTCTATGACTTCAAAGTGCACCTTGAGGTTTGGAATCATTATTCATCAATTAAATGACAGTCACAGTTCTAGAATATTAATTGCAATTTTGTTATTGACATTGAGACAAGTATTTGTCCCACACACTGTACAGAAAAATACTTTCATTCTTACAATTTCCTTCCTCTTTGTCCTTCAAAATCACCTTAAAGATCTGTCTCTTTTAGAATTGCAAATGTCTCAGATATTTTTTCTAGAAAAGAGGTGCTGCATAAAGCTGAATTCTAATCTATAAAGAAAAATATAGCTCAGAATTTATTTTTTTTTAGATTTTTAAAATGTTAAATACACTTTTCAACCCATTTATTATTACTATGAATAAGCTATTAAAATATAGATGAACCTGCTAGTAGAAAAACTGATTCAAACAAGAAAAAAATGCATAAGAATCCTCTAGAGTTTTTGAAGTTGCTCTATACCAGGTTTGAAGGAAACTGAAAGATTATTGGAAGAAATCTTCTACTACAGGTATTTATAAGAAATTTATACCAGTATGGTTGGTTAACATGTGGAATACTATCAACAGCTTGAAATTCACAGAGGTAACCAAGTGAAGATYTGCAGCACTCAAAGGCAGAAGTGATAGAGAAATGATGTGCCAACAATTCAAGAAAGAATTAAGACCAAAGAGGAAAGGCTTGGTTTTTCACACACAAAAAAGGTGCCTTTGCTGAAACAATCCACAGCCTAGCAATTGGCCCAGTATTTAATCTGATTATAAACAAAATCAGGTACCACAGTGGAGGAAGTCTTTTGTACCAACTGGTGAAGTAACGTTCAAACCCAGCATATAATTCTTAATATTTTAATCCACATTTTGAAAACAAAATGTTCTTGCAGAATGACTGTCAATTTGTAGCAGGGCGGCGGTGTTCACTACTGGCTTTCGAAAGAAGATAGCAATTAAACAATTCAGAGTGATAGGCGCGTTGGGATCAATGACCAAGTCTTGCTGAAATTGAAAAGTGGCATTTTTTTAAAACCATTTTCACAAGCGTGAACACAACAGTCCACTAGTCTCAGCCAAAAGTCAGGCAGTAGGACTAATAAAGGAAAATTACCACTGTGGATTACATCATCTGAAACTGGTGCTGAGCAGTTGGTTGCTGGAAATGGCAGAGATGCTCATTTTTGCTCAAAGTCTGCAGTACTGGGAACTATATTGGATTTGCAGTGGATGCACAAGTACAGTGTTTAGAAGTGGATTAGGTGATGAAACAACCTCCGTCTGAAATGGCCTAGGAAGGTTAGAGTTTAAAAACAAAACAAAATCTTTGGAAGAAGGGAAAAAAGATTATTGGGAGCTTAGAAACAGGGTTTGCTGTTTCTTGTGATTCAAAAACTCCTCAGATGGTGAGCCCAACAAAAGGAGGCAAGAAGTCATTCAGATTCAAGCCCACTTCAGCATGAAGATACAAGTACTAAGAGTGCCAAGTGTTTAAAACTAGAATCATAATTATCATATCAAAGGCAGAGTTGGTCCCAAAATATAAAAGTAATGTAAAAAAACATATCAAATACCCAAAGTTATAGACCAAAGTTTTAATGCTCTAGAAAATGTATATTCTGAGGACTAAAAGCAAATTCTATACCTAAGCCTTTTAAAAGGCTGAAGAAATATTCACCAAGATGCAAAGTGACATTAAGATCATATTTATTTGCCCCAGCATATGTAAATCTGTCTTTCCCCATACAYAATAATTAATTGAAGGAGGTGAGACCTGGAGCAGGCGCCGTTTTTTTGAGGATGCTGTCAGTTTTGGGAGTCTGGGATGGAGAAACAAGGAGAAATGGTCATTGCTGCCCCATCTGCGATATAGAAGCTCCTGAGTTAAATTAACTGAAAAGTGAGATAGTAGAGTAGTCATCAAGAATCTAAGAGGATTATCACTGGACTGAGCATAAGGCATCTGGAAGAACAGGAGCTTTCTAGAGGAAGCCAACACAATATTCCTACTGCATTTCAAAGTCAGCATCTCATTTTTTCAAAGCAGATCCAACTGTTTGCACTACAAAACCAGACATCTAATTTGAAACATGTTTTTTAGATTTTTTTTATCTCTTCATCTCATCCAGTTCTACATAATAGTTGCTCATAGCAACTGCATAATACTTGCTCATTATTTTCTTTATTATTTTATATTCACAATAGAACAGTCTTTAGGATCCTTCAACCTTAGAACTGTGGATGCAAATAAATTTTACTATATCCTCTGCTCATTGTGTCATACAATTTATGTGCAGGGTCTGTGAATAACATGCACTGTTTCAAAAAGGAAAATACCAAAAAAGTTTGTATAGATTTTGCTATGCTTTTAATCATTATTTACTAGGCAGTAATACTTTAGATCATATTTAGATCAGCTGATTCTTAAGAAAAATGAGAATGCTTCCTGTTGTTGGGCACTTATAATGCTGATTTCCAGCCAAGATCATTATGTTAATATGACTTTTAGGAAAATAGGCAAATTCTTTGTATTATCACTCCCCTCAAAAATCAAGAGGGCTGCCTTTGCTTTGCAGAAGCTTTAAATTTAGCAGGAAAATGAAAACGTTATTTTGTTCCAACAGCATAGTCCTGCATAAAAGACCTAACAAATACATAGACTGCCCAACATGCATTAAATCAAGTGTCCAGCAAATATGCACAAATACGCTGCTGAATTTCTGTTGAAAGACAGTTTTCTCAAAGGCAATATTCTCTTGCAAAAGGATTTAAACTGGTGCTCTACTTCACATCAACACCTTTGATTTAGAAGTGTCATTTTTGTGCTACAGTTTCCTATTTTACCTGTTAAAAGTCCTCCCCAAGCTGTAATTTTGTCAATAGTGAGAGAACAACAATATGTTAATACTCTAGTGATAATCAAAAACTTCAAGAAAATCCTTTCAGCTGTCATTTATCAACAAGAGTCTAACTCGGGTGCATATTTAATTAGAGAAGCAAACAATAACTTGACCTGTGAGTGCTCCTCCACTGATATTATACACAACATACCAAACTGTGAGGGAACTGGAGGCAAGATCGCCTTCTTGATGCATAAAACTTAAGCATCTTTTGGCTAAAGTTTGTGTTTACTTTCCCTCCAGYAGTTAGTTCAATGTAGTTAACAGATTTTGTGCTCTGAAATTCTGTCGCTGCACTACTTCAGTAGAACAGTACTTGTTCCTTAAATCTAAATAATTTTTCTTCACTTCTCACTTCAAACATTACCTAAGCATTATGCACCAATATGTACTGTCTTTTTACAACATATCCCCACAAAACAACAAAAGCCAGTTACACTGCTCCCACACCTAAGCTGCTGTCTACGTTGATCAATTTGTCAATAGTGCCGAGATATGCAGAACACTTGAAAACACTTAGGAACAACAACAAAAAAATAAATAAAATAAAAAATTGTGCCTACCAATATTTCATCATTTTTCCCCACTTTTATTTTGCCACAGATTTAAAGAACCAAAGCATATGAATGCTTGCCATCATTTATCTATTTAAAATAAAGAAAACAGTAAACTTCCTATATGATTAGGACTCTACCTTCCTGACTTCCTTTTACCTTTCTTGGTAAAGTTCATAATTCAATAAGAGACAGATTATTTCTTATTCTTGTCATTATTTCTATAGGTAGGTTTTCCTTTGGTACTCTTTGCTTCATCTGAGCAACTAACCAAATTCACTTAAAACAGCCACCAACACTAAAATGTTCCTTTTTGTATAACCCTTTGTTTGAAGTCTTTCATTCAACATTTCAGCCCCTACGGGAATTTTCACATTCATGCCAATTTGCATTAGTTACTTTACAGTGATTACATGACACTTCATAGACTGTAGCTAGGTTTATCACAATACTTTCCTCATAAATGTATTACTACAACTCTCCAAAATTTTGGACAACTCTATGCTGTGGTAAAGCAAGTAACAAATTCCCACAGTAATTATGATTTAATCTTGCTTGAATTCTTGCAAGTTTTACATAGCTTTTTTTTAAGTAAAAGCTATGCTTCTAAGTTTATACTGTATTCTAGTTAACCACGTATCTCATTATGTGAATAATATACATGTGAAAAAATGTATATTATTTTTCCTTCAATAAATGCATATGAATGTACATGAAAAAAGCATGCATGTGTGACTTTCACCATTTCATGGGTTCATCATATACCATATTTCTTCATTTGCTTTTTCAGCAGTTATCTATACACCATACTCTTAACTTTAGAGAATTTTTTTTAAGCCCCACAGCACTGACCAGACTAGCTCACCCCACAGCCACCAGCTGCACCACCATGCCCAGGGCCCAGGCAGCCAGACCCCCCCCGAAAGGGGGAAATGCACTCAAGACCCTGACATAAGAGGAAAAACATGACCTTCGGCAATGTACTTAGCTCTCTAGCACTCTCCCAGATGCTGCTGCCAATCCGGTGTTCCCGGGTTTGTGGGCATAGCAAGGGAGCTACGGCTTGCTGCGTTCTTACCCTTGGCGCCAGTGTCTTTGGGCTGGAATACAAGTCATTAGCAGTATTTGTCAGCTGACCAATAGCAAGCAGAAAAATGAGTTACTTGAGCTAAAAAGTAGAACTGATCCTTCAGTTGCCTTGCRGGTAAGAGTTGATCATACAATTCAAAGGGAGAACTTCTCATGCTTCATAGTTATCATTTTTGCTCCCACTGTGAAACAAGATAAAAACCCTTCCACTTCCAGGTGTAAAACTACCCCTCTTCACAGCACTTCACCAGCATGTGCTTACAGCTCACCAACTTCAAAACAGCTGACTTCAGTAGGAGATAATTAGCTTCCAACTCATAATTTGGAGTTCATATTTGTATCTATTATCTCTCTCATACATGCATACGTGCACACAAATCCAGACAGTTTTTGGTATTAAAACCAAAACAAAGATGGTTTATAATACTGTAAGACCTCACAATTTCTCTTTAGTTTTCATTTTTTCCCCTCATCTGCTTAGGTTTTGCTTTAGAAACAATATCTTTAGAATTTACCTGGTAAATATTTCAAAAAACAAATGCAAATTTTACAAAAAATAGAATTAGAAATAATGCAACTTTTATCCTAATCTTCAATTCTGTTTGTTTTTAAATGATCGCAGTTTGCTGTATAAGTCTAATATCCAAATTAAAATGCTGCTATTGGCGCTGTATTCAAATATCTGAAGATGTTCACATTTACTGCTAATGACACATGTTTTTGCTATACACTTGGGACTCTTTAAAGTGATGTCTGCTAGTTGGAATACGACACTGACATGCTATCTGGTTTGCAGTTAACATAATAAATGTCCATTAGTCTTACATGAAAATATCAGAAGATAATACAAAACCTGCTGCTGGTCTCCTGTGTGTCCTTACAGCAGTTTCTTGTGGGAAAAATACAAAATGTCCTTAATTTAGAAACAGCATTCTTGAATGTGTCATTAATTCAAGCATGTCTTTACTAAAGGTTTAACCTTTAGCTCTACAATCAATAACCTCATGCTTCAGTACAAACTGTTTTTTATACTAAACGCAGTTGCAAATCTCCAAGTCTGCTTTTTACCCTTGTCTGCATGAAAATGAAAAATCCAATCTTTAAAAGCACATTACAGCTATAGTTGTTAAATTTTTCCATTCAGATGTTACGAATCTGTGGCAGCCTCCATGTAGATACCATGCCAGGAGACTGAATTTCTGCAGTGAGACTAGGGACAGAACCTAGATCTTGCTCTTGCAAAACCACAGGCCTATCACATCCAACATATTTCTAAATGTTTCACTATCATTTGCTAAAGTCGAATWTATGAAGTGGTCTCCAATTTTGAAAAATCTCAGCGTTTGGGTGTTAAAGGAACAAACTGAGTGCTACAACTTTATTTTTTAGAGGTATCGATCTGCATAACTGCAGTTGTGCTTCTTCTAGAGTGCCTAAAACTGAAGCAGCGACAACACAGCCCCCAATTTTTCTATATATCAGTTTCCTCACATGTATAGTTATTCTGCTTTGTCTAAACACGTATAGATGAAAAGATTTACAGTGCAGACTATTACGTTTGCTTTTGTGCTTTGGTTAAGATTATAGTTCAGTATTTCAGCATACCCAATGTTTATGTGAGCTCATTACTTCCTGAAAAATTCTCCTCTGGGGCTGGTTATTTCCATGTCTGGTCTCAACCCAAAGGTTAATTTGTTTGGAAAGCTGCTGTGAAATACTGTTTAGTTATTTCTCAGAAGCAGGACTTTTGCTAGGTTTTAGGAAATAAAGAATAAAAGTTTACAGGCAATTTGAACATCATCTCTGCATGCTCAGACACATCTGCTAAGATTTTAGCAGTTTTTAATGAATCCCCCACTGGTTAGGACATTACAGTGATTAGTGTTCCAGTCTGGTTTGGTAAACCCAGGGGTGCTGATGGGACAAAAATGCAGGTAGGGGAAAAAATGAAAAAGATGTGCCTTACCAAAAAAAAAAAAAATCCTTCAAAAATGTAAATTAAAGACAAAAATTGTGCAAACACACACACACTCACTACTGAGATTTGGATAAAATCCTCAGCTTGTGTCTTCAATTTTAGCTAGCTGAGAATCAGCCTACAGTGCTTACAGCTGGGACTAGTCACATTGATTTCTATTATTTCACTGAAATCAATTGGACTACTCCCAGCAGTAAGTGCTGCTCTTAGCTGTAAGCACTTACAGCCTCAGTCCTTAAGATTCTATGTTTCTATATTATTTTTATGCCATTGTCCTCACCTATATCATCTTTTGCCTTGAAAGTTAAGTCTCTAGGTAAACAACAAAAGCAGAAATGTATAAAACTCCCACTCATGCTCCCACCATGCACCTGAATGGGTTGTCATTCTTCTGAGAGCCGATTAATCTCAATGTGATGTAAACTCCAAAACCATACAGAATCACAAAACTGATACCAACTGAGCAGACATGGCTAATGCCATCCCAGGATACTAGTCTACATTAGGAAAATGAGTGGTGTTTTAAAACTCATTTGTCAAGGCTGACTGTAGTCTGGAAGTAGTAAACAATGCATCTTTTTTTCATGCAAGTACTGCCAAGAAATTAAGCCAGGGCTTTCAGAGCTTGAGAAATGTCTGCCCTATAAGCACATGTGGAAGTGGAAATGTGACTGCAGCACAGGAGGAATAAAGTTTTAGCCATAACAGAAGGCTTCATCATAGTCAGATACTTTCAATATGGTCTTGTTGCTTGGTGATATTAAAGCCCATCACCGCTATTTTTACTTGTGGTATCTAACTTAAAGTTACCATGGGTATGTCATTCTGTGTTACATTCACACATTTTCTTTGGCTATACCATATCCTATGGTTGTAAGTTCATAGAATATTTCAGGTTGGAAGGAACCTCGGAAGGCAACTAGTCCAACCTCCTGCTCAAAGCAGGGTCAGACAAGGTTACTCAGGGTTTTATCCATTTTGGTCTTGAAAATCGCCAATGCTGGAGACTGCACAACCTCTCTCGGCAATCTGTTCAACTGCTTGACTGTCCTCACAGTCAAAGCTTTTCCTATATGCAGTCCAAACCTCTTGTTTCAGGTTACAGCCACTGTGTCTCATCCTCCCACTATACTCTTCTGTGGAGAGCCAGGTTCCATCTTTTTGATAACCTCCTCACAGGCACTGCAGGTCTGCTAGTACATGCTGCTATTATGTGCTATGGATCCCACATACCAAAGATACGAAAAGCAGGAAATTTTGACATTAAAGACTTTTCTGGAAGTTTCTCCTCTTTCACCTCCATCCTCTTGGATGAGGGAATCAGGACCTGCAGCACTGAAGGCATGAGCCTGAAATCCACAAGGCAATTCAACACAGCATGCCAGAGAGCAGATTTTTGCAGTAACAGAGAATTCAGACTGTCTGCATTAGTATAAACCATACACAAAGAGCAAGTGCACCAGAGCTACCTCCATAAAGAGATAATTGTGCAGAAAAATGTATTTTGTGGAAAACTAACCTGTTGCCAAGTCTATAAATCCAGCAGATAAACATTTTTCCTTCTGCGCTTTTCATTACTCTTGGCAAAATCCACCGCTTGTCCAAGAACCCATGGCAAAGTCAATACACATGTTAATAAGTCAATACATGTGTTAATCCCTTTGAGAATAAGAGCATGTCTACATGGCTCAATTTGGTGCTATATTTAATATCCTTGACTTAACTTCAAGTTTTCTGGAACATCACCGTGACAGTGTAGTGTCATGTACACTATAACTGTACAGTTACTAGGTCAAGTCTCCAGAACAGTGTACCCACATTTCCAGCTAGCTTGGAGATCTCCGCACCATGCATTCTGAAGATACAGCTTGTATTCTGAAGCTCTTTTATTAGCTGTAGGAACATCAGTAAATTTCAGAAGCAAACCGAATCCTAATGGATTCTTCACATAAACAGTGGAGCACAACCAGCTACATGTTTCTAACAGCACTGTATCTAGAAGAGTTGCAACATCATGCTTTAAAATATTTTAGCTAAACTGTGCACSAGCCAGAACTATTTAACTAATTTAGGTAACACTACAGTGAGCTCGGTAACAAGTGACTAGTGGCTGTAGTAAATAAGACAAGCTTCAGATCAAAGACTGTTTTTCCTAATGTCATTCCCAATGAGTATCAGCAAATACTCTTTCAGAACTACAATAAAGAGAGAGGAAGAATGGCTTTGTGATCAGCTAACTGGGCTGCATCTTGGGAAACTGCAACTTCATTTCCCGGCTTGTGCCACTAGCTACATACAATTGCAAGTCATTTAATCTTCYATCCCATCCTTTAACTGCTTTGTTTCTGACTGTTCAGTTTTGAGCTCTCCCCCTCATTTCCTCAGGATCTCAGAAGTTGTTTTGCACATGTGAAATTAACCACAGCTTGGTAATGCATAAAGCAGTAATAAACACTGGGGAGATCTAGAATGTAATAGTGCACCGACTTCGAGAATGGAAAAATGCATTCCTTCATTCCCTTATTTAAATCTAAGGAACAAACACTGCAATTTGGATAACTTGGCTTTCCCTGCTACAAATAAATCAATGCATAGACAGAAGGTCTAGCAGGTGAATCAAAATAAGAAGCTACCTCATGACTCAGAAAAAGCTGTGATAACCCACTTGTCTGGTGTGGGTCATTTCTTGCAATTCTTACATCCACGTTCTGTCAGGATAGATTGAGAGCTCTGGTTTAGGAAGGAGAACAAGAAAAAGATAAATGAGAACTGCACCATTGAAATGTAGTGGCCCAACAACACAGGCAGAGATGGTGTACACATGGAAATATATATTCAAAGAAACTTCCAGAGTTATGCAACTAAACAAGTTCCAACATATACAAGCAAAATGTTTTACTGTGTGACATTTATGTCATGCTTTTTTCATCTACTGGTCAAAATAAGCTTGCTATTCCTAGCCCACAGGCAAAAGTAAATCAAGCTGTCTTTCAGCTTTAAATCAGCAACTCACACACTGCAATAGTATTTGCATCATTTCCATCATGCCAGGTTAAAGCGGTCATTCCAAGCCCTTCTGTGATTCCTCATACAGCCATACCTGGTTAATCAAGAGCTGTTGATAATTTACATTTTTCCACCCTAAGTAATATTGTTTTAAAGAGCAAATAACTTATTTCATGAAATAAATTCTCATTTCCTTGAATTTAGATTAACCTGAGCACCTAGACATCTGTCTAATACAGCTGATTAAAAGCAAAGTGATACTTTTTTCTTTTCACTTACTAATGAGGAAGAGGTAATAGCTGACAACATATATGTATATACATACACATAYATACATATATACACACAAAATATGCATATATATGGCATATTTAGAGTATATATGCACATGTGTGCATGTGTATATAATTTATGTATGTATATTTAAACAAAAGACCAGAAAATGATGATACTTAATATGTATTGCAATAAATACAGCATGGTGGTAGAAAAAAAGTATCTTCTACCTCAAATACTGTCTTGAGCTTACAGAGCACTCACGTCCTCTTTTTGTGGAAATATTCCATGCTTCTGAGAGAAATCAGATTTTCTCTCTCCCCTGCTCACTATATATAAACTCACAAAAAGAGCTTCTCCCTAGCTACCAATGATGTTGAATAAAAGGTTTAAGTCCTACTGGCTAGTCGCTCAGCTACAGTAGACTTGTTAGTGGCCCTGAGAATACATAAATGACTGACGGTGTTTTAAAGTTTTGACTATTAAGACTGACAGGGAAAGTAGGGCAGATGAAGACAGCTGAAAACAAGCTTCTGTGTAGAGATTTAAATGTCCGAGCAGTACAGTTTTCTACATCTACTTTCATGTTTATGACTGACAGACAATACACTTCATCTAATCACTACAAGTATTTTTGCATTTGTTAGAATTACCTTAAAAACTGGTATTATGGAAGTAATTTCAAAAGAATTTCAAAGCTAGATCAGTGGCCCAATTATTTACTCCATTCAAATGAAAAAAATTATTTCCAATTATGGCCAGCAACAATAAAGCTTAGCAACCCTGACCTTTGTAATTTTAGAAATTATAATGATAGTATTCCCATGCAATACTACTATAAGTATCCTATTATGATAAATGTTTTCCTGTTCTGATTGTTTCACCTTCTTACTATGATTTTCAGTGCAACGAGCATACAAAGCAATCATAAAAAGGAAGCCAAATGGCATTAACAAATTTCAAAGTAAAGTTAGACAAAATAAAATAAAATAAAATGTTACCATCTGCATTATAGTGATTAAGATTTTGCATTGTTTCTAGTAAAATCTGAAATCTTCAGACATCATTTAAAAATTGATTGTCAGGATAATTAGGACTAAGTGATTACAAATGCAGCTCAAACAGTGTGAAYCTAAGTTTGCTCTACAGATTGAAGGTTCAAACAAATTCTAGTTAGTTCCAACATGTGACTTATTTTTCAAAATGAAAAGATATATTGCTATGTTAAATGCTATAAGTTGACCAGATGGCCAGCTGAAGAGGCTACATTAGAGGAATCACACTGCATTCTTTCACGCTGTAAGAACAGAATGTGTGCTTTTTTGGGACTCCAATCAATTTTAATTCATTTTTTACCAGACAATACCAGCTACTAATGATTATTCAATTAACCTCAGAGCACCACAGTAACCAATGAACCTTTAAGAAATGTGATGGCATAAACGCATTCTGAACCAACTGATCAAACTGTATTAAAATAAAATGTAAGGATAACAAATTCTCAAAGCTTTGTATTTTCCCAGCTTCTTTTAAAAATAATTAACAATGAAATGGGAGGCACAAAGAATGCAATTTTGTGCTAGTGTCCACCAATAAAGAATGCAACTTTTAGACAGCCTTAACTTTTTTCCAGTGTATAAAATGTAATGAAGATTTAAGATGCACGTACATGCATGTAATTTATAAAACTACAGTAAGTCAAAAGCAGAATTCGATTGACCAATTTTCAGCCAAAGGGACTGATAAAAGGTGTAGACCCCACCAAACTACAAAAGTAACCAACCTCAGGAAAAGGTGCAGAGTGTCGAAAAAAATTAGACTAATAGTAGAGAGAAACCGAGATAACTGAAGACTGTCCACCAAGAGCATCCTGTTTTGTGAGCTGGATGTTAGCACAGGAAGCAGTAATAACAAAAGCTCTGTTAACTATTTCATGCTTAGCAAAATATGCAGAAAGTGGAAAAAATTATCATCTGGTGTCACTGAACGCATTATAAAGAAAATATCATTTCAAGTCAAAATACTGGGAATGTTCTTTCCATTACGATATAATAGTAGTGTTATGAAACAAACTAATGATGTATAACAACAGCATATCATTGAGTGGTTCATAATGTATGCAACTATTCCTATTGTATGATGAATTTTTTAACTGGTACTGCGAAACAGTTATTTAACCAAGGTTACTTTTGTTATGGCTTTTTTTCCTTACTCTTTAAGYCATTTTCTCAAACAGCATGACAGACACATGGCAAAGGGATGCTCAAATTTCAAACGATTTACAGATAATTTCACACTAGACCACTCAGTGTAAAGCCACCAACCACCAAAGGCACAGCCAGCGCATTTACCAATTAAAGTACAAAGCATGTTCTTGTTCTGTAATTCCTGGATTATAAGAAAGAAAAAAAATTTGTTTGTCTCTATCTTTATGCTACCAATTAAAATCCGTAATTGTAGAATAATAGAAATCAGCCATGGAAAATCTTTATCAAGTATTTCACATTAATTTCCTGGAGATGATATAAAGCGTTTATCTATTTCCATGTAGAACACAGCTGGGAAAATTTGGAAACAAGTGAAAATAGACACAGCCATAGGAGATAAAAGATTGAGGGAAGAGAAGCAACCCAGGGAGACCAATCCAAGGGAGAGGATTTGAGGAAGCAAAAGGAAATTTCTTTCTGGAGTTAGGTACTCAAAAGAAGGCTCCATGGACTTGAAAGGACACTGTGACTCTTCACCATATGGAGAAAGGCCTGAAGATTCAGCTGGAGATAGAGTGTTAGATCTACAAATTCACCCTCACACAAGCTGAAAACACTGGGTGGGGGGGAAATGCCTCAGAAGAAAACAGCCATTTTCAGACTTGAACTTCATCTTCAAATACTGTGATGAGATTGTAACAATCTAGAAGAATACACAGGTGTATTGTAAAGTCAGTCCCTCTTCTCATTCCCAACATCACTTCCGGACTTACAAGCTTAAAAGACCAAGTTTGAGATAAGTTACATTCCCTGATAGTAAAAACTGAAATCTCATCCTTCATCAAATGTCTGTTGAAGGAAATCTGAACTGTGGCCACCATTCATTAATTTTAAGTGCACCCTCTTCCTCTTCATTTTCCAAATTTTAGAAAACATGTGACAGTCAGTTTCCCTGCATTTATGTCTATCATCTACATAGCACCATTTCACTAACTGCATTGTTCTTTAAATACACTTCATAAAAAGAAGATACACATTAAAACATTCTTTCCTTACAGGTTCAGCAGTTTTCATACTGACGTGCTTTGGAGCAATAACATCTATATTGTCTAATTGGTTAGGGAGACTAAAAAGTTCACATGAAATTACATACCTTTTGAAGCTTTCCAGAGAGCACACATCTCTACATTTTGTGGCTTCCCTTTTGGCAGCTATTAGATATTCATCCATCTTCCTTGAAAAAATAAAAATAAAAAATATATATATGTGTGTGTGTATAAAATATATATAAAACAAGTATTCTTTTAAAAAACTAAACATTTAATAATTTTAAAAGCCTTTCATTTCAGGCTTCAAAAGAAGGAGCTGTCCAAGTTATAGAGAAGCATCCAATAAGGACTACACATATCTTTTTGAGTATTTGCAAACACTGGTTAACAGGGATCAAATTCTCCGTTTAGGCTCCTCCAGTATCACTGCAGAATTTGTCTACATCTCAGAAAAAAATGATTTATTAAATATTCATAATTTTTCAGTTCCTGGCAATCAATCTGCAATCATCTGTTGATTTCAGTACCATGCAAAATGAGAAATAGTTGTGAAAGCACAGTCATGCTCAGAAAGGCTGAATATATTACCTTACTCTCATTTCTAATTCTGGGAGAGGTCGAGCTAGTCCTTCCCTCTCCTCTCTCAAAGCAACTCAATACCACCCCAGTAGAAGACTCCAACAGTGAGATTCAGCATACTTAGCCTACAGTTCATCTGTTGGCTCCTACATCGACAACTGGTAACTCATGAGCAAAGATCCCCAAATGCATAGCGAGTACATGCTTGTGGGCTCAAAGGGGTAGCAAGATGCAGTGGTACAGACTTGAAAGTCTCCCTGCTTGTATAGCTGTGTACAGTCTTTGCATCAATATACCTCCCAAAGCAACCCTTAAGCATAACAGAGAGGCACCACCTCGCCGGGACATCGAATTGCTGGTCTAGGGATCAGAAGGTACCTCTTCCCCCACTCCCCCACCATACTTTATGAATTTCATAATTTGCTAGAAATAACAAAGACAAGAATTATTTTTTTTAAAAATCATTCCATTATAGAAAATTGCAACAAAATCTGAGGGAAGGAATTAGAAATTGGACAGAACTCAAGAGGACTTTTCCCCCTATTACCTGCCATGTATTAAGCTCCTACCTAACATCTCTGTAGAGCTGAGCTCCAGCAGCTCTTACTTGAAGACCGCTTCTTTGGGAATTTCATGCTTTTTAATTATTTTATTTATTTTTAAAATTGTACCTTATTTACCTTAATTGACCTTATCTATACTAGGGGAGTTTGTTGTTTTTCTGCTAACACATGCTACAACCTGTCTGACTTAGAATATTTTAAAATTTCAGGTAAAAAGTGATAAAACCACATTTTATCCCTACCACATTCAAAACTTATGAGTACAGTAGTGTCCCATGATGAGACTCATTTAACATAACTCCAGTTATAACTATTTTAGAGACTATTTTTAAGAGGTCACTACACAAAATTATCATGCCATTCCCTAACCGTATTCCCTCTAAATATACATTTGAGTGTAACTTTGAATTTCTTGCTAACTTGATAAATAGTTATTGTTTCAGGATCAGAATCATAGCAAGTTTATACCCATAATACATCAGTAGACTGGATGGGAAAGGGAACCTATGCCATAATTCAATTCCCCCAGCCTAGGTAGCCAGGCTCCAAAAATATACTTAGCATAATTAGAAAATAATCCCTGAAGCCTGCTCTAAATTACAGTAGTAAGCTGGGCGAACTGCTGTGTCAGGTAAAGCATGCCACAGCTCAACTCTAGTTTGCTCTACCCAACTCCACAGCATTACACAAATAGAGAAAGGTGTTAAGCGGGATACATAGGACCTGCCCATGCACACCACACCATAGTCCAGTTTTGTAATATCCATGCTTCTGGGGAAGTGAGCAAAATACTAAACCTTCAACTTTGTGCTGCATCCAGGAAAGAGGAACAGTTAATATTTTATGCAGCAAATGGCACCAGATGCAGTCATTTTGTATCAGTTATATGAGGTAGACATCGACTGGAAAAACTGCTTCCCCTAAAGCCCACAAGCCAAGCCACCAACTCTCCTGGAGCCTCAGCACTGAAAAAACGCATTGCTGCAGTGAACTCCACCATTATTGGCAGCCCCTCAGAATTTGGCCCATCGTGTCTGTCAAAACAAAAAAGCTGCCTTTTTATGGAGCACGAACTGAGCAAAACTCTTCACACAAGTGTAATTAATAAACCATACACCTTACTTCAGGCTACCAAATGAGACAATAGAAGATTAATCTACTGCTTTATTCAGTGTTGAAAGCAGTTATTGAAAACTGTATTTAATTTTTACTCAGGTCGTCCTGCTGCATTAATTTCCACAATGTTGTCTTGAAACACTTGACACAGCAGTTCCTCACATGACCCAAAGGAATATAATAAAACCTGACTTCACTGGCAAGAGGGGAAGACAAAGGTCTTTATTCTTCTGTCAAATTCCCTGAAGAGAAAGCTGAAAGAAACCTCCTTTTTGTTAGGTGTTTGTTAATGAAGAAGAGATGACAAATCAAAATTGATACCTTCTGGCAAGATGCTGCTGAACTGTTGTTTGATAGTTCAAAAAAAAATTTTTTTTTGAAAATGCTCTACTACTGGGTRGTATCATCATAATTTTACCAGAGCAATTTCTTTTTTGAGTAACTGTATCACTTTTCCACAATTTCCATTTGAAGGGGGTGGGGGGGGAGGAGAAAAAAAAAAGAAAAATAATTTTTACTAGAGGCAGTTACTGACATGGGAATATGATTAACAGCMATGGGCACTTCATAACATGCATAACAAAATCATGTTTTCAAGGCAAAAGCTATCTGTGCAGGTATATTCTCAACTCCAATGCATGTAAGCTTATGCATATCTTGAGGAAAATGAGGATGGAAATATTACCGTAGGTTTTTAATACGACTCACTGGACAGCAAACCTTGTGAGCTGCTGATGCACAAATGAAAATGACTCTGCTAAAACAGTTACTGATTTGTAGGAGATAGTGAAGAGCTCAACTATGAGAGCAACAACTGCAGCAAACCAACCAAGAGAAAAACAGGGTGGTCTTTCATTGACTTGAACAAATATATTTCAAGTTAGTTAAAAAAAAAAAAAAAAAAATCCTGATGTATTTTAACCTGGGCTGAGAAAATCTGAAATTACATATTCCTTTTTCAGTTCTACAATCAATATAATTAAATTTTGAAAAGAGCAAAACTTAATTTTCTAGAAAAAACTTCATTTTCACAAAAACTGTTTTTTATTCAATCTTCTGCCCTGTGTTTGTCCTTTGTCACTACGTCTCCTGCCACACTAAGCATTTTTCTTGGCTGCCAACATATGTACACGAAGCCCTTCCTGTTGCCCTTCACATCCGTTGCTAGTTTCAACTCCAGCTCAGCATTAACTTTTGCAGCTCCATCCCTGCACTGCCAGGCAACATCTCTGTATCCCTCCGTGGTAGCCTGGCRCGCTTCCCCTCCTGCGTGCCTCCTACGTGCACCTGAGCTCAGCCAGGAGAGCCCTGTCCATCTATGCTGGCTTTCTGCCACTTTCTGCACATTGCAATGGACCGCTCTTCTGCTCTGAGGAGGTTGTCCTTGAAGACTGACTAGCTCTCCTGGGCCCCTAAGCCCTCCAGTCCTGTTCCCCATGGGATCCTGCCAAGATAACCCCCGAATAAGCCAAAAACCGCTCTCCTGAAGTCCAGCATTATAATTCTACTATTTGTCTTGCTCTCCCACTGCTTCACCAGCATCCTCTCACAGGCAGGTTTCTTAAATGTGCATTTGTAGTAAAAAGACCTGGCTAACATGAGCTGTTAAATAACAGAAAGAAAAAATATGGAAGGAAGAATCACTTCCTTTTTCATTTGCTTATTTCACTCTAAGAATCTCAGACATAATTCAATCTACAAATGTGATTTATGGATTTTAGACCTCTCATATTTCTTCCCAGCACTACAAAAACTTACAAAGCAATAGAAAATGCTTGGAAGAGAATGCCTTCCAAAAAAAAAAAAAAAAAAAAANAAAAAAAAAAAAAAAAAAAACACACCACAAAAACAAAACCCAATTCAAGCCTTGGATGCTAAAGAAGAATTAAATTTTCCTATAACAGTGTTAAAAATAATCAGGGCCTTATATAAAAACCTGAGTAAGAATAATTTAAAATACTGAATTAATAATGCAGAAAACAACAAATTTTGGAATATATTTAATTATCCATAGCAAAAAGTGTGTGATACCCACTTCATAGTAGAAGGGGACAGTTTTAAAACAAGACTCCATAAAAGATACCTTAACATGCGCACAGAAGGATAGAMGAGGGATCAGACTGCATTACAAATGCCACCCAAGAGGAACTATATCAAAATCTGATTTCTGTCTAAGCTAAAACACAACCACCATGGGAATAGAGTATGCTATAAATAAAATAAGAAAAAAGAAAAAACCTTTTTATATAGTTACCCAGAAATAAGATGGTAGCTGCAGTTAAACCAGCAAATGCCTCCGTAATTTGTAGCAAAATCACAAGGCAGGCTATACATTAACCCTATTTCTTCTCCTACATGTTGAATCATAAAAGTTTGCCTACTCCACTTCAGTGGAAAAAATCTTACTCTCATTTCATATACTGACTTTGGAGGACTATGTTTTAAGCAGCCTCTAGGAGAGGTAGCCAGCCATCAGACCTGCCACAAACCATCTGCAACACATTCTTGGCTCATCCCTAACTCTAGTACCACTAAGTTTGCATGTGTCAGTTGCAAAATCATTGATTGAGTCTTCCTTCCCTTACTTGGGAAGTACTCCAAAAACCTCACAGTGTCATGGTAAGCAATGAATGAATTCACTTAAGTAACATTAAGGTACCTTGAAGAGTATAAACTCCTCTATGCCAACCCTACTGAATGGAGCAAGGTATTAACTTCTCTCTCTTCCATTTCATGTTTTAAAGTAAAGCCTGCTAGACCCTGTGGGATGTGTTTGCCCCAAGAGGCCATCGAATTCGCACAAGGATGATGCTTGACCAAAAGTCGAGATGCTTGGTGAACACAGTGCACAGGACTGAAGCAACCAGCAGCAAGAAGATACAGCTTCTTTATTGTCAGCAACATGAACAATATCACAAAAATGCAGTTTCCTTCCATCTCTCTGGCTGCCACTATGTGAACCAAGCGAGCGAGAAACAAGACATATCCTACCTTCTGTTTATACCACCAGGAACCATATCCTGTGTGCACCAACACAGAATCTAAAGTGAGTGCTCATATCACACTAAACTATGGCACCTTCCCTTTAAAGGCATAACACAGCTGCAGAAATCACTGATGTTTTACTATGCCATTCTTCCTTTCCTTCTTGTTATTCTGTGAGAAGTACAGGACTGTTGCTTGAGGAAGCAAATAGTATCATGACTCCTCATAAATCAAATGACCCTTCCTTTCCTTTCTRTTATAGCTTGAACTAACCACTGCAGCTTTTCCACAGGTTTTTAGGTTTCCTCTCAACATTTTCTTTTGTGCCAGCACTATGCACCTTTTAGGATACTGCAATTTAGTTTAAAAAAAAATCATCCCCTGCTGCTGCTCTAAGTGCTGTTCTGCCCTCTGCTAGGTCCTTATTTCCCCAGGGCTTCTGAGAGAATTCAGAAACAAGAAAAAAATCAAGACAACAGAATTGTAACTTATGTTAAAAAGCCATTTTCCTGTTTACAATGTTTTTTTTAATGCCTATGCTGYTTCTGTAAAAGCTCACAGTCACACACCCTAAGTCATATTAATCATGGTAGCAAAATTAGGCCTAAGTTTAATATTAAAGATTTTTACAGACTATTTAATTTTTACTATAGTTCCCCATCTTATAAGTGCTTACCTCGAGAAATTTCCCTTTCTCATCCACTAAGAGACATCTGTGACAGTGTCTATAAATAAGATACTCAAAACTGCTCAAGGAACAAAATAACAGCAACCATATTTTCATCTTTTTTTTCCCCCCTAATCATTTGCTGTTATTCAGTTCATATTACATCAGTGGAAAGACGTGCCAATTTTAACCTATTTGATTTAATTCACTTTCTATACTGTCTAGCACAATATGGTTTCTTCAGTAGACTGAAACCTGGGCTACCTCAGTACAGGGGTATGAGTTTCCATTTAATCACTACCAAGTCACATTTTTATTTGTCTGCTTAGGATCTACTACTAAGCAGGCTGTAGGGAGAATAATCTTCTATTCCTAGCAAACAGTTGATTTCCTATTCCTTGCGGAAAATGCGTTTGAGGTAAGTCGTTTCCTGTTAGGCTACCAGCAGCTCTGCAAGGCCCATCAGCCATTTTCTGAGTGACCAAGTGGGAAGGAAACATCACAACCTCCCTGCTGCAATTAATTAAGAGGGTAACTTTAAGTAGGGGGTTTCCCATTTCCTATTAATCAGCAATTGAGCACTGAGCAGCCAAACAAGCACCTCCACAGGCATCCCAGGCTGGCAGATGAGCCCAATCTCCCTTTGGGAGCTCCGTGCCGTGCCCGAGCGTCCAGGCGGCCCCCTGCTCTCCCCAGGGCGCAGGGCCGCCCGTTACTGTGAGGCTGGCTCGCCCCCTCCCTCTGCAGTACCTCCGCGTCACACACTTAAAATAATCCATGCAAAAAATGACGACGCTGTGTGCRCTCCAGCTACAAAGAGGTTTCATATTTTTCCCAGGTCAATGCAGTCAATACAGGTCAAGACTCCCTTCCACCTCATACACACGCTTTAAAGCTCTATGACCACAAAGCTTTTTTGTTTGACAGGAAGGATTCAGGTTTTCTCAGAAGAAAACGGAGGGAAACCGCTGCCGCGTGCAGGAGCAGGGCTGCCGTGCAGGCAAAGGGGCCAGGCCGCCCCACGCCGGCCGCCATCTCACCTCAGCAACGGGCGCAGCGGGGAGCGGCACCGGCACAGGCGCAGGCAGGCTGCCGGCACAGCCCCGGGACAGGGGGAAGGGAGCAGCCCTGCRCCCGCCCTAAAATGGAGGCCGGGCGGGGGCAGGTGGGGCTCCTCAGGGGCCCTCACCCCGGGCGCTCCCACACCTCTCCCTTATCCTCAACACTAACAAATCTTGAAATTATCTATTTGGGAGCTAAAAAAAGAAATGAAAGAATTATTCCATGGTGGAAGAACAACTGAATGACAGTTATCTGCTCTCCATCAAGAGAGGTGAAGCTTGTTAATTTGTCTTATTTTAATCAGGATCAAGTATGCATGACAAACTGTTTCAAATCATTGCTACTCAGGGGGTTGATGACAGTCTCACAAATACATCTGTTCTTTAGTTCATTAGTAAGCTTCCAAAAAAGTAAAATAGATCCTCTTTCATTTGCTTAAAAGAACAAATTCCTCAATGCTTTACACCCAGATTTTGTTAAAAATATATATATAATAAAAAATAAAAAGCAGGTCTGCCCTCTTCATTCCTGTCCTTGATGAGAGCTCGGTTTGTCCAAGTGTAATATTTACCAGGAATAATAATAACCCTACAGAAAGCAGCACGTGTCTCCTGACCCTGCCTATGACTGGGACTGCACCATGCAAAAACAATGATGTGTGAGGAGACTTAAAAATACCTTCATGATACCATATAATAAAATTCAAGATCCTTCCAGAGCAATGCAGATGTGGGCCACACAACTTCCTCACCCAAACGTGAAATAAGCCCAAACAGCCTCCTCGACTTTACCTTCTGCTTTTACTAACGCGTCTTTCTTTGTTGTTAGCGCTCCCCTGGATCTTCGCCCTTTCTGCCTCTTCCAAACTCTCAGCCCAACTGGGCTAAACTCACAACAATTTTCTTCTGCCTTTCTGTCACTTCACCTCTTCTGTTTTCTGGTATCAGTTAATTTATGTCCACCTTTGGTTCATGAAGATCTCTGCAGAGCTCATCACAATATTTGGCTCCTGGAGTAGAGGCTAAAATGAGAGGGAGCATGCTTTGTGCCTCAGTTGCTGTTTGTGGAAGTGAGAAGGGCTGCTGTATATAAACCGTATGGAATTAAGGAGACAAACTGTAYGGACAGAGTATTTTCTGCAGAAGACTCACTTGAACTTACTACACCTGCGCATAGAGTTACAATCCGGGCGCTGCGCACACCGCCTTTCCTTGGCTATTAGACCACTTCCTGTCTCAAAATACAATTTCTTTTACTAACACTACCTATAATCTCTCACTCTCCTGACATCACATTTCTGTTCTGAATTTAGAAAAGTGAGTTACAAAAGTGAAACTTACTATAGGATGGAGGCCAGTCTGGTTCTAAAATGAGGGATGTTTCTTTTTTAAGTTATTGCAAGCTAAAATCTGGGTGATAAAGTACCTGAGAGGAAGGAAAATCCTTCAGAGCAAACAGTTGATCTCAGAAGCGGGTTCAATTTCTGCATCTCCCATGCACACACTTTTTCTTCCTGGTCATTTTAAATTAGTCCTTCTGTACCTGCTCCTATTAAAGGAGACCAATACTCCTTTCTCCCATCATTGTGATTTTTTTTTCACTTTTAGTTGGTAAGCTCTTTAAGGCAAGGACTGTTTGCACAATGTGTAGTACAAAAGGCTGCTGATTTCACTTCTGGCTTCTGAGGTACTATTGTAATACAAATCATGATGCTAATCATAATAGGCAAGTCCCCACAAGAAGGGCATTTTAGAAGCCTGACTGTAAGGGGAAAAACAACTTTATAAACATGATAGCCTTAAATAATAAGCTATTCACTTTTTATTCTTCCTTAGATGCCCCTTTAGTTAATAATTACCAGCAAACTAATGCATCTCCTTCAAACGAAGTCTTTGCATCACTCAGTTCTTTGTAAATCTTTAGACAGATTAGAGGATTTTTGCCCTTTATTTTTACTTAACTTAAACTTAATAAATATATATTTTTTACATTTTGCTCTCCCACTGCTTTAGACATTGAGATGGTTATATCATAACCACAGATGAATTAAAAAGCCTGGTGTGAGGTTATAGATACACACAAGAACAAAAGTACTGATGACTGAAAAGAAAGAACTGCTTTAAATTATTCAGAGAGCTTCTTTTTCTTTCTTTGAATTTTTGAGAGCAATTGAAATAAAATGATGAATGAATATGAACACTGTATGATCAATCTGAAGATGTCAGACCCAGAGTTAGTGCCATGTGCATTTTCCTCTTTTGGTCATTCAGTCCAAAACTTGTTCAGGTCTTTCTAAGAAGTTTACCTCTTTCTGTTTAAATGCAGAACTTAAACACTGTCCTCTAATTCTACTTCAAAAATGCAGCAGGGCACTGTAATACCTACATGGATATACCCATGAGAATCGTAATGTTTTCCAAACTTTTTCTTAATCTTGATTGCATTATGAAGGAGAACCAGGAACTTCAAAGTACTGAAAAACCCAGGAGTGAAAACAGAATTTTTCAGTACCTCCCCTCCACTTTTTGAATTAAAAAAAAAACAAACAGTAAGAACAGGGGGAGTTGTTAGATGTAGTATCAAAGCAATGTAGTAATCAAAAAGACACCAGAAAATGTTAAGAATGCCCTTAAAGATGTCATGTCAGCTAGATTCCTCAATTTTCTAAGCCAGAAAAAATATGTAGGTAAAGAGGTGTGTGTTTGTGTGTGTGCCTGCTCAGAGTTGTATCACCTGGCATGTCAGTGATTTTTGTGAGTGTAAGTACTGAACTCAGTTTCTTGCTATCAGTGGAGACGTGCTCATTTACGCAAGCAGAACATTGTGCTTATTCCCCTTTTTTTTTGTTGGAGGCTGGAAAACAAGGTGACCATATTTTTCCCCATGAATCACAAGACTTGTTTAATGGAGTTCATTGTGATCGCATTTACATTTCTCCTTTTTATTAGCTGTGCCTTAAGAACTCAGAGGAGAAGTTGGGCAGGATCAGTTGCCAAACTCAATCTGCAGCAATGGAAAAAGTCCTTCTTGTACCTGACTGGCAACTGGCCACAGTCCAAGAATAACAAAACAACCTGGAAGCTAGCAGAAATAAGCAAATTAACAAACAAAAACATTTTAGAGGTATCTTCCAAGGATAAAACTTGCCAAGGCACTAAATTTTCCCTGATTTTGTGAATCAGTCTTAGTCGTTCACAAGCCAAACCTCAATCATTTCAAATGGACTGGGAGAGAGAAAGATACCTGTTTACAGAAACAGTAATATAGACTATCATTCCTGCTAGCTATACATAAATGCCTACTACAGTTAGAAAATAATGACAGATCTTCAACTGTTACTAATTAAGTTGACACAGTGAGTAGAAGGCAAATGATGAAAACTGAATGGAGGAACAAATGTAACATATATATAAAGACATTAAAATGTTCTTTATTTTTACTGATGTGGCCAAGGCCACCCAGGCTCAAAGCAAACTGCTTCATTTATATTCTAGATTCTTCTCTTTGGAGGTTTAAGGTTTCAGTTTTATTCCCCAAAATGTTACAGCTCAACTGGGGGCAGGGGGAAGCTTTCGTTCCATGATTTTGGTAATGCTAGAGTTCAGGAGGTTCCATTTTCTTCTTAACTCCGTTTAAAATGAGTTTCAACACAAGTTGAAAAAGAATATGATGAAGTTGCCTCAACTATTGATTTGTCTAGTTCTGTAATACCATTTCATTAACTAATTTAGTGATATTGTTTGCTTATTTTTTCAGGATGGTCTATTAATACTTTTGGATTTGACTCTCTTTTACTTTATGCTTTTTAATTGGTTGGCATGAAATGTTGTAAGTCAGACTGATAGCCCTTGACAACTATTTTGTACTCAGTTTACACAGATAAAACTATTCACTTAAGTTGCAAATAGGTGCAAATAGGTGACTGCTGTGATTCCTACAAAGGTATACTTTGAGGTTCACTTCTCAAACCTTTTAAGAGGTTTAAACTCTTCTCTGCTTCTACTTCTCCTTTGCAGTTTACTCTTTCCAGTAAATATAACTGTGCTGTGAACCGGATCAGTAGAATGACCCTGGTCTAGGAAAAAAACTCTCTGTCAGCAGTAAAGAGTAGATTAGACTTGCTAAAGGAATTTCCCTCTGCTGCAAGTGTGTATATATAAAGTTTATGAAATGAAAGCATAATGCAAAGGATATCATCCACATATAATAGGCAGCCTTATAATCCATGTATAATAGACAGCCATATTAAAAACAATACTATATGTAAAGAAACAGTGTCCATAAATAAATTGTTGGCCTCTGYCTTTTCCTTGTCACACAAGTAGTCTATTTTTCCTATTATCAGTCCCCAGTAGTCATCACTAACAGAAGCTTTCTATTCATCGTATTTAACATGACTTTGGATCCAATGCTCAGTGGAAACAAAGCAAAAAATTATCTATACTTGCATGGTTTTGGATAAGGCCCTCTCAGCTGGAAAATAGACATAGCAGATAACATAGCAAGTACCAGAGCTTGTCCTGAAGCCATATTCTGCCTGTATTTGTTGAACTGGTTTCTTTTTGACTCTGATACAAATATTTTGTTCCTTCTGGCAAAAAGTGTGAGCCAAATCCCATGGCAATGAATGAATGAATGAAAACACTGCTGACTAAAATAACCATAGTGGTATAGCATTTCTCATTGCTAAATCAGTGTCATTATCTTTATTTTTCAGATCAAAAAGAGATTATTTCCATAGTTTAGGAAAATATGTCAATCAGGCAAGACAGTCTTCTGTTTTATGTTTACATACTGTGTTTTCTAGGATATATTTCATTCACGTTTTATATTATTACTGAAACTATTGCGGTATAAATGATTTGAGCACTAGTGTCTTTCCCCAATACAGGTTTTCCTCAAAAATTGGTTTTCTGCAGGGTGGATTATCAAATGCTACCACAGGAGGAAGTTGTGAAGACAAAGCCATTCTGGTGCCTAGGCTAGGATTGTTCAGTCCAGAGCTGTCAGGATACAAATGAATCTTTCTAGTCACACATTTTTGCACTTGATATTTTAGCTTGTTTTTTTCCGTTTGATCAGTGAAGGAGTTAATAACAGGACAGTTCTTCATCTTATTACCATATATAACACAGATACATCAGTTCCTGAAACATAATTTCTAGACAGATCACTGGTACCTAATCTATAACTCAATTTTTTGAATAGAATATGTGCATACTGAAGAATGTATCATGGTGTCTGTATTTCTGAAGATACATACTTTAATTAAAATAGTGGCTCTCATACAATTATTTAGTCATAAAATGATTTAAATAAGTAATWTAACTCAGCTTGTTCATCTGCACCCACCAACTAGAAGTTCCCATCACTGTCACTCACTTCTCAAAAATGATTTGTCTGATTTTGGAGTGCATCATTTCAGTCCAGTGTATGCCTTACTTCCATAGTTCCAATTTGTCTCCTTTAAGAGACTTGCTTTATTTTAGGATTTGTATTATTCCTTTCTATTTAATGCTTATTTTTACTATATATTGTTTTCCTTTTTTGCAACAACTCAAAATCATGTCCAATTTACCTTTCTTCTGGCTTTTTAAATGACTGCCTGGTGCATGCATCTCAGATTCGGGGCATTGCAGAAGGTCAAAGCAGTGACAGCCTTCAGGGCTGTGGCAGTGAATGCTAAATTGCCTACTCATCACTCATCACTACCACAAGCTCATCCAGAAAATACAGCCATAGCATAATGGAAGTGGTGCTTGAATAAGCTTTAAAGAGTCTTTTCTCATCACTCATAGCTTTCCAAATTTTACAGTTAGGGCCTGATTTTCTCAGCAGTAAGCATCCTCTCYTCACCCTGATTTTAAGAGAAACTGATATTCGAAAATACTTCTACTTAATTAAAATACTTCTACTTAATTCTTAATAATTTCTACTTCTGCCCCCATGACAAATGTTATAGAAAGACCTATTAGTGGACAGCCTGAATACATGATGGTCAGTAGCACTGTCTAGGGAAGTAGAATGTCATCAGGGTGAAGGAAAGAAACACATGGAGACCAGACTCCAAAATATGTCCATTGTTTTAGGGATACCCTGGCATCTGTAAAATACCAGTATCTTTTAGGGTACCTTACCAGAATAGAAGAGGGTACTTCTTACATTTCTGTTTACTCTAGTTTAGGTGGGTGAAACAGAAATCTGCAGTTATGTGGCTAACAAAGGAGATAATTTGTGAAATTAATATATGAAGCTGTTCTTATGCTTCTCTTTAAATCTGAAGCTGTCTTGTTCCTTGTGATACTTCTGTTTCCTTTGTTATGAAAACAAGCAACACACTGTTTGTTCTCTAACTATGTTCATGTCTGCTGCAAAATAAACCATTCTATTAATGATCTCTTACTTTCAAGTGTTGGAATCATTTACCTCAAAGTAGATGCCCAAAGGAAGTATGCTACAGGAACACAGATAAATTACTTTAACAGGACCTTAACTTTATGTCCTTAAATTAAGTTTGCGCTCGCATTCTTTTAAATGTATTCTGTTGAAAAAAAGTGAAGTTAAAAATGAATACATGTGAGATTACATATGTACTGTGTATCCCTGATTTCTGCATCACTTTTGCCCACTTTGGGCCAGATCCTGAAACCTTATTTGCATTAAGCAATACCTTAGCTCATTCAGATTTCTTGTACAGCAAGATACCGTCCAGTTTAAATGAGGGTTTCAGAATCTGGCCATTTATAAATAATGTTTTTCTTCCACTATGAGTACCACAAAAATAACCTAGACTTTGACAATTGAAATGAGTTCCTACCATCTAATGCATAATTACCAGCTATAAAAATGTTGCCATGCAACTTTCATTCTACATTGCAGCAGAGAAATCCCATTAGCTTCAGATACTGCTTGTGGTGACAATGACCTGTAACACTGAAAGGCTAATGGAATTGCACAGGTGTCACTACAGACATAATCTGAAAGCAGTGAAGTTGTGCAAGTGTAGCTGAAAGCACAATTTAGCCTGCAGAATAATTGTTTGTGGTGAGCACATATAAGATGGAAAGAAGCCAGTGTGACTGGTATGGTCTAGGCTGAGTTTGAAGTGTTGGCAGTTGGGGAAAAACAATTTTCAAAAGCAGCTTGCTGACATAAGGTATGGAAATTCATGAGATGCACTGATCCACATCCTTCCATGTCAATATGTCATGCCCTTTTGTGCCTCTTTTCATGGTTGAACTGTATTTTAAGTAATTGAAAAGGAGATCTAAACAATTGAACATGGAGATTTCACCAAAACATCATCAAAACATTTAAGAATTAATAAATTGTTTTCTTATTTTTTCCTAATTTTAATACAATGTTACTTCCATATTTACAAATTCCAATTTTCACAGTATTTTTTGCTACCAATTGAAAAAAACAGGCATTTCTTCTTTCTGTTTATCCTTGAAAATAAGTTAATAAATGTATTAAAATATATGCATATTTTCAATTTAACATTTAAAGAAGTTCTTGTTTTGATGACTAGTTCAGATGCTGTTCTACCATCAGTTAATAACCCTAACTTCAATATGATGATACATTTTTGTAATTAATTTATCACTGATAAAGATTACAATGGTTCTATAAAAATGCTCAGCTTTTAGGTCTTTAACATATCAGTATAAGTGTGTAAAGGATTTTGTTCCATTGAAAGAAATAAATGGCTGGAATTTTATGTCAGTACTACTAGACATGATCTTTGTTTAATGCTGAAGAAGACTGGCATAGGACACAATCTGCTCCCAAGCTTCAAAAACTGGGAAAAGTTAGAAGGAAAGTGGTGTATCAACCTTCCCACATTCATATTGTTTTTAACAACTCCAGTGCTCCATAAACTTTTGTTTCCAACTCCATTAGGTAGTCAAAAGCTCTAAATACTCAAACCCCATAAAACTTGAACTACAGCCCCAACTCTCTGCAGTTGCTTCATTAACAGCAACATCAGTTGTATCAAGAGAGCAGCACAGCCGGTTGCCGCACAGCCGGCCTGCTCACATGGAAGGTCATTCGGCAGCCGCCCAGTCTGGCGGAGATGCCAGAAGGCTTCATGCTAACATGTGGCATGCCCACTCTTTCTGCGTCTTTCTTTCGAGCCCAGCTTTAAGAGCAGGGCTTGCACTGCAGCGTGTTGGTCATCAAATTAAAATTCAGCAAGTTCCTTTTTAGAACACATTTTCCATTGCTGATAAAAACACGTTAAATGTTCTGCAAATGCACCTACTATATAATTGGTATTACGGGAAACAGCAGTTATGTGAAAGATGAAAGAGAAGTGCCAGAGATCTTAGGTTTCTTTTGAAAGGAATAAGGCAACCCCTCCCCCCTCCAATAAACCAGTAAAACAGTCACCAAAACAAGTGTTTTTTTAAGCTCTTCTTCTCTCTGTATCAAATCATTTGCATTAAAGCCCATGAATATTTCACTTAATGTTCAAAATTTCAATTCTTATGGTTGGGGGGGTGGTCACTTCAATGAACATATTTTTCAAAATGAAGGTTCAAAGCTGCTGTGTATACTGAACACTTTAATGCAGGCACTGCACTGTAGCAAGTTGAAAGGAAATCTCATTAGGAGAGGATTCCAAGACAAAAAAAACACCATTGCTGTTAGTGCTAATTAGCAGCTTTTTCTGCTGTTTCAAAAGAAGTTCCAAAAAAACTGAAGGAGTAGATGGATTATTTCACCCCAGTGGTATTCTTCCAGGTCAGGGGTGAGACACCTTGTGAGCATGGTGCTATTTCTTGTTCTGATTTAACAGCAAAAATAGCCTGTCAATTTGTTAATCCAGCAATAATCAGAAATTCAGGTCTGAAACTCTGCAACAACAGTATTAGGAAACAGAAGAGATGTATATGAGAAGTCATGGAGCTCTTCTTTCAAAATTAACTGAACAAAAATTCAAACATTCGCAAAGTTGTCAGTCAGAATATTAAATTCTTGGATGTATTTTAAAAATATCCTGTATGATATCCTAAGACAGTAATCCACTTTAACCCTACTATTAACTGTTAACATGTCAGGTGCACAGGCAGAACCTGTATTTTCCAGCCCGACAGAATGTTGCTGCACTCTGGTTTTGGAAGAGACAAGTAGTGAAGGGACCAACGGGTCAGTGCAATGGAAAATCACATATGACTGACAAAGGGAAAAGAAAAAGATTTTTTTTAAGCATGCTATGATTTTAAACCACCTTCAACTCTTTCTGATGCACTTCAACTTGGATTATAGAAAGGCATAAGCAAGTTCACACCATTGACAAAAATCCCCACAAAAATGAGAAGCCACATAGTCCAGCCTGTCAGGGTGCATAATCACCTGCACCCTGACGGTGCAGTAAGGGTGTATTTACCATACCTGTGTATGTCAGCTTATGTTTTCTTTAACTATGCACAATCATACACAAAAGAGACCTACAATCAGCCACAAATTCTTCATTTCTAAATAGTATACAAGAACCAGGCTTTCTCAGGCTCAAATSCTTAGGCTACTATTAATGCTCAGTACCTTTAAGTATCAGGCATCTGTACAGAACCTACAGACTTGCATATGCAAAACAGTCCTACACCTCCATGATGATACTTGTAGTGCTTGGAAACATAAAAACCAGTGTGTGACAATGCATCACCTTTAATCATGGGTAAGTGTATGTATAAAGGAGATGATATAATCAATATTCCTGTGGTGCATATTGTCGGGACTCTAGTCAAAGAACAGGGACGTAGGAAACTGATATCGCTGCACATTTTAGTTAAAGCTATTTCGATGTCCTTCCTGTGAATTTGGTGATTTCAGAAATTATAGATTGTTTTCAGCTTGACCATAACTCTGAATTTTTTAGGTTATATTTTATTTATCAGGTTTTGCTAACTGTAGAGCTCCTGTATGGAGTACTTCTGTTAAACTACTTATACTCTCAAACTTAACCGATGGGAAATCAGGAAAAAAAAGAGGTTTTTTGTTGTCGTATTTTGTTGTCAAAGCATTGAAAGGCATCTGTTGTTACATGGGAAAAAGTGTATATTCATCCAAATTTCACAGCTTATATTGTTTAATGAAAATCTTTGATAATGGTATCTAAACTCCATAATATTTTCTTTAGGCTGTATTTCACCTTGGCAATAACGTAGTTAAGCTATCCGAGTCCCTTCGAGGGCAGCCACTCTTAGTTCACAAGTTCACTAGAACTTAATTATTGTTGAAGTTCATTTAAAAAAAMCCCATATCCTAACAATGAGAAGTAGGGGAATGTTCAAATTTTCACTGTAGCTGATAGACAAACCTCCCATGGGCTAGAATGAGAGCAGATTGGATGCTCAGATCCCTGTGGGAGTAAGAGAGATGCTTTGCTGTAAACAGTACCGTTATTTTTTAAATACTCTTATTTTTTAAATGCTCTAAGCTGTTTTCAACAGGAATTTATGTCTGTCAAGCTCTCTGATCGCTCTCTCTCTTTTGCATGCATGTTTTCTCTCTCTCACAAAATGCAACACATTTACAGGTTTATGTGGTTCTGAAATACTGAGTTCTTTTAAATCTGCAGCTCATTACTGCCTTTTGATCATGCTAGTGACTGGTATGGCCACACTGTCTCTGAGTGCTAGTGCAGATGGGATAGGAGCAACTATCTGAAAGACACAAATGCATTGGTCTGAACAGAGACATAATCAGTAGGGGCAATAAAGTGCCAGTTTTGATTAGAGGTTTGAAAGCCAAATAAAAGCCTGCTGAGGAAAGCTGAATATTTCTACCACTCATCCTGCACCATAGCACTTGCAAATAGTGAGAGGTGATTAGAGACGATTAGCATGACCTTTTCTTAATAAACAGGACTATAAGTTTTTAGGGGAATGGGTGGTAAACAAAGCAAAGTGCTGGAAAAGAACAGAAATCACATCACTTTTACTAAAGCTTGTTTTGTTTTGTTTTGCTTTACTTTTTTAAATCTGTAAGGTTCTTTCTTTCCATCACTGAAGTTTGATATCACTTGTGTATCCCAAAGCTGGGAACCGAATTTATTGTGTGACCTCACTAAAATTTCTCGGATTGAACTCGCTTTTAGCTACAAAAAAAAGTAAAAGCAGAAAACTCCATGCACATGTGCAACAGTGGTACATAAAAGTGCAGCAGAAAGTTACAGCATTGGATATCAAGCCTGAGGAAAAATTTCAATACCCCAGATACCTACAGATCAAGAGAATCTGATGGCTAATTTTACCTCTGTCACTTGACTAGCTACATTACCTTGATGTGTCTCTCAGTCTCTGTGTATCGTACCCACTAAGACCGTAATGAGAAAAAGCAAAAAGATACCTGCTGCCTTCTCTGTAAAACACTTGTAGCCCAGTCAAAACTCATTGGTCCTTCGGTGCTTCCTTCTCTTTCCTCACAGACAGCGTAGTGTCTGAGCCACTGCATGGGAACAAGCATCGAATGGAAACGTTTCATATTTCCAAGGGCAATTTATTTCAGGGGTATTTACTAACAATACCCTCACATCTTCAATTCTCTGCAGTCTTCCTTCTTCCTGACCCAAACAGGAATATACATTTCCTATCTCTATATTCCATATTTAACCCAGACATTGATGACACTCGAGGGAAGTATTTACAGTTTCTCAGAATCAAACTGTTTGGGCACTGAAGACCAGTATTACTAAAGCTATTGTGTGATGTGGTCTGAAAATCTTCTGGTGAAGAGACAAGAGATTTTTTATTGCAATAATTCAGTCTTTCAGCAAGTAGCAATTTATTTGAAATTTTCATGACTAACTAAAGAAACAGTTTGATGAGATGCTTCATTTTGACTTAACCATTCCAACCTTTATTTTGTATTGCAAAACACAATACAACAAGCAGTTTCCTGAGCATTGGAATTAATGGAGACAGATTTTCCAAAGAACTTATGCTTCATGGGAGATTGTAACTAAGGAATGCATTGTAAACATATCTCTCACTAAACAGCACAGGATCCTAATGTGAGAGAAAAATTAAGATGATATTGGATTCTCTGGTGTTTAAGAGAACACTGGAAAATTAATACAATGAATAAAATTCAAATGAAATTTWAAAAAAAATAACACAAATAAAGCTCTTTCCAAGATTTGGGCATTCATAAACCTCTCTCCGATGTGAACTCTGGTGTGTAACATACAATGAGTTCACATTTCATACTTTACTTTAAAGGGATCATTAGCAGGATTATTCTTTGCCAGGCTATTTCACAAAATTTGTAGGAACTTAATATTCCTGATCCATTTCAAAATACAGTTAAAATTGACCAATGAGTTCCAAAAGCATTAACAGGCAGGAGATGAACACATTTTTTTAAAAAACAGACTAAAAAGTGGAATGATACTATCAAAATGATCACAGAAAAATCAATGTTTCTACCTTGCTGACATGAAGGGTTTGAGTGATGCTGCAAAAGGACAGTTAATGGGACCCAAATCAAATGTCTTCTTTCAAAAAAAAAAATTCAAGATTTCTTTCAGTTTGGATTGAAACAAATTCAGAATATCAACTTTAATTTCTAATTTCCCTTGGGATAAAAATTTGAAGTTTTTGGCAGGAAGAGTATTCAGGTATCTCAGGTTATTTCTGAGGGCTCTAGTTATTGATCCTGATCAGGCCATCATTCCACCATTTGGTGTCTAAATAATATTGAGAATACACCTCTAAAACAAAAAGCCATATCTTAAAGAACAATTCACCCAGTCTTTCTCCTCCACCAACATATCTCTATTAGCTAGGGAAAGAACAAGAAAAATGCATTATTTAGGAAGTTAAACCAATAACAAAGATAATTATATACCTGTGCAGTGCTTTTCTAAAGATTTCAGAGTAATACACAAATAAATGACAGTATGTTCATAAACAGGAAGAAACCAAGTCAGAGGATGAGAGACTTATTCACCCAAACTTTGGACAACAGAGAGCATTGGAACTCAAACTCAGATTTCCTGCTTTAGCTACTGGACTAGGGAATCACTGGGCAAGAGGCTGTGGTGCATAGAGAAAGTGCACGTTTCCTTTACTGTCTTTGGGATGACTACAATACTTCTACAGCAGTGTACATGGTAACCATTCATTTCATTTTAAATTAATATTTTTCAATCAGATAAAAAGAATCCCCATAGAATGAGCAGTCATCAGGTGGCATTTATTTCTATAAACAGAGCTCTTATTAAGCCAGTTTTATCATGAAAAGGTGGCTGGGTGCATTTTTGCAGTGATTTTTACACCA
Organism: Apteryx rowi; assembly: GCF_003343035.1. NCBI lineage: Eukaryota > Metazoa > Chordata > Aves > Apterygiformes > Apterygidae > Apteryx > Apteryx rowi. Next base: position 2,004,541 of record NW_020451094.1, on the reverse strand, counting down.
TATTAAGGACAGGTGTCAAAGTAATGCTTCTAAAGAATTGTAGAGGACCCTGTGACACTAAGTTGCTTAGTGAGGAAGTCACAGGTCAGTGAAGGTGATGCACCCAAGAAAAAATAATCCCAGCTTTACTTATGCAATGATGGTCTTTTAACTGACCAAATATGTGGTAATRAGATTTTCATGTTATAATAAATAGCTCTGTGAAGACATCAGCTCAGTACTCAGTAGTGGTCAAAAAGCAAATTTAGCGTTAGACATAACTGAAACATAATAAAAACTAGAACAGACAATATCATTATGCCAGTGCATAAATCTGAGTCTGCTTCCTCTCAAAAAGCACACTTTGCAGATGGAAAAGGTACAGGGAAAGGCTACGAGAATGATCAAATATATGGCATAGCTTTTGAAAAAGGAGCAACTGAGTGTATTAGTATTTTTCTGTCTGGAAAAAAGACAACTGAAGGATGAATAGAAAGGTCTATAATATGGTGAGTGGAAGGTAGACTGTGAATAGGGATTGATTGTTCACTGTTTCTTTCAATACAAAAAGCAGGGGGGAGAGGGGGGAATCAAATGAAATTGCAAGGCTAGGATCAGAACAAACTTCTTTGCACAGTGTAGAATGGTAAGATATTTCTTCATATAACATGCAGTTAAGTTACGAATTCCTTTCCAAAGAACTCAGCAAATGCTAAAAGATTACATGGGTTGAAAGAAAGACTGGACAAAATCACTACAGAAAAATCCATGATTCCCATTAAAAACAAAGACCTCTCCTTCAGGACGTGTCTGGCTCAGAAATCGCTCGATGCAGGAAGCGTATTTGGAGTATGCACTGCTATGTGTCTGCACAGACCCACGTTCTGCCCTGTGCTCCACTACAGGTCTCCAGCGTTGGCCCCATCAGAGCCGCAAGACCCAGGACCAGACTGACCTTTGGTCTGACTCTGTATCCTGGTTTCTGCCCAGAGCTAGTTCAGGCATGCTTGTGCAGACTATATAGGCATATTCCACAAGCCACAGAACTTAGTCTGCCAGGAGCCGTTTAGTTCTTTTTTCTCACACTTCAGATTTCTCTGACTATCAGTCTTTAAAAGTAAATTAGAGAAATGTTTGGCAGAACAGCCTGCCCTACCAGAGCGTGTGTGTCTGTGAGAGAGAGAGAGAAAGAGAGAGAGACTGGCTGCTGGTGCTTTCAGTAGAATAAAAGGATCTGTGATCCCCTTTACCATGAAAAACTTCAAGTGAGATCCTCAGCTGGGTAAATTGGAATAGTTCCATTGCGGTCAATGGACCTGCACAATTTAGCCTAGCAGAGGATTTAACCTTAGTTGCTTAAACCTCAGAACGGCTCTTAGGTTTGCAAAAGGATGTTGCTGACACACAGGACACTGCAAAATTTTTCAATTTGTCCAGCTGGTTATACTTCTCACTGTAAGTCAGATCTCAGATCCATCTACTCTCTTGGCCATTAATTCTGCTCTAACCTGACCTGATTTGTCCCTCAACCTCATGCTGCCACAGTTCACAACAATTCTTTCACTCGCGCAGCTCCATCTGTCTTAGAGTCTCTGCCTCCCTTCTCCCTTTACTTCTGCGTACTATAAAAATATCCACTGAATTTTCATACTCTGAATAGTGTGACAAGTCACTTCATGAAGGACGCTCCACAAAATGCTGTTCTGACAACAGTATCAAACATATTACATGGTTTATATAACACTGTTTTTGTGCTTCAACATATGAACATCAATCCCTACAAATAAGATTATTTTAAATAAAGTTTTAGCCCAAGAAACCAAGAAAATGGGTGTTGGTGATGCACTGAAGAAATCCGGGTAACAACCAATTAGTGAATACTCATGAGACAAGAACGTTCATTGCATTAATGGCTTTGCAAAGCAGCAGCTCACAACAGAATGCAGTAAAGCAGTCTTGAGACACCGTGTCGGTTTACATCTTAATTTCCCTTGAGGTTGCATTATCCTTTACTTAAGCAAACATGTTTTCTACATGTCTATTTATCACTTATTTTATTTTGGGGGATGGTGGCAGTTGGAAGTTTTGTTTGATTTAAAATATTTCCTCTGCATCTTTCCTACTGTACAAAATACAACTACAGGCAAATAGACTAACTAGAATTTTCCATTTGCTACATTAAGTTTTGTATGGTAAGTGAAGCGATACACTGAAATTACTACAAAATACATGTTAATGGTCCTTGTTTTAATTACACCTTTTATAAGGACAGTTAGTGTTTTTAAGAAGTTGTTTTATGCTATATGTAGGTATGTATAACATGTGGGTAAAGAACGTTTTGAGATATGCTCCTAAGGTGGTTAACAAATTTCATTTTATCTCCGATTGTTGTTTATACCTCCAGTGGATACCATTAGGTTCAATGGCTCAAAAGCTTTTAGATAAGGAGCAGGATTAACTGTTCCAATAGGCAACCATGCGAGATGGCTAGAAAGGAAAGGAGCCCCCCGCACCTATGAGGGAATTGCTCAAGACAGAGGGGCGAGAGAGCAAACTGTCATGCCTATGTGTACAGCACAAGAAAACGCAACCCCAGAGCAAGGAGAGCCTCCAGTACAGGGGCTGCCACAGTTACCCTGCTCACAGCATTGCTCTCTCTTCACAGGGTCCTGCAATGCATCATCCCAAGTGGCAGGTCTCAGCACTTTCCTCCTTCTAGCGTGGAAATTTAATTATTCACTCACCCTTGTATTCCACACAAAGTGCAGCCCCAGACTAACATGCCTAAACTGCATACCACAGCGAAGCATCCATGGCCCCGAGAGGACAGCAACTGAAGCAGTTCAGATAACAGAAATAGTGTAACTGCTTCAGCCGTGAGAAATGCACATGCTAATTAACCCTGCTGCTTCTCAGTAGGAAAAATTAGCCTATGCAGAGCTCCTGCAGCTAGACTGCACCTCATACCAAGATAGCTAGTGTATATAAAGCCTAGTTCAGTAGGTCCAGCAGAGGGTAGGCCCTGCAATAGATTCATTGTGATTTAATGCAGTACAAAAACAGCTCCTCCAAAACATGAAAAGATTCATTTCTTAAAAATACGAAGTCTAGTTTAAAAGCACAGAGCCAGGTGTTGCTTATGATTTTTGTAAGTGTTCACAGACCTACCTAAACACAGTGCTGGAGCACCCCTTTCTGCTTGTAGCCTCTGCACTTTCTGGAGGCTGGATCAAAAAATCCTCCCTAATCCTGGTTGTCTTAGAAGGTCAGTATTGACTTTTCTATCTGCATTGCTGTTTTCTCTTTTCTTTTATGTTCTGTAACTATGTTTTATAGACTACTTTTATTCAAGAAGGCAGCAACACAGAACTGGGGAAGGAACCAATATCACATCCAGCAATAAATAATACAGGCATTTTTCCAGTTTGTCACAGGGGACTTTTGTCATGACTCTAAGAAAAGAATCCTGTATTTCTGTGTGGATTTCCTGGTTAAAAAGGGGCAAATGCACACTACAGCACACTGGATTTGTTACACATGCACTATGGAGTTGATATGCTCAAGTACGGCAGCCATTTGTTACATTTCCAGGTATCTGTCAGATCACTAGACATCCTGGACAAATGGCCATATTCCTCTTTTTCCACCTATGCAAAATTTCTTGTTGGAAAAGGTGATCATGTTCACAGAAATCTAATCATATGATAGCCAGTATCTGACYATCTGACATTATTATCTTTTTCATACTTACTGGGAACACTTCCATTAGTGAAAATAACAGAGAAAATAGAACAAACCAGATTGTTACTAGCTGGTAATAAAGAGCAGTAAAGCAGTGAAGAAAATCAAGCTGTTCTCATTGACAGTGGCTGATCATCTAGCCCTCGCTTTGCAGAATCACTCTGAAGAAGATGAAAGGTGCAAACACAAACTTACACTTCTTTCGCTATCTGCCATTATGTGTCTTCTCAGCATCACATTATTGAATCCTTTATTTAGGCTTAGCAAATTGTAAAACAATTTTTACATATTGCCAACAACGTGGCAGTTGAGGTAATAACCATGTAGCTGCACTAATGACCTCTTCTGCGTTTACCATATGTTATACTTCCCCCTGAAATTCAGTAACTGTTATACAACAGTTTCTTTAAATTGACCGTCTTTAGCAGGTAGTAAATGCAATATAGGCTTGTAATTAAATTTATCTCAGAAGGAGAAGTAGTTGATAAGTATTTGGTGACTTTATGATAATAAGGAATAATGGCAGATCTCAGTTGCTAGCAAACACAACCATGTGTTGAAATTGGATTTTGTTTAGCTTTTACTAGCTATTTCAGTTTTGCAGAGGAAAAAATTTATACATAAATCTGGTAAACTGGAGCCACACTTTCCACTGCTGAGCTGTCAGAGACTTGATTCTGCAACCAGATCTCCATGAGGGAGGTGGGTGGAAGGGCAAGGACACCACCACAAGTTCACCCCCCTGGCCGGCACTGCAGGTTCAGAAACTCAAAGCATGTGGTGTGACTTCAGTGGATGCTGTGTAAAACATCAGTTTTGTATCAGAATTGAATGACAAGATAAAATAGGATTATTTTTTTTTTAGTTAACTGAAAAAATATCTGAGGTCAGGTAATTTTTTAAAGCCTGTTTTGCCAGCAGTGAGAAGTTTCACACTCACTCAAACACTCCATGCCCGAGAGATTTGACTCACAACTGTTTTGTTTCATGTATAGCTTGTCGAGAAAAAAGAGAAATAAATAAATAAAATAATATACTTGAGAGTTTAACCCCTGGGTCAGATTATAGTAGAGAAGGAAAAAAACCCTGCTTCAACAGGTTTAAGTAGTACAATAAATCTGTTCTGACAGATATTTGACAGGCATGTTTTTGCTGACCTCTTTTTGTTTGGGGAGATGGGAAGGAAAGCAGTGTTTATTGAAGGTCATTTTGAAACAAATAAGCAATAAAAAACATTCAGAGAATTGATATGATTTTGTTGCACCAGCTAAAGGACTGTCTATGTGAGTTTAATAGGATACGAATTTAGCTCACTGTATTTACTTTTCAGGTCTGGCAGACTACATTGTGGAGTCCTCACCTACATTTACTACAAATCAAGATGCTTTAAAATATATATTATATCTTAAAGAAGGTGTTTTTCTACTCATGAATATAAATATAAAAATATTCCTGGAGATACAGTGCCTGGAAGCAATTTTATGACACCTTTTCTATGGGAGGCAATTAGCATATGAGTACATTTTAACACTAAGTATTTCTAATTGAATACAGTTCATGAACATTTCAACAAGCTAGAAACAAACATGGTAATCAGAGAAGAAGAAACTCTCCTCCTGTGAAGTTATACGTCTCATTAAGCTAACAGAAAGAGAACCTTCCTGTGAGGACTGTTGGTGCACGTCACTTGAAAACCATGGAGCTGTAATGATTTACACCAGCTGAGGATCTGGCTCCTTAAGAAATTATTGTTCTTTTGTTTTTTGCCAGCTGCATAATTTTAGGTGGAAAAACACTGCTACTGAATCAGAAAATAGTAAATGATGACAGGAGAGAGAAAATTTGAAAGTCATGGTGAATTCTTGCTTTCAGTACTATAGCTAGTACTATAGTAGTACAGTGTCAGCTATAAGGCTGGTGGATGCAACAGCAGGGAAGAAACTTTCCTTTTAAAAATTACTTGTATTTGTAGCTGGAAGGAGAACATAAGGGAAGAACGCAAGAACAACGCTGCTGGGCCAAACCAAAATGCCAATTAACATCAAACACCATTTCCCATGGCAGCTCTAAGTCAAATACACAGAAGAGTATACAAATGAGAAAAGCATATTCGATACTTTCCTCAAGTACTCTCCAACCTTCAACAATTTTCAATCAGGGGCTTCCTGATTTGAGACGCCTTTTTTTACAAATTAAGTGCCCTTCATTGGGCAGCTCTCCTACAAGCTCTACCAGTTTCCCCTTGTATCCATAAAAAGGAGAAGAGACCTTAAATAACTACAGTAAATATTTAAAGGAATCTATAACCACCCAGCTTTAAAGAAGAATGTAGATTAAGAAACTGGGGCACTCTAACATCTTTGGAGCCCTGGCTTTACCTCATAATGGCAGGAAGTATGAAAAGTTTATCAGAGGGTATGTATAGGAAGTAAGGCTAACATTTTACAAGAATTCAAAAAAATTAGATGCCTGGAGCATGCCAGAGTGATTTTGGACACTACTTTGAGCATTTTTAAGTGGCTGAAAAGCATTTCTGGTATTTCAGACAGTTCTGATATTTCTTCAGGACAAGAATATACATGTCAAACTCTGATGATGATTTCTGAATAATTTTGCAGGCTTAATGGAAGTTTCTGCAGAGATGTCAAAGGTTGAATGGACATGGAAAAAGTAAACAGCTTGTTATTCTTAGTAGTGATCCTGTCTAGTTCAGTTTGGAGTTCATTAGTGGGACAGTGTAGGGAAGTTTCCACCACAGTGACCATTCTAGACTTTTTTAGCTAGTAAGACAAAAACACAGTTTCTGAGTTTATCAAGCTATCACTTAACACAAGTACAAACTCATTTTTTCTCTTCCTTTAGAAACAATGTTTAGTTTATTTGTTGATCATAATATCTACAGTATAGAAGCCAATACAGTATGAAATACTCTCCCAAAGTAATTTTTTTTTGCTAGTGTCATTCCTTAACTGTGATGTAAACAAAGGCTATTTTTAGCCTAAAATCTGTAGATTAAATTCACTCTGAAGTCTYGATAGACTTTTTCTAGCTTACAGTCTTATGTTTCAAGGAATATTTTGTTAGTCGTTGTTCAAAAAAGCCATATCTATAATAATAGCTAGTTTTGCCTCCTGATTAAATATGAACTAACATTTCAATTTCTTTTCCTCTTAAGACTTCTCTTCTAACATTTATAGCTGAAATTCCTTTAAAGCCTATCACTTTGTACAGGTAAGGAATAGTGAAAGAAAGATTAAGAATAGTAAATTATTCTATAATTGGTATTGCTTGTTTGGAGGAAGAAAAAGAATTTGGCTTTGTACAGTTAAAAGTTGACACTTAAAACTTATTTTTCAATCTTGGATAAAGAGAAGAAATTAATCTATATTTGGAAAAATCTGTAATTTGAATTGTTTTGTCAGCATCATAATATGACATATAGGACATCAATCAGCCATATAACAACAGAAGTAGCTCTTGATTTTTCAAAATTGTGTTTTGAAATTTACCATGTACTTTTCTTCAAAGACTCATTAGGGGAATTGTGTGATGGATACAGTTTCATTTTGCTATCCTCCAAAGGCTGAAAATTTGATACAAGTGTTCCATATGCCATGTTTCTAAGAAAGATGGAATACTTCAGGGGGCTATTCTGTATCTGACTACAGGTTACTGTATAATTGTAGCTTGTCAGCCTGTTGTCATCATTTGCAGTATTTAATTGTAAGCTTGAACATTTCATTATAAATAGCTTACTGTAACCTTGATAATTCTATTCACTTTTTGTTGATGGCTCTTGAGCAGCTTATAGCGTAACCAAAACCACAGTACATAATAAATATTTTACAAAGGCATCAGTTGTCACCTATTTATCATTCATAATGTGCTGTGAATGCACCATAAAATATGTATTAGCACTTTATAGATGTTGTGCTATTACTAACATATATTTATATACATTATTAATCCTTTGTAAGTCATACAGCATTGTACCAGCACAAAAAACGTATTCAGAAAGTTGTTGCATGATTCAAACGATTGGATCAGAAAGCCATGAGTCATTTGAAACTCCCATGCAGACCAGGTTTTGGCTGATAACTAAGTCACAGCTTAAGGGAAGGGAAATTTATGTGATGAGACTTATTGGAAGGAGTAAGTATACTGTATAATATCCTGGCTCCCACACTCTGTGGGGCTCTGGAAGGCTATCAAATGACAGTAAGTATTTGAAAAATAATACCTAAATCAAATGATCAGCTGTGTATGATTTTTCTTCTTCTCTTCTCCTGAAACTTTTTGTAAGGTTTGATTTAGTTCAGATTCAGAGCTTTGTTTTAAATCAACCGCACAGGTAAATTTAGAATGCCCAAAACTGGAGAAAAAAAACAGTTACTGAATGATCTAGAGAAATTTGGGAAGCAAGAGCAGACAACTTAGAAAAATTCAATACTACTAAGAATAAAAGAGAGTAAAAAGTGCATATATAGAAAGAGTGGACAAAGTAAAAACACCAAAGTGAAATTTTCATACTATTATGATCTTGCCTTTTTCATATAAATAGTGATATAATTTTCTCATATAATATATGCAATTAGGGCAAAGATATGAAAAAGATAATCCTTGAGAAGATTTTTGTCAAAGACTTTTGAGTACTATTCACCTCTCCGCTCAAAGTCATGGGATCTAAAGTTGTATGAATAATTGATGCTTCAGTTCAGAGTTCTTCCTACTTTCTCTATTTTTCTTGTCCAATGAATAATTCATTATTTTGCAAAGTGGAACACTTTAAATAGGAAAGATTAAGAGACACCTATCTTCAAATACTCCATATCACTTGACTTGGAAAAGCAATACACCTAAGTTCCTGGATTTGGCAAACAACAGACCTGAATCCATATTTCTCAGATGCTGAAAAGACGTGCAGCAGCGAGTAGAAGGAACACCAGTATCTCCACTGTAGTTCTAGGAATTGCGCCTAAGCCTATTGGGAAACCAGCTCACAAAAATCAAAATGTTTCATTGTGAGTAATGCTGAATGACTCGTTTCAAATTTTCCTCAATGTTTTTCTTTCCTTTGCCTAAATCTATTCTTTGAAATTGGGTCAAGATGGCAAATAGCTTTCCATTTTTTAAATTCCATTTTTTAAATTCCATTTTTTAACTAATAAATGATTCCCAGAAAAAATTTTGCCTAGTTCCAATATTATCATATATTCATTGTGAACTGATCTACAGATGCTGTGATTTTTAATACTATATTATCAACTTGTGATTTTAAGTGTGTGTTAGTATGTCACTTATTTTTGTTTTCTAATATTTCTTATGAGGTATTATTACACTGTTGTTAGAATGAGTAAATGTTGCAGTCCTTAGAATTTTTGTATTCATTATTATTTGAAATTTTAATAAATGCTTAAGATGAATTCATTTCTAGGACATTTATAAATGAAAATCAGAAAGATAAGAGAGAAGATCCTGCCTCTTGGTTCAGACACTAGATTGTCTGATTCCTTCTCGAGCCCCCCCAAAACATTGTTTTGTTTCAATTCAGTGTTTTAATTTATATTTTACTTTATTTTAAAAATACTTGCCTGCATCTTCCATGCCTCAAAACTATATCACCTTTGTGAATCTTCATTTTGATAGGCAAGTTGTGATTTCCAGATCACTGAAAATTGAGACACGTAGCTATAAGTCGTAATTATTCTCTATGTGCTTTATTTACATAAAGTGAAACAGTTTGAACAGGCAGTATTGGAAAGATCCACCCCAGAATACTCAGAGGCCACAGTCTGTACGTTTTTTTTAATGAGCAAGTAACAACAGTAGCTTCGATTGACTTATGTATGTAAATTTAATGCTAGTTTAAAATACCCGTTGCATTCATTAGCTGATAGGTGGCCGACCTGAAACTTCTATAAAATTGTCAGCACATCTCTACTTTATGGTGACAGATGGCATCCTTATTATCTTCTTAAGCTTTTCATTCCAGGCTTTTAATTCCAGTCATACTGAAGTTTAAGTGACTATGTTGTCAGAATACAACAGCTCATAATGTTTTTATTACTACTTTAAGCCTTTCCCAATCTTATTTAAATGAGTGACAAGGGAATATTTTTATTTTCTTTCATTTTTTCCCTTCTTTTTTTCACATTAACTATACAGTAGAGATTTGTGAATCTTCAAACTTCTTCTAGTAAATCCATAATTAAAATGTTCCATCTACTCAAGCAAATTTCTAACTTAGCTCTAAAATTCACAGTCCACAACAAGCACTGAAACATTAACGACAGGCTGCATGGTATATCTAGAGAAAAACTGGGAGCAGAAGATGAGAAAGGAAGGCCAGCGCGCTCTATAACACCATACTTCACTGCTTAGATGTCCAAAGTAATTATGTGCATTACAATTTAATTAGCCTGTCCATATAATGTGTGCCTTTAATTATTCAACTATGGCAAGTCATCACTATAGCTCAGCTCATGCCTGCCTCTGAGACATGCCACTGCAATATGTGCTGCTGTTTKCAAGCTTGTAATTAATATTCGTCTCCTGAATGACTTTTTACGCAAATCCCCTGCAGCCAATCAGCCAAGGGACCCCCCCTGAGCTTTCAAGTACTGTTTTGTTGTGAACAGTTCACACGTTTTATTCATACGGTAAAACTCTAATGGGAGGAAAAATGAGCAGGAAAAGTTGTTACAACTTTCTGAAATACTACTGCTTGCTAATTGGGTAAAACACTAAACAAAAGTCTGCTTAATTTAAGGGAAGCCTTTCCAGTGATTTCAACAGATTTACTATAAAATAGATTATGCCCTTTAAATCTACACATTCATTGCCTTTCTTGATGTGAACATCCAGCAACATTCTTCATCCTGCATTACAGCGGATTCCTCTTAGACCCAAGAACTCAATAACATGAAAGAACGGAGAACATGTGAWGAAGGTGAAAAATACTATTTTCTCCTCTTTCCTCTCTCTTCCCAGCATGACAGCACTCACAGAATAGGAAAGTGAATGTAATTTTAACTCCCTCCTTCCATAATATTACATGGTTGTACTCTTGTGTTGTTTACAGCTGTTTCCATTAACAGGAAACATTTCCAAGGGATAAAAAACTCAAACTGCATTTATTTTTAGTGCAACCCTAAGCTACTCTAAATTACTTAGGTGAGCATGTTATTGAAGAGCTTCTATACCACATCTGCCTTCTTAAAACCCTATGTTTTGGGGGTCACTATTTTCTTGATTTTACATGGAGGAACTGTGTAATTCAAAGTTCACTCAGCATAAGGAAGTTTGGGGCAGAACAGATTTCTGTTCTCAAACCTGCTTTAGCAGCTCTCCAGTTATAGCAGACTTAGTACCTAACAACCATTTACCAAAAAGGTTCTATTATAAAATCACAGCTTAAGGCTTCTAGCTTCATTATGTAGTTTACATATTACTGCTATTATTTAAGACTTATTAGACACATCTTCTAAATGGAACATCTGACAAGCCATAAAAATGTCACCAATTTTATTCTCTTCACCTCCTCACATGCCCTGGATAAAACTTTGCTAATAAAACAAATTTAAAAAACAATTTTTCTCTTTAAAAGAAAAGCTATTCACTTAATCTAGTAGACTGGGTTAGGCTACTAACAGTTCAGAAGGGAAGGCCTCTTATCATAAGTTTCAAAATGGACCTGATGGTGATAGATTTGGACCCACAGTACATCTAAGTCCAAGTTTCAGGACAGGAGTGTTTTCTACCTCTCTGTAATTTGTTTTATAAATATGACTTAAATATGTGAGTCCTCCTCTGTGTATACAGGATATCCCAAGAAACATATCTATGAGTCTGTTGACTACATCAATTAATCTAGGAGTCTTATTTGAGGAACAAAACAGTATCCATCTTTCCATTTGTATGCATAATCCCTAGTATAACCCTTTATATCTCCTCTACATGCTCAACTGCAGATGGGCTTTTTTCGTCCTCCTGTAAGACAAATATATGAAAACAGTGATGAATGTGACTAGCTTCTTCATGGTGCTATGTCAAATTGTACATTCCAAAATTCTCCACACTCATTTATAAGGGACTAGGATCCTGTTACTATAGTAACTGCAGTTTTACATGCCCTTGCTGTTCTGTCGTTAAAAGCTTTGCCACAACATAGCTGCAAGATTTTTTTTCTTTTCATTTAATGCTATAAATCATGAGCTCTTCACTAAGCAGTCACATATAAAGATTTTCAAACATTTCTCTCATAAAAAACCCTACTCTTTAAACCTGTCTCTCCTGAAAGAACTAAAACAGTAGGGGAGTGATTTCAATCAGTGATTTTAAACTGCTTGATTTAAAATTGTTAGGTCTGAGCTTTGTAAAAATAATTTGAAAAAATTTGATACTGCATTTTTAATTTATAATGCACCAAATTATAATTTTTAACATAGCACAACTGATACCTTATTTGAATTTATAAAACTGCCATAAGCAAGACCCATTGTACTAAAAAATAAGATCTAAATCCTTCACAACCTTAACCTAGAATATAACATTACTCACACGTTTGAAGATAAGAATCTGCATAAATCTTGCAATACTAGGAACAAACTTTTTTTATTAGTAACTGTTTAAATGGGTGCCATTTCAAAAAGAAATTCCTTTGGTGTTAACAGTTCTAGAATTATCATTTTCATTACACTTAAATATATGTATGTTATATTATAAGTAAGCAGCAGTATTCTACTGCATGGCAGGAGCTCACTTGTCACCAACATGAGACTCCCAAGCTATAAGCACAAATGACATYTGCCTTTTTTAGGAGTCGAGCCTCTATCTGTGAACTCACCACCTCCCTGTTCCCACTATACGCTATCCACATGCACTGTGTCATGGTCCTACCTTCGTCGCTGATACTGTTGCTTACCTGCTTCTTCCATGGGGTATGATGTTGTGTGTGATAACAACAGTGTCCACAAGAAGTTCAGCATACTCTCAGGTCTTGCTCCATGTCCACTGACTGTACCTCCAGCCCACTCGCTGCCTGTGGGCGCTGTCTGGGAGATACTTTCAAATCCAGCCAGGGGAATTGGCAGAATCATCCTGGGGAATGCCAGAAAGATTGCTAAAGTTACACATCATCTTGTGACCAAATCCCAAGAAGTCTGTGGGGTTTTTTTGTTTTTGTTGCAATCTCAATATCATATTCCCAGCTGGTGCTAAAACATATGAATTCTGCAGCAGTGCACTGTGTCCCATTGTTTGAACATCGTATCTCAGTTTAAATTTCTGAATTTCTTTCCTAACTATGGTTTAGAATAATTTTTATTGTTTTTAGGGCTCTTAGCCCAAAAATATATATCTGAAGTCCTTCAAAAAGTGTTACGTAAAGGTACCAGTTCAATATTCCAGAGGCTGTCCCATTAACTGTAATCAACTCCCAACTGTGACATCTTTCTGACACGGTTAAGAGGTTTCAGATCAGAGAAGACTCTCATGCAGCCTGAAAATTCTTTTCCCACCACAAGGCAGCTGATCCAGCCTGTAGGTGTTACAGAAGGTAAAATGAGGACATTTATTTACAGAAATGTCCTATCTCTATTGGTTCCAGTACACAGTTTTATTATGTGGTTTCAGGATACATTTCAGGACCCATGTCTTACTTTACTATGCCCTCTAAAAATCCATCTCCTTGACATGCATCCTTATACCTTGTTAAAACTTTGAAAAAGCCCAATAGGAATTCCTCTCCTCTCTTGCTGAGAATATTTTGGAGCCATATTGTGATCAAGTCCATTGTTTTGCACTATCCTACTGCACAGAAATGCTGACATTTGTGTATATGTCAACTACTATAAATTCTCAATGAAAATGCTTTCTGCTTATTTGGGGTGTCTCTCTCTTCAGTTTCACAATAAACTGAATTATGCTCAAATAGGTCAAGGCCAGACAGCACTTTTTGCATTGCACTGGATTTGCAAGTATAGGGTCTAACTCTGAAGTTACCACTTTGAAGGCTTAATGGATTCTGTGGCTGATGGTAGCTTTGCTACCTTGCCTGCACTGCTCAGAAATGGCAGTGGATAAATACCCAATTGCCCATGAATTCTCTCCATGGCATCATCATTGCTGTGACAACTTTTCTTGCCTGGAAGGCTCTAACATCTTATTTCTGAGCCAGCTATCACTGTCTCCAAGTATGCCCTCAGGATATCTGTGGAAGTGAGAGCTATTTTGTGTTTCTGGTTTGTCAGAGAAATTTCTAGTGACACAAGAGGGAGAAATTCGAGTAGATGGAGGCCCAGGTACTGTCCCAATTTTTTTTCCTAAATAATTGATATAAATGAAAGATGTTAAAAAGTATAAGCCCACCTGAAGGCTAAAACTCTCCCTCTGTTCACTGCCAATATCCAAGTAGTGAGGGATAGTGCACTGTACTTTTATGAACTCTGTCTTCAACTTTTCATATTCATTTATTACAAAGCCAATACAGAATAGTTGTTTAGAGACGAGCAGGAGTACTGTGGTATCATGTTATCTGCTGTTTTTAATTATTTCAAGTTGAAAAAGGCCGTTGGTCCGAAAAAGCTAACTTGCAGGTAATGGGATAAAGATAGATGTTATCAGCAGCACAATTAGCCTAATGTACAGCCCACAGTTACTGTACCTGTGTGCAGTATGCATATACTGTACATGATATAAATAATTTTCATATATCATGAACCTAATCTTTTTTTTATAATAACTCATATTTCAGTAAACTAAAAAGCTCATGAAGTTGCAAGTGAAGAAGGACATTTCTTTCACCATATTTAGAAACACAGCCATGAAACTTGAATGACTGAAGGACAAGGTGAATGAGTCATAAACACTTCCTTTCCCCTGTTCCTCCAGAAAATCTAAAATGTTGGAGCTCATTTTAGGAAGAGAATTCATGTTTTTCTTCTCATAATCCTTCCCATATGTCAGCTAAGTGCAGWTGGATACACACAGTACTATAAGCTCGGTAACCTTTTCTTTCTGTGTAGGACAAAACTAACCAAACAAAAAAAACCAGTTTGTTTGAATTAATGATTATTTCTGAAGATTCTCCTCATCCAAATTTCCACTCTGTGAGTGTCCAATTAACTAGGGATGAAAAAAAAGCACATAAGATAGCAGAAGAAACTGCAGCAACCCTCACTAATCCTTCAAAATGAATCCAACCCAAATCTCTTAAGAAGGTCAAAAATGCAGCTCCTTTTTTTATTATTCATGCTGTACTTCCAGTTTTTGTCTTTAGCCATAATCATTTGCAAAAGGCTAATTCTTCTAGCGGTAATCCAAGAAAACACAAATAACAGTACATGTATGAGTTGTTCAAATAGAACATTTTAATCGTGACTTCTCAGACCTACATATAATTCATATATACACAAATGTGACTGTCAAATTTCTACATATAATTTACTTTAGCATTTTATATGTAAATGTATTATTAAGTAAAAGGAAATTACCATTTAGTTCATGTCTGGCTCCAGAAGTAAATTAGCATTTATATCTGGAAAGGCAAATATAATCCCAGAATTGAAGGTGAGGTAGATGATAGGTTTGTCTGGGCAATAGGAATACTTGGGGGAGGCAGAGATGTTTTTATGTTGTCTTCAACAATGAACTGTCTAGCAATTAGCACATGGAAAATAAAGATGCATGAAAATTTATCTGATACTTTCATGCACATACTTCCAAAAATGTGGTACTAGTAATTCACAATATTTTGGTTGGTGGAAATTTCAAGCATTTGAACATTTACCTAATCAGTGCATATCACTGGCTGTCCATAAGATTAGACTTGTGAATTCACTACATCAGCTTTTCCTATAGTAGTTTAGGCTTCTCAGTATGTGTATTGTTGGATTCACAATATAATTTTCACATCAGTTTGTCCACTTCATAGACCATTCTTCCAATGCGTTATAAAAAGGCAGAAAGATCACTTTCCAGGACACAGATTTTTTTGTACCCACTTTAATCATTCTTTGAAAGCTCCTGAGACTTGTTCTTGAATCTAGCTAAATAGAAAACCTCCACTTCAACAGCTCATTCAGAGAGATGAAATTCTGCCTACATGATTGAACATCTTCTCGATCAAAAAATAGCAATCACTGAATACATCAATGAACAATGACATTGGGGAGGGCACTGTTCTTCATTCTGTCCGGTAGACCATGGCAAAACATTTCTTTCATATCAGAGATTGCTACTGAACGAGTCAGTGTTAGAAAAGCATCTGGTCTTATACTCTTTTTTTTCCTATTTTTAAAAATGATTGAAAATTCAAACTTTCTCAAGGTTCTGCTGTTAAAGTAGTGAATTAGTTTAAAATCCCATTTCATCTTACATGACACTGGTGTTCATTAAATGTTAGGATTCCTCATCCTGTAGTCATAACATTAGGTTTCTTTCCAGGTATGTCCACAGTGAGTTTGGCATGACATCTTATATACTTTTATAAGGGCAGGGCTTCTTTAATATGTACTTTGACATACATATGGGTAGAGCTTTTGGAAACATTCTTAGGATTGTTCTCCGCCATAAAATTTGCCATAGCTACATGTTTGAGGCCCCAGTGGTTTGAAAAAGCTAAGTTGTCACAACTGGTCATTGTGGATGAAGGGGAATTATAACACAAGCAACACACAATCCTTACTTTAACATGGCTGAGATATGCAAAGACGGTCAGGGGCTGGAGCATGGGATGTACAAGGAGAGGCTGAGAGAACTGGATTTGTTCAACATTAAGCAGAGAAGGCTTTGGGGGGACCTTACTGCTCTCTACAACTTCCTAATGGGGGGGTGCAGAGAAGGTGGAGCTGGATTCTTCTCAGAGGTGTACAGCGGAAGGACAAGAGGCAGTGAATACAAGTTGGAACACAGGAAGTTCTGACTCAGTACAAGATAAATATTTTTTACCGCATGGGTGATCAACACTGGAACAGGTTGCCCAGAGAGAATGTTGAATCTCCACCCTTGAAGATGCTCAAAACTTGACTGGACAAGATGCTGAGCAACCTGCTCTACTAGGACCTGCTTTGAGCACAGGCTGGACCAGGTGACCTCTGCAGGTCCCTTTCCATCTGCATGATTCTCTGATTCTGTGTTTGACTTTCAGATTTATCACACTTCACTCAAATTTTATGTCCCCTCAGTTTTACCACTGAGCACTGTTCATGTCAGAACTAAGACTGATGGTATTAAGGTTACAGACAGAGAATAATTTATACAAAAAGAATGAATAACCCACATTTGTTAGTTCTGGGTCTGCCTCATTTCAGGTAATTGATAGGCACTGCATCTCACTCTAGAGTTTTGGCATGGATATGGGGACACATTTGAAATTAGAAACTTACYTGACTTGCTCTATTGTAGCTTTCTTCTATGGTACTTCCCACTATGCAAGAAGTTGGAATACTAATGCTTCTTTTCCATTTCTCAGATAACATTTCCTGACACTGAGGGATCCTTAACAGAGTTACATCACTGTATTTCTCTTGGCATTCTAGGCAGGGAAGACAATAAACCTTATACTGCAGAAAGTCATCTTGAATACTTAAGCTTTCTGTAACCACTAGTTAATATCTCAAAAGTATACAGGAACATGATGTACAAGCATTACTGTATTAGCAGCTCTCACATTTAGCATTGACTCAAAATATAATGAAAAGGCTCAATCTGGCTACTGAAATCTACTACTTCAGTGGGCATTTTCCAATTTTCTAAATTGGAATTGGAAGCAGTTTACCTCAGTGGAATACTATCAACTTATTAAAAAAAGTTAAAAATGAGTGCTTTCACTTTTTATTCTGCAGCTTACTTTTTTCTTGGCTTCACATGAATTATGCAGCTTTCATTGGCATATGGAAGGAGGCAATAGCTACCAAAGGATTTAATAGTTCTGGAGCCACAGGTAAAGTACAATTTAAGGGCTTTTTCCTCTTTCCTAAAAAGTGGAAAAAGAGGAAAAATACATTACCTGCCATCTCAATTTAATTAGATGCATGGTCATTTAATTTTCTTAAGATGTGGTTTAAAAAATAGAAACAAAAAAAATTCTTTATGCCATCCGGGTAGTAGAGATGAGGCAGAAAAAAAATCATGAAAACATGAAAGAGGAGGAAAAAAAAGCATATGAGAAGAGAAAAATCCAAGGAAACAAAAACGTTGTGCTGCAGATTCTGGACCACATCCCCAACCAATATAAATCATTACCACGCCAGTGAAGTCAACACAGCTACTTCCATCGCCTTTACCAAAGGATCTGGCTCCCTCTTTTCATGAGATTCTTTCTCCTTGGCTCACCGTAGGTCAAGGAACTGACAAGTGACATGGTCTACACAAACCTCAGCTATATCAAAAACTCAGTGTCTAACCCACAGGTGAATTAGCTTGTGTTTATTGCTTTGCCTGACATAACATTTTAAAGAATAATCCTGAGAGTTACTTTTAATGAAAATGTTAACAGACTTATTAAATTAATATACATGCTGCTGATGCGTATTTCCCAGGTTGTATRTGACATCTATTAAATCTATATGTGTAGATATTACCCTACGTTTTCTTGTGAGATACTGTAATTGATCAAATGGGAATATACTTAGTCATTTTCATGGCTTTCCTGGTCATCTTAATCCTCGCAGGTATAAATTATAGTGGCAGATATACTGGAGACTTTCCAAGTTTGTCTTCTAAATTATGAGGTGCTCAGCAAAAGCTATGCTGCTGACTCCTTTCACACAGAATATATAGTGGAAGACAGACCCCAAAAGAACAGAGGCTTGAAACTAAGCATATATGAGTCCCCTCTCACTGCCACTGTGCTTTCTCTCCAACACTCGCTCACACACACACGCGTGCACATGTGCATAAACACACACACGTGCGTGTGCACACATACACATTCATACACACTACACTCTAAGTTTTAGTGCCTTTAATTTTTTTATTTTATTTTCCACTAGGCAAACCTCCAAAAATTATCTTAGGTACACACTGGAAATAACTTGGC
Source organism: Apteryx rowi (assembly GCF_003343035.1). Lineage (NCBI taxonomy): Eukaryota > Metazoa > Chordata > Aves > Apterygiformes > Apterygidae > Apteryx > Apteryx rowi. The sequence continues at coordinate 1,985,781 of NW_020451094.1, read as the reverse complement.
ACAGCATCCTTTCCCTGCTGCTTTCCCTCGTTCCTTTTTTCTCCCTTTTTCCACCTTCTCATTTCCTCCTTGTTAAGTCTCCCTCTTTCTCATGAGCAGACTTATATAAGGACCCGACTCTGCCCTGAGAAGCAGGCATGCAACTCCCACTATTCTTAAAGAAAGCTGTCTGAGTGAATACAGCAAAGGGCTGCCATGAGCCAACTGGGAGAGAACTTGTACCTCATTAAACCACTTTACAGATATTTGCCTTTTTTTTTTAAGAAACACTTTTGCAGTTTTTTTAAACTACCTTTTTGTTCAACTGAATCCTACGGTTAAGTTGCATATCTCAACATGGAATTAAAACAAGAACCACAAAATGACTAGCCTATAAATATATACAGTTTTAAAACTCCCTACCGAACTGTCCAATAGTAAACTATTGCAAAAGTACTGCATTAATGCTATGAGGATTTACTGTAGATCCTTTATTGATGTATTTGAACAGTTGCTTTCACTCCAGTGACCGTAGTCTTATGACTAACTGCTCACTAGTGTGAACAAAGGATTCGCAATTGAGCCAGTAATGGTTTGGGCAAACTAGGCAGCTTCTTAGAAACAGAGCCTCACACATACGCAGGGTGGCTGACTGTACTACCAATGGAATAATTTCCTTTACATCATCGAGAAAAACTTCAGTCTCATTTAAGTGAATCTTCTATTTAATGTTAGTTAATTTTCAGCCCCTTCCCATCAGTCCTCCTGTTGTGAGAATAAGCAGTATGCACAGTTTAAAAGTTTAAAAGGAACACAGATAATTATTCGAACATTTGGTATAAGGCATGGAGAGAGACAGATACAGAAAGAGAAAGAGGAAGGGAAATTCTTAAGACAAGCCAAAGTCAAACTGCATGTAAGGTTAGGGTAAAAAGAGGCAAAACAAGAAAAAGTGGTAATTATAGAAAAGGACTTATGAAAACCTGAGAATGGGTCTGTTATTCTAGCTCATTTCAGTATAGTACATAAAGCCTCCCATGAAAATTTAAACAAAAGTAAGAGGATTTACAGAAGGTCTACTGTAAAGTGAAGTCCTGTCCCTGCTTCCCTTGAGCTGTCAAAGTTGGTGTTAAATCAGTAAATGCAGCATTAGACCTAAAGGGAGAAAAGAAGCGTAGAGAAAAGAACTGAGCAGATAACTTGGGTAATGCTTCCTCCACCACCTTACGTTCCCTTTGTGATAATAAAAAAAGAGCTCCAGCTGCAATAATGACAGCCCTAATTACAGAAAAAGTACCACTGCTTTTTAAAGCTGTGAGCTGATGGGTTAAACTGCAGCCGAACGTACCTATTAATATGCTGTTTAAATATGTGCCCAGTCATTTTGCCAGGTGCAGTATTGTTGTTGCTCGCATTTGAGGCAGTCAATCAAAAATACAACAAGAAGTTGGATGAAAGGGCAAGTAATAACCTCCCATGGCAACGCCTTGGTCACATATGATTTGTTTGCTGAAATTGAGGTCCAAAGTGACAATTCTGTTCTTGACCTTGTGCCCATTCCAGGGTGTATGTCTGTTCTTGTAATGAGCTGCCTTGCTTAGTTTATATATTCTATGGCATGTCATTATCTTTTTCTGGATTTTTTCCCTCTTTACTTTATGATGCAGTAGGAGTCATTCCTTTAAATCAGGATGCAGTTACCTGTTGGCAGTGACTTTTTACCTCATGAAAATGTATTCAAAGCCCCCTACTCCCTGCTAATAAACAGAAATGGCTATTGAAAGATTTTGAGAGGAAGAAGAGGGGGGTTTCTACTGGAAATCTACAGAATAGACCGATCATCTGAAAATAGTACAGAAATGCAAGACACATAAAAAGAATTCAYGCATTTTATACCTGAAAAGGGCTCTAATGAAAGCGCTCAAGAAAAACATTCATGCCCCAGGCTAATGGTATAGTCCAAAATCGTAGAAAGCTCATTTCCTGCATTTCATTCAAACACAGCTATGCTATGTACACGCAGCTTTTGGTGGGGCACTGGCAGTCAGGAGGGTCATGCTTGGAAGCGCTCACTAGACAGGCAGTTTACAGCTCTGTGCTCAGGTACTTAGAGTTTAGAATTTTAACATTAGGCACTCAGGTGTCCCTGTGTCGAATGTATAATTCCCAGTGAAGTTACACATTTTGTACAAAGGCATAGAATATAAAAGAGCATTAATTTTTTAGGGCTATCAAGCAGAAATGCCACTATTCAGAGATACAACTGCAGAATATAGCCCTGCAGTGAACAGAAAGTACAGATAGAGGATATTTTAGTGGGAAATAACATATAGATGTTGCCACGTACTAATATTATGACAAAAACCTTTTCTGTCACTAAGCAAGATCATAAACTACCCTAATATATCTTTGCAGAGAAGTAAACAGGAGTTAAGTAAACATATACATACACTTCTATTCTCCCATTCACTCTGCTTGAGCTTTAGGCTCATGGAGTATAAGTTCTGGACACTCAGTGGTTCTGAAAACCTGCTAATATTTAAGCAAGAAAAGGATAAAGAGAGGACAGGGAGTGAGAAAATCTTTGGCTCTGCCTTCCAGACATGCTAGTCAACAGTAATGAGCCACCGCAAGAGATTATTTGACTTTGCAGAGAGCTGCAAGACTTCTTCTCCCTTGGAGCTAGTGGAATGCAATTGCCACTGCTTTCCTGGACTGTCTCTTTAATCATGTGTTACTCAGGCAATAGCACACCCAGTTTAGAAATACGTGAACATAAAGAAATATTCCTTCCTTAGCAATGAAAGAATAACTTGATAAAGAGCTTTAAAAAGGCCAGCATATCTTGCCAATCAGATGGATGGAAAATTGCTAATGAAACAATTTGCAAAATGTCTTCTTTGTGATTGCAACTGGCTTTAACTACCAAATTTAAAAATTGTTTTCTAGAGAAGAGCTGCTCAGAGAAGCAAATATAGAGCTCAGTAGTAACAACATAGCCAAAGAGGAGCTCAGTTTTTCAGTAATCATGTATGCAGCTAAATTTCAACTTCTTCTCGGGTTCAGGAAAAGCTGCAAGATTGAGGGAATCTTGATATTTGAAATGTTTTTAATATTGTGTTTGTCATCCTCTATGTCCTTCTTTAAAATTACACAAAAGCTTTTCTAATGTGCACACTCCATGTTACACACACGTATCACAGACTCACAAGACACTATGATACATTCTCACTTTTGCTATCATTGTTCCTATTTTAAGTTCACAAGAATTACATATACCTAACAGAAAGCGGTAATAATGCTGTAATCTAATCCAACTAAGGCAATATCAATTTCAAACTATTATTCAATTCCATACTCTGTTTCATAGGACTAAATTACTTACAGAGTACAGAGGTTGTATAGCACACAGTGTCACTTCACACAGTTTGCTCTGCTCTACCCAACGGCCCACGCACTACATGTACGCAAACTATATGTACGCAATCTTGAACAAATCAATATCTCTCCATGTTTGCAGGCCAAATTCAAATGTGAACTAAACAGAATCAATTCAAGACTGAAGTTAGCCTAATTTGCTTTTTCAAAAGCATGATTTTTCCCAGCTTTTCCAATGGTTCAGTAAGTAGCACAAATACAACACGCATGCTTTGTTAGTTAGGTTTTACTCCTGGAGTCCCTTGCGTAAGCGAGCGAACAATTTGTTCCGAGTGAAGGTTGGTGGGCTTGGGTCCTGAGCGTGTAACTGTGCCTCTATGGGYCAGAGAGCACACGAAAAAGCACCTGCAACTGCCTTAGGAGCCCAAAACTGCAGAAATGTTGCTGCCATAACTGGAGCTTGATTTGAGTGATACAAGCTAAAATTTGCTGTCTGGCCAATAAAAACTGCATGCTAGTATCTGTAGGAAGAATTTACTTATTAGCTACTTTAGTCCAATTGCCATACTTAAAATTCTTAAAGAATTTGGTGGTAGAGAAACTTAGGACATCTATTTGCAGAAGGAAAATGCTGATTTAATCATTACAAACATCAGATACATATGAGCTGGAATTTTTTATGGTGAAAACTAACGTCAGTTTAACTAATTTAGATCATCAGGAGACCTGGATTGCAGTTGCTTATTTTGCAGCTCCTTCATTTAACCCAATTTTGAAGAAATATCTAAAGCAGGGATTTCACCTGAATTACAGACAGCAATTTGGCTTAGTTACTGCCGAAATGTTACCATCACAGCCAGACTAGGTTGCTGGGTTTCTGTTTTACAGAGAAGCTTTTCAAATCATCATCTTAAATAGAGATTATAATTTCTCCAACAGTGTTAATTTAATGGTTAATTTAATCCTAAATATGCAGAGCAATGCAGTGCTACAGAAAAAAAAATCCCTAGAGACTTCCATCAGGTGCCTCTTCTAAAATATTATTATTTAACATTTTCAAATTGCTAGAAAGTTGGTCCATACAGACATGCAGCTAAACAAATAAAGGCATGCCTATATCAATCCACCATCCTAAACCCACGCACACTATATGTTTTGGTGTATGCAAATAGTTTCATATACTGATCACGGTCTGTTTTTACCATATTATATATTTTAGGAACTGGCTTTTTTGATATATTGTTTTTTTATGCTGTTGCTATTGGTCATAAGAAAAACATTCCGAATACAAATAAAGATAAAAGCATGCAACCTCATTAGCCATCTGACCCACAAAACCATAAGCATCAGTAGCCTTGAAAAGCTAAATGATTCAAAGTGTTATTAATTTTGCATCCATTTTTGTGAACTGAAATACTGATATCTTATTAAGCAAAAAAAATACATGAGCATAGGACCAAGAAGTAGAATACCAATATCTGTTTCTTCCCCATCATGCACTCCGAGGAGCCAGTCAGCAGGTATTATTCCACAGAAAATAGCCTCCTATTACTGGAGTTAGTTTATAGCTGATAAACTTTAGAGCATATAAAGTTTAGAGAATATTTATGAACTGTTTATGTTTCTGGTAATAAAGTCTCTTACAATTTAATGGTTTACTACAGCACTAAAGTACACTAGAAGAAAGCTAAGCATCATCAGAGTAATATATCGGAAAGTTTGATCTTTCCTCTAATGGAAGCTACTTTCCTCTGTGAAAGTAGTAACCTGTTTGCACGCAAAAACACCAGTTTTTATTCAGAAATAGTTTGCTGGCTAACTGAACTACAGTATTTCTGTAACAAAAGAAACTAATCATGTTGCACACATGGTATAGAGGGAAAGAACCATGAACGCAAATGAAGGAAAAGCTGTAGAGAGAAGAGATGGAAGCTAGTTTCATTTCTCAAGTTCTGAAGCCCCAGGGCAAATGGGGCTCCCACAGTGGAATTTCTCCTTGAGGCATTAGGTAATTTGGCTATTTAAGGCTTGAGCTGAATAGTAAGATCACTAGAGTGCAGTGGCTTGGCTGCTTCCAGTTTGGCAGGCAGCCTGTAATAACAGCCTCCAGAGAGCCGTACAGCTCTCTCACCCTGCCTCTTCCCATCCCACCTCCAACATTTCTTAGCTACCTGGTTGTTGTCTTAATCCCTCATCACAGGTGGTCCTCATTCCTGCGATCACGGCTGAAGAACTCTCCAAAAAGACACCGCRGAGAAGCTGCACAGTGCAAGGATATCTGCGTCTGGTGTCTCCGCCAGGAAAAAACTGACAGGGAGGCTGGGTACTCTTAGCTCGGCGACCATCCCTGGCAGGACGGTAAGATAACGCAGCCTTCTTGCCTTGCCTTGCCAAAAGCACTTTAAAAACATTAACTGTAAATGCTCAGCCCTTACTGTCTGTGCCTTTCTTTGTCTTGTTTACTTATTACACGTCTCCTGAAAAAGGTCCCAATACTCTCTTTGCAAGATCAGAATATTTGGGGGCTTAAACTGACAATGTGCCTGCAATGTAGAGAAGATGTTATCTAGCTTACTAGAACAACTCACCTGTCCTGTTCCCTGCGGCCCTTTTTCAAGGCTCCTTTCAGATTAGGATAGCACCCACGGTGCAGGTCTGACAGAATTCATGGTGGCCCAAGCCCTGCTACCTCCTCTTTCATGTGTCTGAACTACTCTGTTACCTGGCCAAARCAAAAATAACACCCAGGCTGAGAAGTTCACCACCCATTTCGTAGACTTGTGTATCAGTAAAAAAAAAAAAAAAAAGGTGTTAGGAATTTTATGATATGCTTACTAATTGTAGAAAAAAGACTTATTTGGCACTTCACCCATATTATTGTAGTGGCAAGAAAGAAGTTGCCATCACTGACTGAAAAATATGAGTATTTGTCTGTTTGAAACCAAGTTTCTTAATTTCAGTATAATATTTGGGGTTTCTAATTCAGATATTTCTACACTTTTTCTTTTCTTTTTTTTTTTTTTTTTAGAACAGCTGAGCATCTTCTTATTTTTTAATCTATTGTGGCTCTAAATTTGACACACCAAAACTAATGCCATAAAAATACCAAACTTGGTTATCCAGGAATTAAAAATCATTTCAGACTTCTCTATCACAGAATTAGAATCCAATTTTTATAATGCTGGCTTGACCTCATTCTAAATTGAGCTAGACACTAATTTTATTTTCCCTTTTTCTTTCTTCTATATATGGGTCATTGTTATATTGAAAAAGCAGCAACAATGATTTCAGTTCCTAAAACCCTGCATCTTACTAAAGCACTTCAGACACTTTATAAAAGTGATGCCCTAGCATACTTTAATAACACAATTTGCAATTTCACGCTAATAACTTAAAGTAAAGGTACAATAAGTGGGATTTCGGCTTTGATTTGATGTGTGAAAGGAAGACATCACTGACATCTTTTGGCAGGGAGTCCCAGAGAGAGATTGCAATAGCCACCCACTTTGTGACATTTCTAAATTCCAGAAAGACAAGCAGTGTCAGTTGACCTTAACTGCTTACTTGAGGATACATGCAAATCTCACACACTAAAGAAAAGTTTTGTCTCAGGTGGGATACTGCAAAGCTACACAGCCCTGCAGTACAGATTCTTGTGGGTTTTCCTACTCAGCATGCAAGAAATTTAAAAATTAGCAGAGGAATCACAATTTGTTTGTGTCAGCCAATGCCCCAAAAGCAACAGAGGCATATGCTAGCTAGAATGCCATCATCTGGTGTTGCTTAGCATGTTAGTGTGCAGAACTGCCTAAACCAGAAGGTGAGTTCATTAGCATTTTTCATTTGGAAAAAATAATAAAACAAAACAAAACAAAAACAAAAAGCCCTCTCTCTTTGCAAAAGATACTTTAATACAGTTAATAGCAATAATAATACATAAAAACAGTTTTAGTGGAATGGTATCTTTTGGAGCCAGGTTAGACAGGGAGTATGGTGTTTGAGTTACTGAAATCCATCAATGGATTCATGTTAATTTTCGTAAAAATTACTCTTGCTCTTAGGAACATTAGCATAAGTAAAATTTATTTTATTGTTGAAAGATAAAGTAGCAAGAAAACATACAGTTCTTGATACTGATGTTATGTATAATATGTATAGGTCAGTTGTCTTAAGTTATGCAGTTTCTGGTTCATAGGGAGGAGGAGTAAATGTTTAGACCTATGAGGTTTTCAGATGTTGCCAAGATAAATGGGCAAGAACAGTTTTGTTTTTCTGCAGAGACTGAAGAGCCTCTGCTATTGTAATAGTCATCAGATTTCGGTCTCTCTAAATTGGTACCATATAACCTGTCTTGATCTTACTCAATAATGAAAAAATATATTTTCTGCATATTTAATACTGCCAACTTTGAGAATATAAAAATCCTATGACTTCACAGGCCATAATATATTTAGATATATGTTGAGTTTTTTTAATTTTACCTTTCTTGCCAGGAAGTTAATTGAGGTAGTACAAACTCAGGGATTCTCTGCCTCAGTGTAGATTGAGGTGTAGATAATCCAGCTGTGTATTTCTTTTAGAACATGCTGTGTCCAAACCACACAGCAGCTTCTGAAAGCAGATTTTTCTGTTGAAAATTCTGTACTTAGTATTTCTTCTTCAGAAGAAGCTAAGTTAAAAAAATCTTTGTTAAGAAGAATACTTAAGTAAAATTTTTCAATTTAAAATAAATGCAAAATTCAAAGTCACTAAATTTCATAGCTGTAGCAGTTCCCTCCAAATTGAACACTGGGCTTAAAAATCCAATTAGTCACAAAACTATGTATGCATCACCAGTATCACACGAATATACTATAGAGCATGCATTTACAAAAAACAAATAATGCCACTAAAACTACATCACACATTTCCAAAATAATTCTAAAAGTTAGTCAATGGAAGGTATACAGTAGACAAGAATGATATACTGTATAGTAGACTTTAGTAAATCAAAGTATGTGTCAAATAATCTCTCTCTAAAGGAATCATTCAGATTGATTTGTTCATGAGCCCTGTGGTAAGCGCAGACTGAAAACTGACTAAAGGACTATAAACAGAAAGAGAATGATAAATGGCAGAGTATCAGTATTTAGATATCCAGACGTTCYTGGACTGCTTTTGCTGCTGAATTTCTTTTGCCTCTTTTAGCCAAGATAGAAAATTGGGAGAAAAAAAAAGTGTTAGCTATACAGGAGTCAAACTTTATGTACTCTGATTACCCAGAGAGCCCTATAACACAGAATGTAACAAACATGGCTTTTATGAAACATAAAAAGAAACGGAAATTATTTGGGAATAGAGGTAAAATATAAAAAGTAGTGTTCTAGAATGATGTAATCTTCTTTGGAGTTCTTAAGATATAAACAGAGCTCCTTCTGATTTTGCTACAGCTTTTCCACTGTGAATCAGTAGGGTGGAGTAGTGGCAAACGAGAACATGTAAGCTATCATGTTTTTCCCTATTACTTTAATTATTTTCCATGGCCAAACTGAGCACACATAACTTTGGAAACCATAAAAGCTGTTTCATAGGATACTACAGTAATTTTATTATTTATTCAGTCTTGAATCTGTTGTGTATCCTTAGGCATTTGTTTTCACTATGCCTCTGTTTCCGTATGGAAAATTTGATTGAAATACAATGTTTCTAAATGAATGAGTATCTAGGACTTTTATGTCTAACCATCTGTAGTTGGGAGTGGATAATATGGATAAGGGACCCCCCCAACAGTGCATTTTAATTAAAGGTGTTGCAGTACACATAATTCAGCCAGAATGAAACAGTTGTGACCACTAGAATGAAACCTGAAAAGTGCTGTACCTAAATTCATGTTCAGTTGTCGGTATGCTGGGACAGAAACATTAATTATACAGAATATACCTTATTTAGCAAGAAGCTACACAAAGAAAAATACATGGAGTTACAGAATACACAGGGCGTGATTGTGAGAGAAGCTTGGCTGAGGAGTACCGCGGAGATCTCCTTCACACGTTCCTGCCCCGCCACCGCGGCGGCAAAATCTCAAAGGCGCCTTGCGAGCGYGCATGTTCTGGAGGGGGACGACCTCTCCTGCCTTCACGCTGCCTCATCTCCAGAGCAGAAACTGCCCGTAGTGCAGACGGATTATGAGGGGTGGATTTCACAGTGTGGCTAAAGGCTGAGCTAAATTTGTCAAATGCAATTCTCCCAAAATATTATTGCGGATTGGACCTCAAAGTGAAAGGCAAATATTAACCATCAARCCACCCGATGCCACAAGGCAGGCCTCGTCTCTAAAATACACCTTAATAGCTTTAGTGCAGTCCAGAATCCAATTTTAAATGAAAAGACCAACTGTATGTTTTCTGAGAGCTAACTGGAAATGTCTAACTTGGATTTTTTCCAATTAAAAAAAGTACATCTTCTCCTCGAAAATTTCAATAAAATCTTTGTAATTTTTCCAATATTTATACTTCCTATATTTGCATAGGCACATGTCCTTGCAATGTGGAGAGACTTATTTTTTAGGATCACAGTAATAGTAAGATACTGGGATCCTCACCAGCTTAAGTTAAAGTATGCCATTTTACACCTGCTAGAAATGTAAATCTCTATGTTATCATGCCGTGTAATAACAAAACTTTTGGAAGTAATTTCTCAGAATTTTTTTCCTAAAAACTATTGACAATTTGTTTTCATCATTTCCATACATACATAATGTTCAATTATTAACATATTCAGTACTAAAATGCTGGCATTTTAACTGTGAAGTCAAACACCACAGACCATTTTTGTTGCATTTTAGATAAAGGTTTTCATTCAAAATTTGCAATTAACAAAGTGAGCGGCAGTTTAAAAATGCAAAATAAACATCTTCTTAGTTCATAGACTGCCTATGGGACACGAACAGAATTAACTGTATTTCCAGTTGAAATGAACAAAGTGCTGTTACACTGGGTTTTTTTTCAAAATTTTAGTTTTTAAAATGCATCAGAGAGAAAATCTTTCCCCAGTCCCTGCAATGTTGCATTCAACATATTGAAATATAAGCAATTTTTTAAAAGCCACCATTTTGCCCCAGCTGAGCATAATCAGTGAAATGCAAATTGATGTGTAAAAACTGCCTGCAGTGCTTAATGTAAATTAAAATTACTCCTATAAATTCAATGTTCAAATTATCTGACAACTGCTGTTGTATTAATTTTGTTGCTGAATACATTAAACAACTGCAAATTCATTTTCTCACTAACATCACAATTACTTTAGACGCTGGTCAGGAAGAGCTACTAAATATACCAATATTCATATAATATTTGAAGTCCATTTAAAAGTAGGAGACTTATCCAAGGAGAACGACCTTCCTACTGTTTGGTATTTCTCCCTCAAGTTAAAAGGAACATAATGACAAATCTTCTGTAAAGCGAACAAGCTGTATTTCTCTCCTCAAAAACACCAGCATTGGCCAAAAGGAGTCTTTGTTGTTTCCTAGCAGACGAGCCAGAATATTTCTGAACAGCAAGGCAGGGCAAGCTTGCAAACGCAAACGCATGCTCACACTTGTCTTAGTACGGTGCACGGTCAAGGCTGGGTGGGCAAGGACTAGATATATAAAATGACTTGCCGTAGATCACAGAGAAGGCCAGTAACAGAAACAGAATTCAAGTCTCTGAAGTCCTATACTAACACCCAGGCTTTTCAAGAAAGTTGCAAGAACTTGTGCAAATGAAATGAAGACCATGTCACCCTTTTTCTCTCCTTGTACCACTGAAGCTTTCAAGAGACCAAAACTGGAGTAGGATGTGTCCCATGCATTACATTTTAGTTTTTACCATGACTTGGCATTAGGTCAATTATGCTGCTCAAAACATACATCCTTGAAACATTTATTGTATTCGAAGGAACTTCCCTCCCTCTTAAAATACAGCTAAAAAGGCTAGCTACATCCCCAAGATATTTTGCCCCCAGGTAGAACTAATTCAGCGGATTTATTTCGGTGTCAGGGAACAGCAGGGACAGGTGGAGGTGGGAGCCGCGGGTGGCAGCAGGCAGGGCTGTGCTGCACCGGCGGAGGGGCCGCAGGGCCGCGGAGCAGGAGCAGAGGCGCCCAGTGATGGCAGCCAGGTTTGGCCACATGCTGCAGGCACGATGTCAGGCAAGCGCACAGCGTCGAGGCCCAGGGCAGCTGAGGCACTGGGAGGAGGAGGAGGAGGAAGAGGAAGAGCAGGAGGCACTCTGGCCAAGGGATCTGACCCCTCTCATTGCCACACGGCATCGCAGTCCCACCTGCTGTCCTGGCTGTCAGAGCAGGTTGCTAGCGAGTACATCACACTCCCGGTCACCCAGATAACCACTGGAGGCAAGATACGCTCTCTTTCATCTTCTTTCATCTGGAGGGCATTTGAGGAAGAACTGTCAGCGGAAACTTGTTAACTTTTCACCAAAACTGGGTAAAGAAAACATTTTCAGTCAATTATAGATAAATATTTTACTGATTTTTTCATATAAATTTTATTTTCCTTATTTTCCTTATTTTAATTTTTTGCTCGTTTTCTTGAAAATTTTCATCAGGACAATATATTTTCAGAAGATTTTTCACCAGCCTTAACTGTGTTTACATGCATATAAATAAGTATAATGGACATCTTCATTACTTCAAAAATTTCAACCTTTCAACTTGATTAGGTTTTATTTAAACCAAGCATCATACCTTATCCTTTCTCACATGCAGAAAAGATACAGGGTCAGAGACTGAGGCAGGCTTTAGGTGCAGAAAGACCTTTGCAAATGGGTTTGCATATAACGTTGAACCATTTCACAGAAACATTCAATTTGCCACTTTTTATTATCATGTTCAACAAGTGCCAAACTGCAAATGACTTCTGATGTTTAATACGTCAGTGTAACTTTAGGGTATAGTCCAATCATTCACTGTACTGATTTCTCCATGCATTTATACCTTCCCCTATGTGTCTTCCTCTAGCTAAATGAGAGAGAAAATAGTTGCTGGAGATATTTCACATGTACAGTCTTGCATCTCCTTCACAGCCTGACTGAGAAAGTCTCGCCTTTAATTAAAGAATTTATCCAGCTCAGAAAAGATTTTAACACAAATTCTTCAGTCTTGACTGGTTTCAGAAGTTTTATTAAAGCTGCAGAAAATTACAAAGTCAAGTCACATACCTAATTCAACACATTTTCCACCTTACTTCATTTTCATGCCGCAACTTGTTTACAACCAGACAACCCTGTCTAAAGTGGAAAAAAAGATTTCTATATGCACTCTAGGAAGTCAGTGATAAGCAGAAAAATAGGTATTAAATTCTCTTTCTTCAAGGTTATATCACTGAATATCACCAAACTACTTACCTTTCCAAACCACAAGTCCTTTYCTTTGGACTTTTGTAAATGTTTGGGGTGAGGGGTGGGGGGTTGATTCCATCTGCCTGTACTTTCTGACCAGTCTCTTCTGCCATCTGAGCTCTTAAATGCCAAGGAAAACAAAAAATTCTGATTCTGTTCTTCCACCAGCAAGTGACTTTCATCCTTTGTTAGCTCAGAGTATCCAACTTTAAGACATACATGTTATAACTTCCAGCCTTTAATTTCACCTCCCTCCTGTGCTACTGGTCACACACACACACAGTTTAAAAGGTTGTAAGTAGCAGGGACAATCTGTCTCCGAATTGTTGGGGAAAAAGCATCTTTGCTATTCAAGCTCCTTCCCCCTAAACGTTTGCAGATTGGGTCTCAGTCCTTTAACTACTGCTAATGTTTTTAAGACCTCTGTAGCTTGTGGCTGCACATTTCTGAACTCCCACAAGCCAGCTTCTCTCCTGGTACAATTCTGTTGCTTTCTCTGAATTTACTTCGGCAGCAAACGTGCCCTCTCTACGTCTTTGGAGATTGCTCATACCACTGAAGAAGGCTAGAGTGTATGGAGAAGCCTGCCAGGATTTCATAACGGGACATAATTGGGGAGAGACAAGTGGCGTTATATGATGGAAGAGCAGAACTGAATGTTTCTGTGAAATAGCAGAAGCGATGCTGTCCTGAGGAAAGTTAGTAGTTTTAAGGGTTCAGAGCTCACCGCCCAAAGGTTGTTTCCTTATCGACCATAACGAAATGGCAGAGAGAAAGTTTGAACAAACATTCAGTTGTTTTCCATTTTCCACAAAGAAGAGTTTAAGCTTAAGTAGGAATGTCTCTAATCACAATTACATTTAAAAAATGCTATGGTATTCTTTTCTTTTTCTATTCTTTAAAAGCTTTTTCATCCTTATTTAACAATAAAAAGTGAAACAAACCCAACAATTAGCTAATCACTAGTTACTATAAATCACCACGGCCCTTCTGCAGAGAGTGGCCTAGTATCAGCTTACCCAAGGCTGCTGATCTTCCCCTTGCACTGTTTTGTTTGCCCTGAGACTTCCAGGGAATTCTATCATGATGCTGGAGGGGGAAAATCTAGTTTAACAGGAATTTTAAAAGACCAAAACCACGGGGAAAATATATTTATATATGTTTAATTTTCTGTTCTTTGATTTGAGACTTCCATTCCAATAGTGAAAACTGGAAAAAGATAGTATGCTTCTAATGCTATTTGTTGTTGTTGTTGTTGTTGTTAATAGCATACAAACCCTACTTACTTTCTAAATGTCAAGGTAGATTTTAACTGTGTTGTAACATATACTTAGCTTTTTTAGGGAGGAACAAATTGGTAATTATCTTTCCTAATGAAAAGCGCTATAATTTCAGTTAGATTTTAAATGGGGCATGACTCATATTTAGAAGGACCATTGAATAAATGCCTGTTAGCTGCAGTTTAATGAGTTAATGCCTGACTCATTGTTTTATCACTTTCTACAGGATTCTCACAAGCTTATTCAGGACAAGGGGGTAACTCACTTTTTTTTCAAATTAGGATGAACCACTAGGAAGCTCAATAAATGCATTTTATAATCAACAATAGATTCCTTGCAAGCCCCCTTCTGTAACTGAAAAGCAAATAAGAAGGATTAGAACACAAGAGTGGCAGAATCACAAGGAAGTTATCAGTTTCTGTCCAAGAATAATTACAGTGTTGTTATGATTCTGGTAAAGGGCGAGTCATCAGAGCTAATAATTCTGGTAGGGCCCCTATCACTGCAGGGACCGTGGCCTTTAACTGATTAATGTATGAAAGATTTGCAGTAGAGGAGTAAAGAGGATTGATCTTGTTCTGCCTCTTACCTTACATTCCCACTAAAGAGGCAGAACTGCCTGAGTGCTCTTCCTTTCTTCTAGTGGCAGAGAAGAAACTTTGCATTTCAGTTACTCACCATGTACCCTGGTTTATTTAATGTACAAAACATGATAGGGTAAAGCACTGAAGAAAATGAGACTTTGAATACACGTCCAAAGTACCTTGCTGAACAGAATTGAACCTCAGCATGTGTGTGTTTACTTGCATTATATCTATAGCACGACATCTCTGTACTACATCCACACCCCAATATATCTTCACCAAGTCCACGTCCCAGTTCTCTCTCCCCATGAATCACAAACACAACTTATACCAATTGCAGGAGGGATGTCAGCCTTGTTCATACATGTAGATAGGGATAGTGACTTATCACTGGACTTGGAGTTGTCTCCACTAAAAAAAAATTATTTGCTATCTAAGAGATCTGGGGAGCAAGTGGGAGATAAAGTGGATCCCTAGTGTGGATAAGATATTTCTATTATAGTGATGTTTTTGAGACATGATAATCATTCTTTGTATGTTTCTGATTTATTGCTATTATTATTTCTTATTCTTGGTTGAATTTTAAAACTGTAAGTATAACAAAAGGAAACCAAAAAGTTCATGACAGTAAAATCAACCCTTAACTGTTTTCATCACACAAACAACTTTATCCCTTGGTACTTTATGCTCCAGTTCATAGAACACATCTGTTCATAACTGCATGCATGACTTGGTAAGATTACTACAGGCTATAAATTTGACTTGAGTACAGGAAAGACTGTATGAAGTCAAAGATAAAGCATTTCAGATGGGAAGACCTTTTAGATAGTATGTATAAAATATAATTTGAGACTTTAAAATAAATCTTAACAATTTTTTTTTTTCTAATTCAAGGCCAAGAAAATATTTCTGTACACAAGGGTGGTTGTACTGACCACCTATCACACAAATACCCTAGACAAAATAAACTTTTTTAAAAAAAACTTGGAATCCCAATCTGCAAGTAAGGAGTATTTAGATAATCACCATGCATCTCAGTTTCCATGAGGATATATGTTTTTGGCCTTTTCTATTCAAACAAAAGAAGTTTTTAAAAAAAGGAAGAAAAAGAGCTTTCACTACAGTAATTCTGGTCCTTTATTGTTTCCAACAAATAAAATGTCTGTCTTACATATTATACATCTCAGGTCTACTGGCTTTTCAAGGTTTGTTCTATTTATCTCACCTTAACACAGAAAAAGATTTTCTTTGGCATAATATTGAAAAATATTGATGAATTTATAACTTTTCCACTGGTGTCCTATGAAACTCTCCCTTCCCACATAACTAAATGCTCCTTGAAAACATCCAGTGGCATCAGCATGCGAATGGCAGCTGTTGCACTCTGTACGCTTTCAGCAAAGCTTGAGTAGGCCAGAACACAACCAGCCGGAAAGCGGCTTGTGTTCTGAGAAGCAGCAGTATTCCGAAGAGAGCGCGAGATGGGAACTTTCTCCAGGCAATTGAACTCTAAGATTGTGCCTATCACTAGAAAGGAAAAATACTCATAATTTTCAGCAAGGACTCTGACTTGACCCAGGAACTCAATATTGTGAAGCTTCACTTCATTTATCATTTTCTTCTTTATTGCAAATTTACTAGGTTCATATTAATGAATGAGGAGGAATTTACAGAACTCATCCACTCCTAAAAAATGATGTCTAGAAATGAAATATATCTATTTTACGTTAGGGTAGTGCTGCTAGTTAATATAGCACGGGGCACATCTGCCAGTGCTTCACAAGTGGCAAAGCTGTATTGTAAAAACACAATATGAAATTTTTCCACTTTTATAAATGCCTTGGAGTGTACATTCTTCTGCATTATACCTCTAATATCTCTCCTGTCATAAAGAACTTCCTGGCTGAACTTGCTGCCCATGATATTGCATAATATAAAAGTTATTTGAGCAGAATGAAAAATGAGACCTTCTGCCCTTCGTTTAATCTCTGTATGTTGTTTTCCAATAATTTACAGGAGTGTTTAAACTGAGTGAGATCCCCTTCTCCCTTTGCAACTCTTATGTTCATAGCATCACTTACTGCAATGACAGTCTTGTGCATAAGAGCGTAAAGAACTGAAAACCTGTATCCATTATCATTTTCTGATGACTCCAGATCTAATCAAGCTTAACTTCAAGTTACAACGAAACAGGGGGTATCCAAACACCTTTTTCTAATTTTACAGGAACAAATGGAAATAGCTACCTTCATCTAGAATTAAATTTACTCATATTGCACAATCCACATGAAGTAACAGTAAGAGGTCCTGACACGGCTGGGAGCAGAACTATTTGCCTGCTTACTTTTCCTAGTAGGTGTATAGGGAGTCAAGCCATTAGAATATATTCCTGCTAAATCTAAACTTTTTTAAAAAAGAAAAATGATCTTGGAAAAAAATGGGGATTTTTTCTGAAAAAAGAAAGCTCTTAAAATTAAATTTCCTGAGCACATGTTAATGAATAACAATAAATATATTTGCAAAAGGATTTTTCATGGAAAACTCTGTTTTCTGAATAATTCTGCCAAGCCCTGTCAGATAGCTCAAGGTATAATGCAATATGAGCACATAATATGACTCTCACAACAAGGAATTAGAACAGCATTACTCTTATTCTGTTTCCTTGGAAGAGGATGGAACCACCGAAAATTAGAGTTAAAAATTAGCTAAAGAATCCCACAGAGTTCAGAGAATTTTTTTTAAGACAAGTTAAGTATAAAATTGAAAAATCTGCAGAAAACTTGAGAAGTTTAGCAGCCTAATAAACTACTTGCATTAAGGACTGAAGTTTTTATGTCCTTGAAAATGCTTTTGTGATGACACAGATAGTTTCTCCATTTGAGTAACAGTATCTGCCCTTACATTTAGCTATGTCAAGGATTTTTTTATTCCCAAACACTGTGCCAATCAATAGTTGCTCAATAATATACATGATTACTGCAGTATGTGTAACAGTGTTTTCTGCCTTCCAATGTAACAGAGAGCAACTGCAAGGAGAGATTTGTTAATGCTTTGGACACTATTCCATGAAGAGTTTTGTTAATCCTTTCGAGCTTCATGGTATGTTTTAATTTATAAAGCTGAAATGTCTAAACATGCAAATGACATTTTTCTAATTTTTGAAAATAGCAGCAGAGGTACAACATCACTGAGTTGCTGCACATTTAAAGCAGTCATTGATAAATTACAGAAATCAAATTACCTCTGTGCAATCTATTTATCATTTTATTGCTATTAAATAGAAAAAAAGCTTCTCAGAATTATATGAGAGAAGAATTTCCATAGCTAATAATAATAGTTCTCAAGATTCAGGAGTTAGCTTGAAAATTTCAGAACTCTTCATAAAAATGCTGTTTAGCTTTACAGCCCCCTGAGATCACTAATATTGGTCCTTTTACAGCAAAATGCTTAGACATTTGAATTCACATGCTTAAAGCCAGCCATTTGCTTGATCTGATTTGGATCCATTCCTTTCATTTTACAGCCTACAAGCAGGAACACAGGAAAGCTAAACAGTGTCTATAAAGCCAGCCTGCATCAGAGGAAGAAGCTGAATTCAAGACTTTAGATTCCAGGACTCCTTCTGGAAGTCACTCATTTCTAGTTTTTCAAAGAAATTATATTTAAGCATTTTCCTCCTCTCTGACACATTATGCATCGATCTCCCCAGGTGCAGAGCCTATGAAAGAATGAAATACAAGGTATTCCAAATGGCTTCTCTTAAATCTGAGTGCGACTACGTCAGTGCTAAAATTGTCATCTGTTCTTGTACACCTTCAGTCTAAAACTTTAGCCTGCAATAATGTCACCAAGATGACTGGAAATACAAATGGATACTATCTAGAAGTCAATGAAGCTGCTGAACTGAAAGGGTAACCTTCGAGATTGGATCAATGCATCACGCTGCGTTATAAATGTGACTGTTGTTGTTGGCTTTCTGTCTGAGATAGGCCTGCATTAATCAGAAACAGGCAAACAAACAAGTAAGCATTTAGCATTACAGAATCTTTTTTTTTTTTTAAAGCCACTTTTGTTTAATTGTGTTTTTAAGCAGCAGTAAGAGAACTGGAGACCAGGCTTACAAGAAGAGTTGACTGATTCTACACACACACACACACASASACACACASASACACACACACACACACTCCCACAAATATTTTAAAGGGTTTAATTGTCTTTCAAGAAATTAATATTCTAGGAAAGCCAAAGAGGGAGAAATGGAGTTATCAAAATAAAGCAATGTTTGGAGAATAAATTCTGCTTCTAAGTGAACATTTTAAATCTCGAGGGTGCTGTACATCCTAGGCCAAACACCATGAAACTAAATTAATACCTGTCAGAGCCAATGAGAGCATTTCTACCGACATCAATGAACTTTGGTTTGGGCTATGTTTTCACTGCAGAATGTGACAGTGGATAAAAATACAAGAGAGACTATTCAGACAACTAGCGCCTGTTCCCAGTTTTATCAGTGCTCTATTGTATGGCCTTAGGCAACTCCTACCCTCATTATGCTTCGTTTTCCCCAAGTGCCAACGGCGATTGCAACCCACATGCAGCAAACACGTCTGAGACCGAGGAATGCAAGGCACAACAAACCCACAAATCAGCGTACAGCCTTGTGTGCCGACTTCCCTTTGAATGGGGTTGCTTGCAAATAACACTACTATGCATGGGGATCAAAAGATGAGTATCTCCAATTTTCAATGCTGGATAAGAACAGGCTTATAAACAGGCTTTGCCCATTAAGCATCTGTTGCCGGCACAGTGAGCTTCTGAGGTGGCTGAGTCTAACTTCCACTCAGCTACCTCCCTCTCAAACATTCAAAATACATTTGACTCCTGGCCATGCCATAAATAAAGCCACCTTCATAAAACTGGGAATATTGTTAATTAAACATTACTTTCAAACTGAAAAATAGCATGACTGAACTAGAAGAGGAGATGCAACTGAGGATACAGGACACTTCACGACAGTATTAAATTGTTGTTGTTAAAGTCATTAAAAACCTTTGTTATCTTTTCACATAGAGTGTGAGTAAATGAAATACTAAGGTTTTACAAATTCACATTTTAGTGCTCTTATTAAAAGTTACAAAAACCCCACAACAGAAAGCCTATTTTCATGATTATATATATTATGAAAGATACCCAACCTCTGAATAATATTTATGGCCAAATATATCCTCTGTGAGGAAGCCACAATGGAGGGGGAATCAAAATCCAAATGTGCAAATATTCCAATCAGAAGCTGGACAGACATTTGTACAAACAYTAACTACATGTCCCTTCTTGTGAGACAAAACTGGTCCTCAGGTATTTGGGGGTCATGAAAATTAAATATAAGCATCTGATAAAAAGTAAATACAAATCTAGGTGTTAGCGTTCACTGACTGAACTATAAACATAGTATCTTGACCTTCTGCTTCTAAAGGTCTTGATCGCTTGAGGAAAAAAAAAAAAGAGATTCCTTCGTTAAAATGCTTGCTGCTTTCCTCCCCAACATGCTGATGCTCGGATCCCTTTGAGTAGGTGTATCCCAGACAAGCCAGAAGGCTGATGATTCCTAGTTTGTGTTCAGATTGTCTGATACAAGATACAAAATTTGAACACAACCTTTGGTATTTTTGAATTTAAAAATTATTTCCAAAGAAACCATGGAAAAAGTGACAAGTTAAAAAGAATGAATGTGTGTAATACTAGTTCTAAAAGAATACAGATTTCAGAAACATTTTATTAAACCTAGCAGGCTTTTTTCCCTCGGGAAATTATACTTTAGATCTGGAAACCATATGCTGAATGCCATTCTTTGTTTTTAAGACACACTGCAAAAGGAAAATTTGATGCCTGCAAATCCTATGCTAAATATAGTAACTGTGACCCATAGTATCACCAACTATTTTCTAGCTGTAAGAAAGATACTGCTAAATCTTTGTTTTTTCCTCTTTTTTAAATGATAGTCAAATCCCACTTCCCATAACATTTTTCCCTTATTTCAATCTAATCCTATTAGACAGGTATAATTGAGAACAGAATTTCTTCCTTTAGTTTCAATTTAGTCAGATTCACCATACCTAAAGAACTCTCTCCCTATTATTGCCAGAACTGTACACTAAATAAAATTATCTAATCTAGAGACCAAACACCAGTCACATAAGGAGGTAATTAATCTTGCTTTTGGCAGATTGCCAATTACTTACATAGCTATGCATCTACCTAGATTTAAGAACTTTTCAGTGTATCGGTGGAGCATCTGAAATATTTTACTCATCCTTCTCTCCAGTGACAATTAACTATGCATAATCCACTGGAAGAATCCAATTTTCCTAGCTTTTGGTCTGTGTAAAAATCTGTAAAGGCAGATAACCACATGTAGTAGTTTCTGTGAGCCCTCCAGCATTCCTTTTCTCTTCTGCTTTTTAAATTCTTTTTCTGCGTCATACCCACTCCAAGCATGCACATATATGCACTTCATCCAAAAGCATGCTTGCCAATGAGAGCTTGTAACTTCTGCATTCAGAGAAATTCTGCATCTTCTGTCAGTGAGTGTTACATTACTTTGCCTCATCCTTTTAAGCAAACTATTTGCTTTTTTAATGTGCTCCTGAAACTATAAGATTCAGGAATTGAGGGATCCAGTCTGGGGTTGAGATGGTGAACTGGAACTTTCAAGAGCATTAAAGCACAACTGTCTTCGAGGGACGGAGCAGCAGTCTCTAATAAAACAGGGTTCCTATAACTGCTGACAACTTATGAGGTTAAGTTCTTGCCACTTAGGAACCAAAGAAGTTAAATCTACTACCCCTTCCTAAACTTCGAGTGTGCTTTATTTACTGACAGCAGTCTAATAATAAATATCTCTACAGCTGACAATTTTCTTGCTAAAAGCATTGCCAAATAGAATGTTTTAACCCCACGTGAAAATGACTGCCTCATGGAAGAAATGAAAGTATATTAGTAAACTGTTAGACTATTATATTTCAGTAATAGAACAATGAAGATTTTAGTGAAGAAGCTTGTTAATAACAGCCAAAGGGGAAAGCAAATATTAATATTTAAAGCACAAAGGGACAAATATATCAAAAATATAGTCAAAAAAAGTCTGTTCCCCTGGGGTCACTCCCAGTGCTGCCAGAGGGGATGCTTGGTTAACACCAATTGCCAAAAAATATTTCCAACAGATCCCTCCTTTCCCAGATCCAAATCTAAACTGTGCAGACAAATGGATGCTCCCATGGGTATCCCAGAAGAATGTGCTGAGGGGCTGTGCAGGTTCTGACTGGGCCTCTGAAGGAATGGAGTTACTTAGACATTCAAGCAACGCTTTTCATTTACAGTGAATTAGGCCAAATGTAAAGTACAAATACCTGTCTGCAAAATTGAAGCATAGTTTCTAGGAATAGGCGAAAAGAAATTAAAAGAAAACTACACATATATCTACCTATTACTTAGATTAGCCTTCTCTCAGACTGGTGAGCTAGATTATTTTACCCTGGCTGGCCTGAGGATGAGGGGAGGAGGAAGCAGGGAAAGGTCTAGATCTTGGGATGTTAAACATTCACAGGCTCCTAGCTGAGGCTTCAGGCTTCAGAAACCTGACATATGTCAGGTTTCTTCGTGGAAGAAGACCTAGCTTTGGAAGCCCTTATCAACTTCTATATCTCAAATGCATTTTAGCAGTTATTCAGATTTTGCAAGAAAGTGAAAAGAACTCACAAAGATAGATTTAAAAATCCACAGCTGCTTTGATACAAATTAAGATGTTCTTAACATAAGAAAGTGCTACCCAAACCACCAGATGATGCTAGTTTCCACTGGATTACAAAGCATATTAATGGTGGACACAGCAAAGCTGGAGCTACGAAAAAATGGAGTATTTTAGGAAAAAAAGAAGAATTGTAGACAGAGAAAAACATTTTACCTTGATTTAATTCTTGCTCACCTGTGTAACTAATTCTAGAATAATCAGCAGAACAAAGGAAGAGCATTAAGTGTCGATGGGAACAAGCCTACAGTGGTGTACTGCAATGTGCTCAAGGTACATTAGGGCATGTACTGAGAGCCATGCACTTTATCCAGATAGGCAACACATGAAACAAACTCCACCACCCACCTTCAAGAACTATGAAAGTCCTGATCTTCAGAAGTGCTGCGCAATGGCCATTCCAGCTGGAGTCAGCTGAAGCGTGTACTAGGGAAACATGAAAACATCTCATGCTTCCTGCTGTCATTACCTTCCATTTTCATTGCTTTTACAAGAGGCACAGAAATGCATAAAAAATAAGTCAAACAGTTCCCAGAGTGGAAGTTTATATGGACTCATTGACGTGCGCACATGGACAACTTTCAAATTGTGATTGATCTGTCCTATACGTCTTTGTGTCCTTCCAGGAAAAGTGCTAATGTGCTGTTAACAACTGTTTCATTGTCTGATTTTAACCTCACTTAGAAACTGGATTGATTCACGCATGACTCATGACTCTATATATTTTTCTATGTGATGTAACAAAACTCTTCAGGACTAAAATATTGCAACTAAAATAATCAGGATTAAAATAATCAGGCAGCTAATTTCCTCCAATTATTTCTCTTATTATAAAACTGTAAGTTTTTATTACTATTTCAACGTGATTTTCTTATACTACTGCTTTTACCTCTCTTTAAAATTAGAAAGAACTCTCCATAGTAGGTAAGGGTATACTTGCATCCACAGTAAAGAGTACCATGAACCAAGGAGCACTCCTGTATTATTACTATTGTTCTGCTGACCTTGAAATAACAAACTAAAAACTTCTGTGAATCACAGTTGCTGCAAATAGCAGTAAAATTGAAACAAAAGAACTGGTGCTTTGTAAGTGCTCTTTTCCATTCCACTTTTTTTTACCTCTGTTCATAGGCAACACAATTCACATTTTAGCATTAAAGAGCTGTGTGCATAGACATAGACAAAAACACACACACGAGATGCTAGTGGAAAGTGTACGGTCAAATCAATATTTCACAAATACTGTTGGGAACTATACTGAAGGGGTCTAAATTTATAGTTGTCATTATCAAAAAAACCAAAACAGAACAACCATCCAGTTAACTGATGATGGAAATCAACTTTGTCATTTCAAGTGTCAATTAAATCCAAATATCTGTTAGCACTGAAAAAAATCTTCTGCTGCAGAAACATAGTTAATGTGATCAGATTCAGGTGTGGAGATCCATACTGAGTGTTTTCTAAAAGGCAGACACGGAGTGCAAGCTCCAAACCTAGAGGTCACGTTTTGACAGACGCAGCTTAAGAATTCCAAAAGCTTTAGCTTTGCAGGTGCTAAAAGGACGCTGATCTCAGGCTGTTTCTTGGGGTAAGGACCCACAGTCCTGAATAAGAAGCTTTTGGCAGACTCGAATGGGAAGGCTCTCTCTTCTGTTCGTTTTTCTAATCTCTCCTTGTACACAGAAGCCCAGTTATGCACAGCCCTTTGCAGGCAAGCCTCTTTTGCTGCTAGAAGTGCTCCATCGTGGCTGCCAATTTACTCTTACCTTACTTATCCATTCAGCATAGCACAAGATGGCAGGTTTAAGCAGACAGATCTCTCTCTATTTTTCTGTCACCAAAAGATCTCTATTTTTCTGTCCTGCAGAAATGCACTGGCCTACAGCATTGCTCTGGCCATCTAAGCAAATCATTTCAGCCAGAGAAACAAGGTTCTTAAACATAGCAACAAATACAGTGTTTCACAGAGAGAGGAAACTGGCTGAGAATAACGCTGTGAGCATTGAGATAGTGCCAGCTTATGCAGCAGAGAAAAAAGACAAAAATTCATCCAACTACCCTAGGAAACGATGTGAAAATAAAGAATAGATTGGAGGAAAAGTGCTATAATTGAGAAAGAACTGAGAGGCATAACTTGAAAGTGAGAAAGGAATATAGCATCATGGCTAGATTATTCATGCTAATGTAAAGGGCACATGAAATGTAAAGTAAACTCAAGCAAGAGGGGCTTTCCTCAAAACACTTCTTGTCACACTAGTCTTACTTATAAACTGACTCCTACAGACAGTTTTTGCTTGATATTTATGTTTCCTTCTGAGTATAGCAGCTGTTTTCCTAAATAAAAGTATTGGCTTTGGTCATACAAGGCTGTAGTCACAGCTATTCCTATTTTCAGACTTCTCTTAATCTATATGTTTTTTTGATGAGCAATCCAATCTATATGCAGAGACCTGAATTGCTATGTTGTGCTAATATAGAAAGACTATTTCAATATTAGTCCTTACATTATGCGGTCACTGCAGAGATAAGAATGCATGTCTGCTAATTTTGAACAGCCAATAGCACAGGCAAAAAATTCTGCCCAGACAGCAGGCTGAAGAACCGGTTCTATCTTCATTGTCTTATAATATATTCCTTCCACACAGAAAGCAGCTCAGAAATCCTTTTGGATCTTCTGACATTTAAATCGTATGTTTTTGCACTAATTAAATCTGCCTACATATCACTGACTTCACCCCATAGCCGTATTACCCCTTTGTGCTGATGATGCATTTCTTATTCATGTATTTTTTTCATCTTACTTAATCTGTTTTTAATCGTGGCCTCTTTGAACATATAGTTAATAGACTTCTATTAGTGTAGATGCAACTTTCAGGATTATTTGAACTGGCCAAAGTAGCATAATTTTGGTTCCCGGTTACTCATTGCAATTAGTACTCCATAACTAGATTCATTTAACTCATCTTCCCTTTTAATGCTGTTTGTATTTTGAGCTAAACTCCTGCTGTAATCAGGCAATTCCTAACAAACTACTATGTACAAGATCAGTTAGGCTGGTGCTGTTCTTTAGTATTCTGCAGTCTAGCTGTTCACTTCTACGAAGTCTAGATTTCACTGCTGATATATAAAAAAGTCATAACAGGTGGGTTTCTGCGAGACAGTTAGAACCATCTCACTGGAACTCTCTTCACTGCTCTGATAATGCCAGATGATATGTTGTCCTTGCAGTCTTTCAATAAAAAAAAGAAAAGAAAGGAAAAAGAAAATCTTACAACAAAGCTAGATGGCATCCAGCATACCTGCCAGGGCCCAGAGCACATTCCCCCTTCTAGAAGCTCAGTTAGCAAAGCTAGAGTTTTGCTGTCTGCGCTCAAGGTCAGCTCCTTTGCTGATAAAAGCTGATGTGAAGAAAGCTTGGAGCAAGGCCCTGCCCCTTCTTTCCCTTGGGAACTGTTTTTAAGCTGAACTCATACTGCTGGCCCCCGCCTGTGCTACACTGCACCTGTGCAGCAACTACATCTGCGTCCAGTCTCCTGCCTCCAGGTCTGACCCTGACCAGACCCACCAGCTCGGCTTCCTGGCTGCACCTCAGCCAGCCTCATCCCTACGGACTCAGTGGTGATCACTGGGCTGTGTCTGGCCCTGAGCACTGTCTCCAGCCCTGATCCTGATCCAGACATGCTGCTCCACGTCCTGGCTTGTTGGTGAGGTCACTGCTCATGCCCGCCTTGTTATCGTGCTCTGCTCCCCGCTCTCCTTCCCTTACTGCGCAGCCAGGCCTCGCTGCTCCCTGACGGTACCTTGCAATTCAGAACTGATGGTGTGCTGATAAAGAATAACTTACACACACTTGTCTGCTCTTGATAGCCAAAATAAAAGAATAGAGTGAATCACAACTGTAATCTTGTTCATATGCAGAAGAATATTACACATTCAAAAAAGCTTTTTGGTAAAATGAATACAAACTATTGTACAGTTTCAAAGTATTCTGGCTTGGTTTATTGTCACATCTTCTGAACACTCTGCAACCTGTGTATCTAATGCAGATTTGCATGTGTGTGTGCGTCTTTGTGTGTGTGCGTCTTTGTGTGTGTGCGTCTTTGTGTGTGTGCGTCTTTGTGTATAAATATATGTTTCTCAATACATGATTAATAACCTATGGATTAGATTACCTAGATTAAGTACCTTCATTTCAGTGACATGGTCTTGATTTTCATTCCTTATGTCTTTCTTATATAGACCCATGAAATTGAATTCACACACAAAAAAAAACTTACAAAAGCATTTCTAAAAGCATAACTTTCTATCTCTTCTGCCCTTACCCTCACCCTCCATTAGCAACGCTCTGTGTGGCATTACTCCTGTGTTCGCATTATCACGTGTGTTGGATCTGCTTGTGACCACATGGATGCACAGCTGTCTCCTCCCTTCATTGAGGTCAAAGATTTATTTGTTCCCCCTGTTAGAAGGCATCTTCTGTTTAGGAAGAGACACATGTATTTCTTTAAATAATGTAAAAATACTCTAACAGCACGGAGTCATTCACCTCTCTCTCTCTCTCTAGTTCAGGACCTTCTACTTACAGCTGGTTTACAGATCTAAAAAAGAAATCTTTCTAAATCCAACATAGCTAATAAACATCTGTGCAAAGTCCAGGGGCTTATTTATTATAGGAAGAGGAAACAAAATCAATGCTGTGTATAGAAAGGCTGACCTACAGAAATGTGAGCAAGTTGTACTCTTAATGTTTCTAGTATATGCAACCTTTTCTCTAACCAATTTTTTTTCATTGCATGAATAAATATCTGCTTTCCATTGTCAGGCAAGAGTAACTTAACTAAAAAATGTGCAACAATGTCTTTTATCATCACTAAGTGCAGATGACAAGACTAGAAAAAGTTTATTTAAATTTATGGTGACTGCCTCCTTTTCCTTCAGCCTTACTTCCTTCTCTCTGGCTATAAGATAAGGCAGTGAGGTTGCTGACAAACTCTGAATATGTACAAGCATAACACCATTATATACCTCTTTCAAATTTCCTGTGCTAGAAGCTTTATGGAGAAAGTTTAAGGACTTTCATACATCTCCCCCTCCCCCCTCCCCATATAACCGTAGAGAGAGAAGAAGTATGAAAATGTACTGTTTAGCAGGTAGTGCAAAGGATGAACTTAACATAGCAAAAGAGAGTCTCTCTGGCTTCACAAGAAACTTCACAAGCTGCAGTCTAATATTCCCAAGAACATCCACACCTGCTGCTCTTAGACACAACTAACATGGACACTGAAATCAAAACTGAATGTATCCCAAAAAAACCCATGCCAAATTTGCCCGGCCAATGTGAAAGCAAAGGATTGGAAAGAAAACCTTAACTGAAATCCCAGTCTGTGATTAAACAAATCATTATYAATTACAAACCATGCCTTGTGACATCTATCACCAAGATAGGTATTTTGGAACAAATTTGTAGACTAAGTGTATTTCTAAGGTGAATAGAAGCAGTATGAGCTATGTGTCTATTCTTCTTTTCCTTTAATAAAATACCCTAACTCACACCAGGTAATATCTTATTCTGTGCATAAAATTACCATCTGCAATGGATCTACTACGCACTACATCAGACATACTAACAAGCAAGTAAGATTCACACAAAAGCCCTTAAAACTCACAGGAGAGATTTCCAGCTGATATGAAATGTCACAGCTCCATTGATTTCAAATAGAGCTATGCCATTGCATCCTAGTCGAGGCTGTGGCCTGCCAGCCTTTAACTATCCAACAGGCTAACTGATCTTTCATACAAAGCATTAATGTCACCCGTTAGGTTTGCTCTGAAGATTATATGGAAATTTCAGTCTGTGAGCCAGCAGGAAATACATATTTTTACAAGCATGAATTCATAGGAGATCTGCTGAAATAAAGCACTGAGTTCAGAGCAGATTGTTCCGTCAGGGATGGTCCTGCTTGGCACCTGCTGCAGGAACAACTCCTCCAGGACTCCTTGCAGAAGAGGGGCAAGCTGAAGAGGCAAGAGGCAGGACGAGAAATAAAGGGCAAAAAATCAGCACTTTCAGGGAGACCTTTTTTCTCCCCAAGAAGTATCAGACATAAAAAGGAAAATGGATTAACTGTCAAAACAGCACAGTAAGTATAAAAGGGCAAGAGATACGGACCTGTGGAAAGGTGAGATGTTTGGAAAGTATGTGCTGGGGCTACTTAAACAACACTTTTAAAGTATAGTTGTCAATCGAAAAATCACATTTATGGATAAAATGTTTCTACTATTGTTCTTAATAATTCCCGAAATTACCTAAGAGCAATATCAGGCAAAGATTCAAGGAAGAAAAAAAATCAATTTCCTTGGTTTATTTTGTGCACTTTGTGGTACAATTTGCTTAGCTGTTCTCCATGTATAGTCAGTTTGGCACAAGTCACATGGAAGTTAGGTTATTTAGCACAGCTAAAAGGAGGCCAAGACATGATGAAGTCTACAAATGGATCAAGGAGTAGGTCTCTTTAGAGAGAAGAGCTATTTAAATAAAAGAGGCAACCCTGGGACATGAACAAATGGCTGTACACTGACCATTACATTTAGAGTAGTAGGTAGGTAGCAGGTTTCTAACAATGAGAGGAGAAATGTCCTGGAGCTGTCTTCCATTTGAGTATCAAAAGGAAAATCCTGCCAACTTTAAAGATGAAATTATTTAAATTTCTGAAAAGGAGAACATGGAATTGTGAGCACTGGAGCATTGTTGCAAACACAGTTCAGTTTGCTCTTGCAAATACAGTCCAATTTGCTGTTGAACAAAACATCATTTGATAGTTCTGTGATTCAAGGGAAGAAATTTGATGATCTAAGACTGACTTGTACTGAATAGAACTCAGAAGAAGGACCAGGAGCTGAAAGCCAAATTAAACAGGTCCTACAGACTTGATTTCACAGGTTCAGGAAGTCTACACTGTTACTTTCTCTGTTTAATTCATTCTACTATTTGTATTTGCATGGTCCGTTCTGTGCCTTTATGAAGGGCACTAAGGTGCCCTATCTAAGGGCACTAAATCTGACTATCCCAAAGGACTTAGCTGATCAAAACTTCATGGTTAAACATTGGCTGGAAGATTTCTTGTGCCATGGAACGAAAGGGATGAATGAAGGGGACTTAAAATATACATCTGCAGAAAATGCGTAACTGTTTCCGTTCTCTATTTCCTAAACGAGACAAAACATGCAGCCCTCAATGCTTGGGGACTCGTTAGACTGCCAAGAGCCTGCTGCTGTGGTTTCAAGAGCTGATGCTATCCCAGAGTCCAAGTCCCCATCAGGATTCCCCAAGTGACTTCCAGGGTTTATACTGAGAAGCTGGACATGAAGTCTGAGTTACACTAAGATCTCCCAGGACTTTCAGGCTTCTCATATTCCTGCAAGATGAGACTGCACAAATACACAGTCCCTGGCCCAAATTATAGAGCTGCTTCAGTTTTGCAGCTGGCGGAGACCTAGCAGCTTGCCAGGTGAGCTTGTCAGAAAGCAGACAGGTTTCCAACAGATGTTTGCCTGGCAAATGCAATTCAGTCAGAACTATAAAAAACAGACAAAATGTGCCAGTTTCAGCTATTCAGCATTTTTTGATGAAACACTGATCCTTCTGGAAATTCTGACTCTCTCTAGCTTATTTCAGCTGATCAGTAAATTCCTTTAAGTATATTTGTAAACTCCAGGCTAAATACAAAACAAATATTAAGCAAACAAAGAAAGATGACTAGAAGATTGCATACAGGCATCTAGAATATAGAGAAATATATAGAGACTGATCTCTAATACCAGTGACACTTCACTCAGTTTCTACAACTATCGAATCTCTGATTAGACATTTGTCTGCCTTGCTACCATTATTTATACAGGTTTACTTAGCACTGTGTGCTCTTAAGTAAAACTATTACTAATTAAGATAATTGAATGATTTGAATTTGCTACTTCTCTGTAAGTATATTTGTTTTTTTCTTGGCGATAAATTAGTCAAATATTTAAAATGAATAAATTCAGAATTAGGTATATATCCCTAATTTCCAATAAATTACCTACAAACAAATACAATTATTGCTTCAATTAAAGTACAGGAACTAAGAGTTTAATAAAGCATTTATGAATGCTGCTTTATAAACTGTCTTGGCCTTTTTGTCCAAGACATCATAATTTGCTTCTATCCTCAAACAWGGATTTGTCTGTTTTTTATAAATAACATGTCCATTATGTAATATGGCAAAATCCAGTATTTCTGCAAAATAAGATGCAGGTAGTCACAACATCTGCCACATCTTACTACAGTTTAAGGCCCAAATCCTGCAGGAATGCTTAAAGGAAATTCTCTGGCTGATTTTGTACATGAGGTCAGAAAAGGTACTTGTAAGGTCACTTCTGGGATTAAAATCTTAAGGTTTGGTTAAAGCAGACATTTATGCCCACAAAGAGACACTCGCTGGCATCTGACTGGCATTTGGTCTATTCAAGACCAAACAAAGTTCCCTCTACAGTGCGAGCTTTTGCCTTCCAGTCATCTCTCATTTTTACCTAAAGTTGATTAAACCCATGTGGATGCTTTTTTTCAGTATGATATTGCTAAATCATTTATGCCAAACTTATGTGTTAAGGAATATGTGACAGCATATTAATATACAGAATTCTATGATAAATTACTTTATTTACTCAATTAATCACTCAGGTAATATAGTTTCTACATTTTCTTCATTCAATTTATTTCATAAATTAAGTTACTTTACTTAAAGTGAAAAAGCTAGAAATAAATAAATGAGTATATATACTTACCATAGGAGCTGTGTTCCTTTCTATTTATAAAATCAGCAGAAAAGACTAACTGAATCAAGCTGGCACGCACCTTTCAAAACTTTTCTAAGTCTCTAATTGGTGAGCAAAATAGCTACCTGTTTGTCATCTCGGAGGAGAGAACGGCCACAGAAAACAAGGGACACATAAAGAATCAGACGGAGATGCTGAGGAAACCCACTGCTCTGCAGAGCTCCAGAAGCCACTGACTGCTGCTCAGGACTCTGCTACTCAACAGCCACTTGGCTGGCAACAAGCCTATATTTGCATGTAGTCACAGTAAAAACCAACACACTACCCTGTCATGGGCACACGAAGGTGTCTCTCTAAACATCCGTAAATGTGAGCCTGAGCCTCACTCCAGATTTGTACCAAATTTTGCCTCCAGACAATTACAGGAGCGGAACGTTAAACAAGCAAAAGAGTGAAGGCAGAAAGACCAAAATCCAAAGGAGAATGCCAGAAAGGGATAACAGAGAACTCTAGGTAAATGTCCACTGACATTTAACTGCACTGAGAAAGTCAGTAGTCTGTAGTCAGACATACTACAGCAAAAATTGGCCTTGCTGGCAGCCTTGGTGGTTGGAGTCCTCCACAGATTAACCTGTTCCCACTGCCCGTATTTGCCCCTCTCAATAACTTTTAAATAAAATAAATCTACTATTTACCCTGGAAGAAAATCCAGTATTCACCTCTGTCAGGAGATGCCTTTCCACAATCACACTTTTGAGATACGTTAGCTGTAGAGGGGCCTGATCCATGATATCATCCACAACAGTTTCATTCACTACAAAGCAACCGGATCAGGACAAGCTGAAGAGGCAGTACACGTGTTACAAAATAAATAACTAATCAGGGAAGTTCTTTGCAAACAATAAACCTAAGAAAGAGCAAAAAATCTGGATTTGGGCATTTCATTTTTTTCTCACACTTTTTTCTCCCACTTGAAAAGAGTAGAGGGATCACTTCTTTGTCTGAAAAGTGTTAACAATATTTGTCAATAGCAATTCTAAAGCCTGTATGTCTGGAAAGCCTTTTAGTAACATATTGTTTCCTAATGATTTTACCGACAAGATCAGTACTGATGAATTTCAATTCCAGAGACAGCACAGCCGACAAGTAGGTATTGAATGAGAAACGACCTTATTCATTAAGCTCTATGCAAAGTCACCCATTAGTCAAAGCATAACTGTAGCCACAATTTTTAAGGGAGGTAAGAATTACAACTTCCAAGGCCAATGTGTTTGGCAGAATGGCAGCCAAACTGTTGATTTTATTGATTCCTTTCAGCCCAAATGATTCATGTTGACTATTTATTCTTAGAGGAAGTATTAACTGTCATTTTCAATGGTTAACTCTTAGCTCTAATGAAAAACTCGCATCTTCTGGCATTCTGCACTATAATTGTTATGGATAACTTTGAAATAACAAGTTCAGTATTTTCATTGATGATAATTTTAAAAAACAAACTTGACTAGAAGAAAAATGTTATTTCCTGTGCTTGCATGTAAAACTATACAGCTATGTGAACACTGAAATCTCCAAAGCTTTCTGGATAGTGTAACAGATAAAAAGATTTTCATCCAGGTCTCATGAGCTTTTTATTCTAGTGTTATTGTGTAGACTCCTTATTATAAAGGCAGCAACCATTTGCAAGCAAACTTAAGGTCCAGAATGACACTTGGATTTCAAATGATAACATATTTTGGTAGTGTTGTCATCAGCAAATGTCTTAAACTTTATGTACAAACTGAAACATATGCCGAAAAGAACATACCATGATTATTTCACTCCTGCAGTATTTTGATTCTGCAGATTTGTTGAATGTTGTTCACCCCCTTTTTCTCCTCTATCCTTTAGGCAAAGCAAGAGAATAATGAAATGACATATGAATACAAATGTATAGACTTCTTTTCAATCCAAATCAAGAACTAGTGACTGAATGGGTCATAAATAATTTTACCTGTTCCATATTCCATGGAGTTAAATTTGAGTAGCTCAGCTCAGAATGAGCTGGCTGCAGCTGCCTCTTATGAAACTGCAATATATTTTGTAGTTTAGGTCAAAATATCTTCAGGCACAGATTAAACCCAAACACAGGGACATATATCATTTAAGTTTGTCTTTAATCTTCTATATTGCTTCCATGCTTCCATATTATTGCAGTGAAAGAATGTGAAGCTTGACTGTACAATACCTGTGAAAGACCTTGAGAAAGCTGCAGTAATAAAAAATTTTATGCATCAATTTTAACTATAAATCAATGCACAGAAAAGTAAGAGAACCATTTGCCTTTTTTAAGAAGTGGGCAAAAAAGCATGACTTAAGCAGGAACCAAATGAAGAGGATGAAAGTTATAATGATGCTCCATAATCAACACAGCTGTACGATAATTTGATTTTCATTATAATGACGCCATTTAGACATGCCCTGCATATAGAAGATTGAGCGTAGTACATAATTATTGATTAGTTATAAACCATTTGTGTTTTATGTTTATTTCATCTGACAATAATTAGCATACATTTGCACTAATTAATTCATCATATTTTATTACTGGAACTGAAAGGTAACTAGCATAAAACAGCAGAAAGGGCATTGAGAAGAAAAGTAGGAGGCCCTGTAAAGCAATAACATTATTTACAATATAATACTATAGTGATGCTCATTGCTTTTTTATTTTCATAAAATGAATAGAAGCAAATGAGTTTCTAGCTAAAATTTACTTAAAATCACTAGTAAACTGCTGTCTAAAGCATGCTGAAGTGAAATTCAACTAACATGCTGATGCGATGGATATTGACCTATCATTCTGTGTTAATGTGTATTTGTTTTATGAAGGGCTCAGAAAATATTGATCATTCTGGAATACATTTTAAAAATTCTGCAGGAAGATTATCTAGCTTTGGGAGTTAAAGTTTTTATACCACACATCTCATACAACAGGATATTGAAAATTTACAGAATGAAGCCATATAATGTTCTTGTGAACTGAAACAAGTATGTTCTCTAAATAGAAATAAGAAAACTTGCATTTCCACTGATGGATGGCTTCATCAGCTAGTAATACAATTACTGTGCAGTACAGGGATACAAACACTGTGCAACACTGCATGGTGCAGACAGCCCTAAGCTAGAGCCAAACAAGATAGACACAAGAGAAGCAGACGCACATCAGCACGGCATTGCTGCTTAGCCCTATCAAGAGGCCTAATACACTAACTAGCCTCATACGTATGTGGTTCTACTTGCAAAATTTGAGCTCGCAGCTAACTGGCATTGCTCTGTCTTGTGTAGATGTACAAACTGGCCTATAGCGACGCTTAAGAGCTATGACATGATGATGCATCATGCCTCATGAATACCCCTCAAAATGGCTCAATTAAGGCATCAATAAAAAGTTAATATCAATAAACTCATCAATAAAAGTTAAGGCATCAGTAAAAAAAAAATCCAAAAATATACAGAACATTTTCTCTTGAACTTTTCATCTTTGAATACATATATAATACAATGGAAAGACAGATGCAAAGTGGCTGGGTCTACACTGCAGTGCTTAAGTGCCCCTGGTAGTAAACTACTACCTGTACTACCAAAACGATGGAAACTCCCCTCTGTGACTCACTCACCTGTGTCTTCCAGATGGCTGTCTGCAAGTAGTAAGAAGCAGCAGAAACGACTTGCGCTCTGAAGGAAATCTGGGGGCTATGCTCCTTCTCTTCTTCATTCAGTCTGTGTAGGAAGAGGAGATTGGGCCAAATTCTTGCCATTCTGCCTCACTGGCCTGACAAATAAAGCCCTGGGGGAGTGTCTGGCAGCCTGCTACTCCAGAGACCCTGATGCCCACTTCTTAAAAAGCATCCATAGATGGTGGTGAAATTAGGCAGTGCCCTTTCTGTTGAGCTGTGTGCGGTATAGACAAGTTGAAGGCAAGCAATGACCTGGACGTTCAGAAGCCAAGTGTCATGCCAGAGGGCAGGGTGAGTGCACAGTGTCAGCAGGGAAAGAGTGTGCAGCGTGCAACGAGGAGCTCTGACATGAGGTGGAGATGTGGTTGGCAGAGCCACAGACTTGAGCTTATTAATTACATGCAACCTGCCCATTTAATCTCCACATCACTTCTCTGGAAGGGTTCTGGTTGTTTTTGAAAAAGTGAAAGACGTTGAGGAAAAATCACATAGTGTAAAAGTGGACAGTACAGTTCTTGCACATTACACTCATGTTACTTGCTGAAAGTTGAAACAGACTCCAAGCTATGTTCACTTTGCCATCACCTGCACCCTTAGTGCATTTTCTGGATTATTTCAATGCCTTTTGAGAGACTATAGTAGCTTTGTTTGTATCTTGATATGTGAGAAAGATGTATGCTGCCTGCAAGGCCCTGCTTTACTACAGAGAGAGAGAAAAGCCATTTCAGACAGCTGAGGCTGGTCATGGTCATTATTAAAGACTTGTAGTGGTGAGAAAAAGTGGACATATAAGTTGTACTTTATCAAACTTACATGGTTCTAGCAACTATTTTCCTACTTTGATATCAGTGTACTTCGTTATACCTGTCAAATAGATACTGCAGTATTCTTAAGCATAGGAAAGCAAACAGAAATTAGAAGAATTTTGCATAATACCTTAACACTCCAGAAACAGCAAGAAATTCTTTTCAGCTTAAATTTGATCTTTAGGGAGCAATAGGATAAGTTCTCACTGAATAGCCTGATAATGACAAACAGAACCCTTGAATAAATGGAATTTTGAGGTTGAAACTCACAGAAAAGCAAAAAATCATACAGAGAAATGATACTGAATAAATATTAAAACACTTGCTGTGAAGATGTACTGGTCAGAGGACAAACACTCTTACAACAATCATAGCATCAAAGCTATATACACCCTAATAATTTGTGCTTTAGCTTTTTTTGTTTTCCCTTTTGGCAGCCTCAACTGATCTAAAAGCATTCCATAATACCCAGTGTTTGGTTCAATAATTTTGTATTTAAGATATTCTAAGGTATATTTAAGGCACCTCATTTATGGTGACTGATGATGTACTAGTAATTTCCTAAGTGCACACAAAGAAGGCAATGATGAATAGATAACTTAGGTAAAGCAAGAAATGGGGCTTAATCATTTGCTTCAGCCCTCAAATTGTGAATGATGCTGCACATCTTTTATGTACTTTTGCCTCCCTTTCTGCTATTTTTCTATCAAATTGTCCCTCTAGTACCTCATATCCTCTCTTGTTGCACTGACTCCTCATCCTCCTSGCCAGGCAGCTCCTGCTCTTCCCTGATTCCCACCCTCCATTCCTCCTTTCTCCCTGCTTTCAGCTCCCCCCTAATGACTCCAACCTGCGAATCTGCTGACATTCCTGCTTTGTATCTAGGCATCAGGACACTGATCACTTCTCGAGAAAAAGAGAGCAGCTATCCTACACAAATTTCCTAGGTAAAAGGGACATTACGTGCTTTTTATATGCGGTGATTTACGAGTTCACTATTATCAAAGACAGTAGCTGGCTACTCAGCCGGACCTGATTTGGTATGGTCTTCATCTTCACATGTGGTACAGGGTCTAGATAATATATCAGTAGCCCTGTAACTGAGAATAAGTCCTGGAATGGAAGAGAGCTTCTTCCAGTAGAGTTAGATGCTCTGGTTTAGAAAAAGGTCATATTTGCTATTTTAAGTCTACTCAACATTTTGAAGAAATAAAGAGTCATGTAATATTTTATCGCTGCTGTTTCTAGTGACTATTGCTTTTCAATGGTACAAAAAGAGAATCTGGCTACATTCATTCTTTCATTTATTCATTCATTGTTAATTTTCACATTGGGAAGATTCTGGAGCTTTCTTAGCAACAGATCAAATGTCGTTCAGGAAAAGAGGTGCTCAGAGCTTCTACTTTCTAGCTCTTTATTTTAGAATGTAGATTTCCTTTGTGTTTATTTATATATCCTAAGGAAAAGGCTTGTTTTACCCGATCATAAAAATACAAACAGTACATGCAAGGCAGAATAACTGTATTATCATCATAACATTTACTGTATTTGCAGACATTCCAGTTTTGTAGGCAGACCAAATATCCACTTTAATATCAAATACTCTCTCATAATGCACATTTGTGTCAAAAATACCAACACAATTCAGGGAAGTGTCTGCTAAAAGGGTTTTGCAAATTCTTCAGAGCTCTCATCTGTCCCCTCTGTGCTGATATTTTCTGCCTATCTTTTTGCTGTGCTAGAAAGAGCCAGTGGGTCACATCCCCTGTTACATAAGTGCAGACACCCTGCTGTAGTGGGTTAATGACAGTCAAAGCACATTTTAGCATGACCGATAAAACACTTTCATTCTTTATGTGGTTATCAGGAAGTTGATTATCAATAGCAGGAAGAGCACCGAAGAATGCTTACCTGGTATTAGCTGGACCAAGATAAATATAGACAACCATTACCAATTACTTCTTGTCAGACACCCTGACTGTAGTTAAAAGATAATTGGATTTAAGGGTAATTCTTTTTTGCATCAAAAACCTTCGCACATGAAATACAACCATGTTGTGCTAGATGCATATGTAAAAACACCCTATGAGACAGCCTGTAGTGTATAACAAGATAAAGCAGCCTAGTAATGGCAGACAAAGTATTATCCTCTTCATTTTTGTATTTGAACACACAGACATAGGAAAGAGATTAATTGATTCGCCCATAATCAAACAAGGAGTTTCTGGCAGTCCTTCCCTAAAAGGGCAGTCTAAATGAGCTGTAATTACAAGCCATTTCAGACACAACTGAAAGCTAACATGCATCATCCTCTAAATTAACTCTCTTGGTGCTGTCCTGCTCTGTAAATAACGAACTGGACTTGCCTGTCTGCAGTGGCTGAATTACATCTTCCACTGACCCTCCAGCAACCTTGATCTCTACAGCTAGATTTCCTGACACAACAGTTTCACTGAAACTGCTGTATATACAAATTTAATGAGTGATATTTTAAAAACTGGTGGTTTGTTTGGTTTATTGTTTACTCAGGAAAAAGCAAATGGGAAACTGTTTACATATTGTAAATTGAGTTACAATTTCTAAGCCATTACTAAATAATCAATAATAGCTAATGAATTGTTTGATGGTTAAATGTCAAGAGGAAAAGGCCAATGAGTTTCCTTAATGCTGTAACAGATTGGTSTTAACTATATTAGCAACTATTTTTGCTGTTGAAAATTATAATTACTGCATATTAGTAAGTAGTAACCTGTTTTCCAACAAAAAATACCACAGCCTACCAATYTGAGTCAGGATGAGAGCAAGGGAATGTATTTAGTCTTACAAATTAAATAAAAATACCTACAATAGAATACAAGTAATTTCTGCTGCTATGCAGTAGAGAAATTTCTCTCCACCTACCAGATAAATGGAAAGCATGGTTATCTTCATAAAAAAAATTAACTTTAAATTACCTTTTCATGTTCCTTCTGTTGTATGATAATATGCAATGTGTCTCACTGTTTTTAAATGGTGCAGTTAACCTAGTGCAAATTAACCCCTTTTGTGGAAGATCCTGTACTAGAGATTCAGTTGGGGGAAATGTACATTAAAAGATTTTATGAAGGGTACATTTACCACCAGTATAATTTGGGACAGTATTTAATTATGACAGAACCCTGTGAATCCTGGGACTTGTCTTCATATTCTGCATGTCTGCACACCAAACAAAATACACACACATCAGTGCTCACTGGAAGAATAACTAAGGCACTTAGTTACTAACTAAATGCTAAGCTAAGGCTTCACATCTAGTTACTTCTGTGTATAAGAATGGCAAAACTGAAGTCAGCAACAAAAAAGCTCAGAGTTGTTCTGAACGCTTGTATAACAGAAGCTAACATTATTCAACTTACAGAGATAAAAGCACAAACCACACAAAGTATGGGCAATGATTAGTCAAAGCTTGCTAGGTTTCTGAGTCAGTCCCCGGTTCCCCTTCCAGCCTCTTTTCACATACAGAGTCAACAGGAAATGTGATGATGCAGAACGCACGGCATAAGGATGAGCCAAGCTCTAATATTGCCTTTCAGCTGCTTTCCTCACAACAGGCAACTTCTTATGTTCCTTTTCACCCCGATAAGTACATGCAGGATTCTTTATGTGTGCGCCCTTAGAAGCTGCATGTGAAAGGAGACAACTCCATGAGGATACAGGGCAAGGCACGTCGGCACCAACTCCTCACTCAGGGCATCAGTAATTAGTCTCCCTGGGGACTGGAAGGAGAAGTGCTTCAGAGCAAACTAGTCCCACCTCTGTCCTGAGGCACAGCAAACGGCTGTCCAGCACCAATCCAGCCTGCCCTTTTGCCTTCAGGAAGGTCGGTATGGATTTATTTTAGTGCAACTGAGACCAGTCAGGCCCTTGGGTCCATAAGCGATTAAAAACAATCATGCAGTGTGTACCCAGCATAAAATTCTTAAGAAGGAACGAGAATGATGGTATTTTACTACAGTTGCAAAGTGAAGCCTATTATAAATGTCTTTGTCAAATAAATTGTTATTGGAAAAATACTATATTCAAAGAGGAATTGAATCCTGCTTGTAAGCCTGAATTTTTAAAATGTAATTTCATGACACCTCAAAACATATTGCCGAGTGAGGCTTTATGGAATTCAGTTTGCCTTACACCCAACTTTGATCACTCAGCACACTTACTGTGATTGCCTCCATTGCCATGCTACCTTCCAATCTGACAGTCTTCTCAACTAAATGTGGTCTAAAACATCTGATCTCCAAAATGAGTTTGCTCTTGCAGAATTAAATTCAACATTCATGTTTAATTGCACATACATTTGATCGTTCTGCACTCCATGAGGGATTATGAAATAATTGCTTCTCTTCTCCTTGGCCTTGGCGGGGGGGGGAGAGGCAAGGTTTGCAAATCCCATTTGCCACATGCAAAGAATATTCTAGTAGATGCCGAGCACTCTCAGGCTCCCCCTAATTCCTGCATGCACACAGCAGATTGCAGTGTCTGGCTTCATGGACAAAAGAGAATAGCCAGCAACTTTGCAACTGTCTTTTCCCATCCAGTTCTGTGGTGAAAGGTTTCAGACTTCCAATACATCATCCTAGTTTCTGTCATGTATCATAAATTAAAATAAAAAGAAATAAAGCCAGATCCTTGAATATAGCCAAAGGCCAGATCAGGAAGCCATGGAGAAGCTGTCTAAATTCATCTGATTGTGCTATTGGCTATACTAAATCTAATTTCCACGTACGCGYTATGGTTGACATGACACACAGGCATCGTGCCCACTTCTCCTCTAAGCAGCAATGTCTTTTTCCCACTGCCAGTGGTTGATATTTTCCAAAGGAACAGGACAGATGTGCTCTGTGGTTTGCCTCACAGCTTAGGTCTGTGAAGGAAACATGGGCATGCAGACACAGAAGGAGCAGCGGGACCCTTTGCGCAGGCCCGCCGGTCCGGGCGCCTGGGCAGTGTGCAGCGCAGGGGCAGGACGGCGCCGTGACAGTGGACASCCCCAGAGCAGGGTCTCAGGCTGCACCTCACGTTGCCTCACAGCACAGGCCTGGTCTGCAAGGTGGATGAGGGGATCCAAAGCAGGGCATGCTCCTCCTCTCAACGCTGAACTACTTTGAACAGTTATCTTGGATGAGATTCCTTAGTTAGCTAGTGGAGAGGGTCAGGACGCTTTAACAAGCTACTTAAAGCACCTAATCGAGATGTCTGCCCCGCAGAATCACCCACAAATGACTGCACAGGAGGAAACTAAGGGATGTGACCTGAAAACTCAACTTCTCCAGGTAATATTTACTCTATGGAACCAGTTCCACTTCAGGGTATGTTGGGGGGGGGGGGGAAGAGACCTTGCTTAGTAGCCAGGCTACTTTTTTCATGGAGAAATAATACCATTGCACTGTTCTTCAACTAATTAAAAGCTAATTTCTGAGTTTGCTATATAGTACTTCATTAGCAGGAAAAAAAAAAAAAACTAATACCATTGCTAAACTCCAAAGGACACTACACACATTATTGCAGTTTTTTGTTTGCCTTTCATAATGGTGATTAATCTTCTTAGGGTTGCAATTTGAATTAACATAACATTTACTGAAGGTGAAACATAGTCACATACATATGGCTACACACTAWTGTGTGTATATATTATATGTAAGGAATAAGAAAGACTAAGAACCTGGATTAATTTGGTTAAAATTACAAAAAACCTCTAGTTCTCCTGCTTTCTAACTTCAGGACATACTGTGTTGCCTAGCAGGAAAATATTCTGGCAAATATTAAAGAAATGTCCATTTTAGCATACCCTGGGGATTAGAAACAGGAGGCTTCATCTTCCTTTAAGGCCTCTGTTTTTAGCCATTTTAAATACAAGTTTCCAAAGCAGATGGAATATTTCTTTTAGTCTTATAAGATACTTCTTTCATTCTTTGACAAAGTAGTTTTATAAAAACACAAGAGGTATTGTAATATTATCAGATGAAGTATTTTGACTTAATGGTTTAGTGAATTTGCCTTCTCTAGACATACATGAGAAGTGAGTTCTAAATATTTCTATTGTGGCAGAATGAAAAGAGTTTGTTATCCTTAAAAAAAGAGTCAATCCAAGAGCAATAAAGTATTCTTTTAAGTAATGATTTAACCAAATTAAAGTTAAAAATAACTTTTTGCTTAATATTTCTTTTGTAGCATCTAATAGGTGCAAGTTTTACTCTCAGATTTAGTTGGTCATTTAAGATTAATGTATAAGAGTGTACTTTACACCATTTTTATTAACTGAAAAACATAATACATTACATACTTTGTGAAAGTGCAGTTATTGACTGTGCCATTGCAAGTTTATTATCCTGTTAAAAGTTAATGTTGTAATTGCTCCTGGGCTGTTGCTTTTTAAAGGTAATATAGGCCAGTTGTGTAATTAACTGTAATTTGTTCTTTAAATTCGTAATTCAAAGAAGCCCAAGAGAATTCTTAGAGCTCCAGGATAATGGGCATATGCTTGTCAACAAACTGGACTTAGAAGTAGAGAATTATCTAATATATCTGGGAGCAAAAGAATTTATATACAATAACATAGTAGAGAAAGATGATGGATTTTTCTCATAGGTAGCTTGCATACAGAATGTAGGAATGCTCCAAGACACAAATTATTTATCGGCTGTAATATTCCAACCCAAAAAACGGTAAGGTAAAATTAAGAGCACATACAGTATATCCTGAGGGAAAGATTCTTTTGCAGATGCTACCACAGAAGAAAGAAAAATGTTAAAAATTAAGAAATACTCCAGCTTTTACCACCTGCTTCTCAATGCCTTGGTCACTGCCTCATCTGGAACCTGCACTTAATGAGCGGATGCTAGAGGAGGAAGTGTTGGGTTTCTGCCTGGCAGCAGCCAAACTTCACCCGGCTCGTCCGAATAGGAAAGCAGGCAGTC
This sequence comes from Apteryx rowi, assembly GCF_003343035.1. Lineage (NCBI taxonomy): Eukaryota > Metazoa > Chordata > Aves > Apterygiformes > Apterygidae > Apteryx > Apteryx rowi. The sequence goes on along the minus strand of NW_020451094.1, from coordinate 1,943,089 downwards.
TTACTCTGGCCTGGCCCCAGGATGCTTGAGTAAAGGTGGTTTGTACATGCATGTCTTGACAGAGAGATTTCACCTGCTAGAGTCATCTCAGTTGTAAGACTACCCAAATGTGGAAAAAAATTCCAGCAGAATTTAACCTAATCGGACCTAATACACAGATACATCCTGTAAAGGCAGCATTGTTAGCAAGGATTTTGTTTCCCTCTGTAATTCTCCTATTACTTATGGTAACTTAAGCAACTGTGTTATATAGTCAGACTAACTTCTGGTCACATGTGCAGCTCTGTAAATACTAAAACTGTCTAAGCAAGGGAAAAAAAATGTATAAATTTAACTGAAGTTAGTCTGCAGAAGGTAAAATATGAAGGAAGACAAATGGTTGTTTCAGCACAAGTTAAGTTGTATTCTAATCTCCGTTACAGCTCAAATGGCTAACTTGTGTGAAAAGTACAAGCTATCAGAATTTTACCTTACTCCAATTGATTTATGTTACCATCTTTTTTCCACACAGATTAGACCCAGCAGAACTTTTTATGCCACGTACAAATAGTGTAGACTTCCTTCCCATCTGCCCTTAGTTACTCAAGTGACCTGACTTTCAAACATCTGGAAGGCAAATATTTTGTATCAGCTACAATTTAGATAACCTCCACAACCTCATTTCATAACGGAGTACATATTTAAGCCAGTGGGGTTACTAAAATGAATAAATACTCACTGTCTGAATAAGGTATTCCAAATCTGTGCTGAAGTTTGGAACAGACTCACTTGCCAGGAGGTTACCATCAAACTTGATACCTTTGTGATGTTTATTTTTGCCCTTGCTTAAATATTTTTTTAAAGTCCATTATCAGAGTATCTGCTTCAGTGGAGTGTTTTTACAATAATACAAGAATTCCATATCCTCCTTTAGCTCTCTAAGGCCAGGCATGCATTTGGCTGTGGTATGGAAGAGCTATGTGAGAATGCATGAGGTCCTGGCACCTTTCTATACAGTAACACTGCTCCCTTTTGCACCCAGAATTGTATTAATTTTAACTTCACAGACAATGGTTAAGTCTCTGTTACGAGAGGAACTGTTTAAAAAAAACACTGCACAGAAGAGATTTTTATYTACAATCTTCAAACTACTCCACTTATAGAGAGAGGGGTTGCCATCAGTTCCTTAAATGAGTATGCAGAGAGTCATAATATGTACAAGGGCAGCAGAATGCACCAGCACACTGCAGGACCTGCCTGTGACTTTGTCCTTGCACTGTCAGAGCTGATTCCGAGTGGATTCCTTCTTCGCGACTCTGACAAGGAAGTTGACCAAGCCCACTTACTATTCTAAAACATGTCATTACAAATACAGTTACACTGGCAGGTTTTGCCTCGCCGAAACCTGCTCTTGAACCAAATTAAATCATTTCAAACATAAGAAGCCATTATCGGGCGTATGTCTCCTTTCTGCTCAGTTTAGCCTCACATCACCGCAGGCAGAGATGCAGTGAGAGTTTAATCAAAGAATGCTTATTAAACTGCAGGTTTATGCTGTTTCTAGGRAAAATATAAAAATAGAAACATACTCTAGCTGTCAGTCAAGATGATTATTTTAATACTGACACTCTTATTTTTAAAAAGTTAGCAGCTGAGTTTAACTACATATATTCTGTGTGCTTATTCACCACACTTCTATGCCTTATTAACCTTCTGCATTACACCAAGTTCAGTCTAGTTTTCCATACTCTGCAATTTAGCTACATTTTTCATTGTCATACAACTATGGTATCTTCAGTAATTTTGTCCATTTAATGCTTCATCCTATTGATTGTTCTTGTTAATGGGAAAAGGTTGGGATGGTTTGTTTGTTTTTTCTTTTTTCTAAGCAACTCTTAACAGTAACCTAGTTTAGAGTAGGATTGTCACAGGTCTTATGTAGCAGGGAAGAGGAACAGCTGAGCTCTACACTTTGTTTTGACTTTGGAGAGAGGCGAGAGAATATTCATCACATACATACACCCCAGAATTAACAGGCATGAGATAAAAGATTGGAATGAAGGAAAAAGCAGGAGAAGCTCTGGCACAGCTAGCCAAGAGTCAAGAGGAAGCAAGTCACTTCATGAGAATCAGCATTATTCCTTTTTTCTCATTCCACAATAAAAAGGATCAAGAAAATAGTCATGACTGAGCTATAACTTGTTCTGTGGTTTGCACCTGAATAACTGTAATTATCTGCTGTCACACCTCCTCACCAGGCAGGCAGCAAGACTGCAGACTAGACCGCAGGGTGAGATGATCCGCACTTCGCTGGATCCAGACTTGCTCTCCCTGACTATTCCACACAGCCAATGGTGTGGAAGAAGAACAACCAAATCACAGAGGTTCAGAAAAACAACAAAGAAAAAAAATCCAATTTCTGAAATAATTAGTTAGGGAGACTTTACACTGTATGCTTAAAACTAAATGACATTTACCATATGCTAAAGTTAGTCTCTGAGGACAACACAGTGATGGTTAGCTATTTTGCAATACAAGAAATTTTAATAGACAAATTCAGCATAAATAAAAGTGCTGATGAAATTTTTATTGAAAACTGTTCGTTGGATCCAGAATGAAATGCCTGGCCAAAATAAAGAGAGAGAAACCAAAAATTGAAAGGAGATTGGTTTTAAAGGGGTTCTTAATGGATGGGGAAGGCCTAGTGTGAAGACCCTACTCAGCTCTGTTTAACCTCAGGGCTTGAACTCCAGCTTCATATAGCAGATGAGGGGAGCCAACAAGAGAGAGAAATCCTCTGTGGCACAATTTATGTTCAGTCAACTGTGAAATGACTCTGGCAGGATCAAGGCTACCAGCCCCCAAAAGAGAGTATCCTCTTGGTCCCAGCATCCCCCGTTGCAGGTTTTTCTATGAAAAATTTGGAATGGAGTCAGGTTCAGCTCAGTGAAGATATGGCAAAGTTTTTAAATCTCAGAAGTGCTCGTGGAACAGCAAAATTGCTCCCCTGACATCTCTGTTTGTCCTTATTAAAAAGCATATTTTCTTTTATCCTAAATGCTTATATTATGCACACACAAAGATCAATTCCAGTTTTAACCCAAGTAAAAATTGTAGCTGGTGCCTAAAATCTGATTTACAGATCTTATATTGGATCAAAATACTTTTAATTCTCATCTGGAATACTAACCGATTGGTGGGACTACCAAATATTCTGATAAAAAACTTGGACTGATCAAAACTAACCTAAATAAACTCTAGAATACTCTAAGAGAACATGAAGTTAAATTGGACAGAATAAAAAGAGCATAACATAATGCATATTAGATACCTCATAAATTTTTTTCACTCTCAGAAAAGCATATCTGAAAGTCACTCAAGACACCTCACTGAAAACATTCATATATTCATCACGTGGCAGTGCTAAATGGCAAACAGAAGTATTGTAGGAGCACGATAATAATCGTCACTTTCCTTTCTGCTTACTTTATCTGAGCCTCAATACATTAAACACAAATGGGAAAGTATTTTAGTAAAGGACAAACAGGAAAAGCAGCAACACGAGCTGACATGAAGGGTGTGTGAACTTCAGTTTCACTCCAGACAGTACAGAAGAAATATAACAGGTGGACACATTTCAATATTTATACATATTCATAAGTTCATATACTTTTGCACAAATCCACAAGTGCTCAACTATATAGAAAATTCAACACACAGAATAAACAAATTTCAAAATGATGAGCTGCCCTACTGGAGAAAATGAAATGGTCTTTCATTCAACATTTCATCCCACAGTGAAAAACAGAAAGCTATCGAGCCTTTTGGCCTGTGCATCCTTACAAGAGCTAGAAAACTGGAAGAACAAGTACAAGAAAGACTACTTCACAGAAACCACCCTCTTCTTCAGAATGAGATTTGCTGGTGACTGAAGAACTAAGATTAAAAGCAAGTCCCGAAATAAATATTCTTCCTGCAGTTCATCAGTTAAAATATATGAGTGCCGATTAAAATTATTTGCACTTCTGCAGAAAACCAGATGTTCACTAGTTACTTTCTCCTCTGTTGCTGGAAAATGTGTTTGCCTGGTCTTGCCATTCTGCTCCTAGCCTGTAGAGACATCCCCAAATCCCCATATTTTCCATGTCCCTTAATTTCCTATCCAGAGTTCAGCACATCCAGCTAGGTGTTGAAAACTGTGAACTGTCAGTTCACTACGTTCCAGCCAACTGACTAAAATTAAGGATCAAACATAATAGAAAGAATCAATGTTTCTGCAACAGCAGAACTTCTGAATCCTGATTTCCCGTGGTTTTCTGCTTTGTATATTCTCTGCTATCTAACCATATGCTTGAGCTCTTGCTTCTACCTTTCCTTCATCGGAGAAAAAAAAATTACATATTTTTCCCTCACCCTAGCTGTTTAGTTTCTAAGTATTTGTAGGCATGCAGTGTTTTTAATCCCTCCATCCCTCTGTCAGATTTGAACTGGCCAACAGCTTCAATAGGATCTTAACACAGCTTATAGGCCCCTCACAGATTTACAAAACAGACAGACCCATTCCAAAAAAAAAAAAAATCACACACTGTCATGGGGCAATTTAGGGGTAAGGTAGCTGTAGGAACAGAACCACACCACTCAGTGACATAAGATCTAAAATTCAGTTGTTAAGCAGTCTGAGCACAGCAGGCAGTAGTGATCTCTGGTCTCTGACACACACTCACTATGGACAGAGCACTCGTATCAGTCAAGGACTCTAGTCCCGTTGTGACCAGCACCATGGAGGCGGGGGAACGGGACACCACAGTGTGCCCAAACCCTGGCTGGCAGCCTGGCTCACCCATGTAGTGACTCTACCTTGGGCTCAGCTTTGTGCACCATATTGGATGTTCATGGATGTTTCCCCCTGCTTTCTCCAAAGGGATACTGCTTTTGATACTTACTGCTTTCTAACTTAGATGGTCAGCATATGCCACCGATAGCCTTGCTGATCACCTTACCACAAACTAGTCTCTGACTTTCTCCACATCTAAAGCCAATTAGCCGTCATTACCTGGGTCACTATCAACTTCTGGCCTCCCACTCAAAATGCATTTCAAGGATATAAAACTGTTGAGGGTTCAGTTGTGCTTCTTTCTTTCCTTCCTACACATACCTAAACCATTAAAGCAGAGCAGATGTGGTCCAGATTTTTTGGGTGAGCTTCCCCCTTAACGATTGTGCTGTTAGGTAAAGTAACTCAGCAATACTTTGGGGTAGGCTTCACCCCGTGACACACACATAGATGCTGAGATTCTGCTATGGAGCACGGCTCCTGGCTGATGGATGCAACCAGGATACCAGCGCAGGGAGAGTGGGGAGGGACAGACACATGCCTTTGTGAAGGAAGGGTCCCAAAATGACCCTGTCAATGTGCAGAAAGTAAGACTAGTCTCAAGAACAGACACATAAGCCTTGTTTTCTCAGGAAAGCAAGGTAAACCTCGAACTCAGTGATGATAGAAATATGGTTTTGCAAAAGACCTTGAGAACACCCATTGGGATATCTGTAGCTGCAGCTGCACTGGTACATACTTCCCATGTGAGTAAAGAAGCTGTCTGCTTGCCCTGGGCCTTGCACTAAAAGAAATTTCCCAGACACAGATGGTATCTCCACCTAGAGAGCAACCACTTTGCTTTTGATATGCTATTGTAATCCCTCCCTCAGAGAAAAGGTCTAAGTTCTACCCCCACTCTCTACTGTCCCTCACCACCAGTGTGGAGTGTCCCCACCATGACTACAGAGACTCCATTTAGAAGAAAAGCATGGGTGGGGAGGAGACATTGAGTTGAGGAGGAAATAGAAATAAATGAAGAAAAGAACCCTCAATACCAAGTGGCCTGAACCAGAATAATTCCAAAATATGGGCAGGAATGAAACAATTTGTCCCTTCCTTTATGAAGGATTTCTCTCCCATGTTCCTGTTTCTAAATCATGGTAATTCCAGACCTGTATTTAAAAGCCAACTGACACTGCTTGCCAGAGAAAAGATAGACTTTTTTTTCAATCTTAAAATGGTAAACTGCCAAGTACACCCTCAAAAAGTTTCTTTTTTTTTTTGTTTTTCTTCTCATTAAGAATAGCTGTGTTTATCAGAAACCTTAAAGCAAAGGACTTCTAGCAGAGTATTAGCATCAAAATATTTCTTAAACATTAATTTTTTCTCATAAAAGCATTTTCATTTGCTCTTCTTTCTTTTCAGTACAGATAAGATGCTTCTAAGACATAGCAACTGAATTGGGATTTACACATTTCACTCAAAAATACTAAATATCCAGGGCTGTCTACTTGCTGTTCAGTGTCAACATACTCTAAACAGGATTTTAAAAAATAAAATATACAGGATAATTGCTAGAGTTTACACAAGGCATACTCTTCTTTACTGAAATTGTTAACAGGGTATATTGGGCTGTACTTTCCAATACTAGGATTTCGATCCATTTCCAGTTAACCACTACAAGAAGACTATAATCTAAAGACATTTGACTAGGCTAGAAATGTATCATTGTTACATTAAAACCATTGGCGCATCTGTCACAGTGGTTCAATAACTAACCACCAGCTGTGGAATTTGATTCTTGGCCAAGACAGCTTTTATCTAAAAGTAATGTGAAGTTTCTTACTGTCATGGCTGTGGGAGGAAAACCTGAATGTATAACTCAGATGACAGCCCCAATATAAGAGCAGATTAAAGGAAAATAGTTTAGGTTCCTTTCATTTCATGATGCTTGAGTGCTTGGATTGGCCACGCCGCACCAAGGAGGTTTAAGATTCAAGAATGATGAAAGATCAATGCTGAAATAACAGAAGCTAGATTCAAAATCTGTCTGGATCAACAAGATTAAATTCACTGGAAAGGACATACCTGTAAAATAGCAGAGTAGACAGACTAAACAAAGCTCAAAAAATTGAGATGAACTTTTAGACTGTAAAGGTAGAGCACTGAGCAAGAAACATGGAAGTGCTGTTTTTCTTTGTATTTTTCTAGTGAGAATGCACCCTGAACTCAATTATACTGTGTATCTCATTAGTGCAAAGAGATTGACAAATCAGAGAACCCAGGAAAGAACAACAAAATTTATAGATACACAAGTTAGACTTAATTATAAGCGGTAATTAAAAGAACCAATACATGCATACATAGCATGACAAAATACTTAGAGAACAGGGAAGGGAGAGCAGGGAAAAAAAAGTTTATTAACATTTTAAAGCACCAAGAAAGAAAAGTAATAAGGTGGTATACAGAATAAAGGAGAATATAGTTATGATGAATATCATGAAACACATTTGAACACAAACTCTCCCAAGCTTTTGAATAGCTCCCAAATGGAACTGACTGACCCCCGTCAATCACAAATACTCTGGACGAACACTATGAAAATGCATACCTCTGAATAGCCTATGCTGGCAAGAGTGACCATACAGGATTGCTTCACCTCTATCTCCTGTGATGATTTAGGACTCCTCTGGGGTGTAAGTCATCTGTAAAGAAAAATAATGAATAAACCTATGTGTACAACTAGGCCAGTAGCAACAGAGCCATATGCACGCTTAAGGAAACATTGAGAAGAAAAAGGGCAGCCATGACCCTTAACATCACAGAACTATAATGATGGGAAACAGATGATCTGTTCCAAACAAATTCCACTGTATTCAAACGAATCATTTCTTCTCAATGGTCCTAAAGAAGAAGACAAAGAGGAGAATCCCAACCTCAGAGTCAACTTATACCAAAGAGGACTTTTTGTTTCAATTTCAGATTTGAAACTTTCTTCCTGTCTTATGAGCAAGAATAGCAGCAATTAGGTATCTTTTATTGAAATACTACAGATGATTACTAATGATTAGCTTAAAGAAAAACAAGAACCCAAACCTCTGTTGATCTCAGTGAAGCCACCACACTCTACATCAACTGAGAATCAGGCCCCAGGATTCTTTTTTTCTTTAGTTATCGTGAGGTGAATTCTGCCATATTTTCTAGGGACAAAGAAAAAATTACAGAAACTGGAAAGGAAAAAAAGAAGCACCCTAGCTAACAGTGCAAGTGAGCTAATTAGTGGATGTACTTTCTTTCTGAATAAATCTGCCAACAACATTAACTTACAACACCAACATACCTCAAGCAGGCTTAAGAGTTAAAAGTAAGCAGCCATGAGAATACCAAGCATGGCTACCTTTTTCATCTCTGAAGAAACACTCAAGTTCAAAAGATGCTAACATTTTTGCTTTTAATTAGTTGCCATTTTGATATCAGCCTCTAGAAAGCATGAAAGAGATCAGAGCATTGATGGGCGGATATGACAAAATCCAAGACATTACCTTTCCTTCCAGATTTCCTAATCATCTTTGTTACTTTCAGAATAGTGGGTGAGATTCAAGAAAGTTACAAGCTCACAAATTCCCCAGCTTCCCTCAATACAAGACTTCTTTCCTCTTCACAGCTGCAGTGAGGTTGTTCACTAAACAGCGATTCAGGCTCTGGGGAATAAGCACCGCACTAAGCCTCACTTGGAAGGGAACACAAACTCCCTAAGGTATGCCCCACAGGCTCAGAGAAGAAGCACAAGGCTGCAAGCTGCCAGTGTTAATATTTTGAGATTCCATTGTTTTTTTTTTTCCCCAGGAAATGAGATAAGTCAAGGAGAAATAACATCTGTCTGAGGCAAGAAAACATGCACACATTTAAGTGCTTTTTGAGGGTGGAGAATGGAAGGAAGAAAGGGTTTCTTTCCTTTGACTTATTTAAGCTCTCCATGGGTTTGTTAAAGCTTTAAAAGAGAGACTGAGAAAAACAGCAATCAATAGTGTCAGCTAAAGGTGACAAACAGAGCACAAGGTGGCTGCTGGCGGGACACTCTGTAAAGGCGGTGACTGGGCAGTGATCAATTGCATTTGGAGATGAAGACAGACAGAGAGAGCATAAAGAGGAATCGATCCGGTCTACTACTTCTGCAGATACAGGCACCTGGAGCAGGTAGCATGTGACAGACAAGGGTTTAATCTGTCAATAATTCATACTGCTTCACTGCATAACTTCTAGTAAGAGTCTGTCTTGAAAGCAATGGTATTGACATACTTTGTATGGTTGAGTTTTACTAAAACCTGGTACCTCCAGTCAAGAGCAACTCAAAGCACACTACTCAGGATCCAGGCACCTTGGTCCTTTCCACAAAATAAGTTTTAGGCCAGACTAAAAACGCATTTCAGGCACTGGTTTTGACAGAAAAAAACAAATAGAGAAGCACTTCCAAAACTAATCAGGAGTGTTAGCAGAATCAGGAAATCTCTTTTAAAAGGAGCATTCGGTCCAGCCCTGTGTTGTTGAAAATGCTAACCTAATACTGGGCCAGCATGCCTGATGGGATATAGTAATGAATTCAGCAGGTCTGAGCAGGAGGAATGATCTAAGACATCTGAAAGCAGAGGCTGCAACTGTGAGCTGCTCCCTGTGGCCAGGGAAGAGAAGGGTGCGACTGGTGCAGATAAAAGAAACCTCCTGTCCTAGTGAGATGTCACTGGTGAGCTGGTGCTTAAAAGCAAACAGGTCTCAGCCCAGTCTGCACCTACATTTCTAGTCTTCTGCAATGGATTTGGGGTTCGTGTTACATGTTCTGCAATAGCCTCTCTAATTACACTTACAAAAGTACCCTAAGACTCAGATGGCCTGATAAAAACAACATTTAAAGAGAATGACACAGATTAAGCACAAAGAGCATGCTCAGTTTATATAGTTTGGCACAAATGTCATTTGCAAAGGTTTTATTTATTTATAATTAGTTCTACTTATTCATAGTCACTGTAAATTAAAACCGAGTGCCTGCGATTATAAAATCTTTCCTAGAGATTCAGATTGTCCCTCACTGACTTCAGCCAAAGCTGAAGCCTCAAGCACCTGAAAAATCCACAGTTGTGAGCATCTCAGCTCCTGGGGAAAACACTGATTCAGGTATCAGGAGGAATATTGCACAGAATAGGTTGTGTGAAGCTGAGGCCTTCAACTCTTACCAGTAATAACAACATTTATTTTTTTTTCTCCAAATCCTAGATACTCAATTATACCAAGTGTAAAAGTAAATATGAAGAACAGAGTTTAAATAGTTATCCTCAGAAGAACAGAGGAATAAGCTACCCTTCCAAAAATCTCCCATAGGTGGATAATAATTACGAGGAGAAAAAGGTTATATTACTTATAAAGAGGCAATTCAGCTAATTGTTTTAATAAATGTATTTACTTGTTCCCTCAAGCAAAATGATGTCACAGTTGTTGATTAATAATCCATTAATTTATTTCAAATCTTCTAACCTATACTGAATGTAACTGGCATTTTATTTATTTTGATAGCCATTGTTATGCAAGGTCATGCCTTTGATTAGTTGCTTCTTCACCCCTGAAGATGGAGATAAAACCTGGTGAGGTCTATTATATCAAAACCTGCATAAGTAACTGTAATGCTATTAGTGAATTATACAAACAATAAAAGTAGTATTTACTGAAACTGAGGTACTTCTTGAATCACTCACAAATGCCTCAAAATATCCTTGCACACAAATATTCCCATACTTAAAGATAGCAGGTTGGTTCAAGGAGGCACATGTATTTTAGCCCAGCTGAGATCTGTGCCTGCCTGTGTATTTTAAATAATGTCAGTCATTTCTGAAAGAAGCTGCCATTGCACTGCAAACTGCCTTTCAAATCATGTGACTTGTTTTCTTCCTGGCTGCTGACAAAGGCTATGGTAAATCTGGTGACCCCGAACTGAGAGCAACACATGAGGTGCATCTAAAATTGACTTCTTGAAAGCAGCCATTTCGAAACAGTTATTCTAAGGAGCTTCTAAATCACCTGTCCACTGCTATGGCTTCTTCTCCTCCTCCCCCTCTTCTTTCGAGTGTCAGAGCTTCTTAGGTCTGAAAGTGATCTGTGGTTTTTAATTTAGGACATGGTTATTAATTTAGGACATGCTTTGGTTCTCTGCCTTTGCTTAGTCCCCATTATGCAGCCTCTCCCAGATGGGCATGCCGCAACACTGTGGCATATATTTCATTAATTTGGTACAGAAAAGTTTGCACTGTGCCGAGCTACAGGTCCCTCTTATTATAAAACAGGCCACTTGGCTGCTCTGGGGAAGCCTCTAGTAATCATTCACACAGAAAGCAGAAATGATTCAGCATTCAGCAGAGCCCTAAGTGTCTCAGAAATCTGTTTTCCAAAGCAATTGCTGGTACCCCGACAGCTATACTTAGGCTTTATACAATGCCTACAGATAAGTACATTTCCAGCCTCATTACAGTGCTATCAACAGGAGCCGAGCATTTAAAATGTTTTATGCATTGGCTGAACCATATTTTACCTTGGAAAGAACAGGTAAGATTTATTTCATTATAAATAGGCTAGACATTAAAGTAAACAAATCAACAACATTATTCTATGCTATAAAATCAAAACAAGTATCGATTGCTACAGCCCACAGCTGCCTAACAGAAATTAGTGAAATTAATTTCAACAGGTTGATTTTTGCACTTTCATTTTTAGTGATTATCCACCATTTCCGTAGTTCCAAATATAAAAACTTGTTTAAGCCATGATGCCTGTCAAAACAAAAGATGATAACAAAACCTTGCCCTTAGATGAGCACAGCAGGTTTTCAGCTCCTCAAAAATAAAGCAGCTGCTCTAATGTCTACTTGTAGTTGTTCATGCAGTATGAAACATAAATATTAAAACATTCCACGTCATAGCTTATCTGTAACAAATTATACCTGCTTCATGAGACTGTAGGTGCACAGTTATGTTGATCATTCGGGGTGTCCATCTGGCACCATCATTTGCTAAGTAACTCCCTTCTCCAAATCAGACCTACCCAAATTTTCACTTTTTCAGCATTCAGAAACTGAGCCTGCAAAATCTAGTCACTTGGAAGTCTTTATGATGATGATGATGATGATAATGTTAAGAAAACAAAATAATAAAACAACATATGAAAAGGAGAGACACAATCAGCACTGAGTCATTTCAGAGCGCCAAAATGAGGGTGAATTCCATGACTAAAACAAAGCCTATTTAAGAACTGAACTGCATAAATTTTAAATGTGCTCATAAATGAAGAACAGGTAATTATTAAATTCTTATCAGCTGTAGTATCATCTCTGCTAATATATTTCTGCACACCGTTTTTGAAAAACATACTTTTGTGACMAGATTTTTTTTTTAAAACTCCATTACAAAAATCATCTTTAAACAGAATAAGGTTGTCCCTGAAGTAATTTAGTGTCCACGTGTGCAAAAGAAAGAAGTAAATGGACAGGAATCTTACAAGTTTAAATAATTACCTCTGAATAAGAAAATTAGCCTGTCATGTACAGAATAAAGTTGTTTAAAATGCATTTCTGCAGTTGCACTGTGATAAGGGAGACAGGCTTTTAAAGGACTGAATTTGTTCTAATGATCCACCTGAAAAGTATTTTTTAATTCAAAATTAGAACTTTTATAAGGAAATAATGGAGTATTTCTTTTTGATAAGTCACTTCACAGAACAGGGATCAGAATGCAAATTATAGTTATTTGCTCTAAGTGGTTTTCCATTAGAATGGCATTAATATGAAACATTTTCTTTTTCCATTTCATCAAGACATTTCACAGTATTTCTGCTACCTTAAGACATGGTATATTAATTTAACAAAATTATATATAATCTTTGGTGTATTATGTATGCTTCATTTACTTTTTGCAACGTTCATTATCTTATTTTTCCACGTTTGAACCTGTCAATTGATAACACAGCTACTTCTCCTTTCAGAAGATCAGGTTTCAGATCACAGAAGCAAAGTCTCATTTACAACAGTCATTTATGAAAAACTGACGTTTTTATTAAATAAAAGGATGACACAAACCCTTGTGTTTAATAGTCCAAAATCTTGTGGGTAAAAGCTTTCTTTCTCTCTCTTTCTCTTCTTTTTGTAGTTTAACCAGTAATACATGTAGTTGATAAACGTTTGGGCTTTTTACCCTACTATATAAGAAGGGTGCTGGCACAAAGGTGCTATAGTGTGAATGATCTGTAACACCAAGAACACAGGTAGAAATTACCAAGTATGTAAAAGCAGAAAGTAACAAACTGTCTGTTTTACCTTTGGCTTTTTCACAATGGCTATTCAAAGCCGCTTACACACAGTGGTTGTGGACAGTGGGAAACCACTCCACAAAAGGTAATCCAAAGGGCACATACAATCATCAGAGCACATACTGTATCACTCTTCCCTAATGCCTGAAATTGCAGTTTTACAGGCCTCTCTTGGAGCTGCAGAGCCTGTGAAAATGATTTTAACTCTCAGCCCGCAAAGTTTATTCTTACTCCTGCCTTCTTTGGTTTTGCTTGAACAATAAATTCTGTGGCTGCGCAATGAAAACAGATATGGAATAGATCTGGGATAACCTTTTTCTCTTGCTAGTTTTTTATTAACCCAAAATTTTTCCCGTATGTGTTTCAGGCACAGCTGCACAAACAATTGCAGTAGCACAGCTCAGAAGTCGGAACGTGCATGCAGATGTAAGCCCTGCTCAAGCCAACACTGCTAGAGAAAGACACGCTCCTCAAAGGCCACAGCGCTGGGAAAGTAGTCTTCTAGTCTTGATATTCCAAGCCATTGGAGAACGCATGTCAAAGAAGCTTTGAGCCTCTACTTTTTTCACACCAACCTGGGCATCAGGAAATCGTGTTTTCTCTACTCCTGTAACCTCAAATAATTGCCAAAGCAGCAAACCATCTGCAACCTCTAACTTAAAGAAAACCTAGAGAAACAAAACAAAGCAAACAGTACACCCTCCAAGACCCACTTAGTACCACCACAAACATTGTACAGGCTTTTTGTCTTCCAGAATCGGCATACGCAAGGCTTACTACATAGGCATAAAAAGCCAGTTAAATGTCACAAGCAGAAAGTACAGAATCAATAATCTGTTTTGTTCTTTATGACAAATACAATGATCAGTAAGAGGGGAAGCTTTCTGTCTTCCTCCACCCCATCCAGTGTCATCACTTCCACAGTGATGCACAATGATCTGCACTAGTAAATGCAGCATTTGACACTTCTGGATTAAATTAGTAAAAGGACCTTTTCATTTTGTTAAGTTATAATATGTATTCCCTTGTCTCAGCCCTCTGACTTTGCAGGAAAGGTTAAGAACAGCTCAGTGAAAATCTCCAGTCCAAAGGCTGTGAATCATAGTCCTGGAGGTCTATTACAGGAACCTCTGAAGTCTACAAATACAGATTTTATTATGCAGAACACTTTAAAAAATGCAACACTGGAAAAGGAGAAGAGTTACCCAGTGACACATCTGTGGTAATTACCTGCCAGAACAGATTTTGACAACTATCAGTGAATACAAAGAAAAGACAGCAATAGCAATTGTTCCACTGGAAGAAGTGGACAAGTGATAGCAGTATAGGATGGAGATAATGTCAATAAAGTAAGAGGTCACAGAAAACTTTTACTCGTAATCAAAAATTCAGTTAGAAAATGAAGAAAGCAAATGGGATGAAGGAAGAGCAGGATGGAAAAAAGGATGAGAGCATGTTATTAATAAGCAGGTGGAAATCCCCAAGCTGGTGGCCATTATTGACAATTAACTACTGGTTTATTATTTATTGTAATTACCTGACCAGAAGGCAGTTCACATTAAAAAAAATCATTACATGTCGTAACATTAGGTTTCAAAGGGATTAGCTTTTTTATAACCTGTGTTAACTAGTTTACAACAGCTATAATGTGCTTTTAAGGATGTTGGTCCTGTGGCTGCTGAGAAATTGGTCTGTCTTCCTCAGTTGACTATTGATTTCCTCCCATTCCTTCCAAGTGCTATACTGTTTCACCATTGCTTAAGTTTTTATAAGATAACCTCACACATATGGTATGCTACAAACGGCATCAGTTTTTATGGTTTTTCTTTTTTATGGTCACATAAAAACATGACCAAATCAGAAAATGTAACAGACAGTGCAGAGTAAGAGAGTCCTGCCTGTGATTCCAAGATCTGAGCTGAAATATTTTAGATTATAGTTGTCACAGAATATTTTCCTGTATTTATTATAGTGAAAGTAGTCATGCATCAGAACAGAATGTGGCTCATAAATATTAAAACATACAAAAAATTAGTAAAATAGAATCTTTACAGTATCTAACTCATGTCAGGCAGAAGGGCAGGGATTAGTACAAAGTGATTAGGATAGAGTGACAGCAACAAGTGAAAAAGCCCATTTCTCCATCATGATGTGTCAGACTTAATCTTACTTTAGTGTCTTTGTCAGCTGGGCTTTGCATCTCCTCTAGGCTTAAATGCCTTAATAGACTGTCTATGCTACTGCAGGGGGTGGGGGCTAAGATTCATTCACACTTTTACCATCTCTGTCTAAATAAGTAGACTGACAAAAGTCTCGGGTAAATGCACTTAAAACAACAAGAGAGTTACTTTGTTTGAGCAGCTTATTCCTCTTCAAGCAATTCATTTAAAGCCTTCTATTGCTCTCTGGTCATTGAGTGGTCTGGTTCTGTTTTGTGGCCATCCCACCAAAATTCCCCTGTGACGATGTTGAAAAGGATGCTATAAATAAAAGGAAAATCCCATCTCTAATGCTATATCTAAGAAGAATCAGGCAAAGCATTGTCRGGGGTTCATTAGCTCAACACAGTCCCATTTAAACAGGAGATTATAGTTTCTAAATGTTACCAAAAATCAATCTCAAATCATATTGGAAGTGCAAGAAAGATGCATGAACATGTCTGGAAAGGGTATATGGAAAAGCAAAAAGGACTCTAAAACCCCACAGTTTTGTGTAAGAGTTAAAGATACAAAACTTCATACAGGTAAACAACTGCAATAGAATTTTTAGAGAGAAGGAATAAAAGAAATTAATGCCATTTTATGCATCAGTTATATGGGCAGGTTTCACAGAGATTCAGAAGCTGTTAATAGGCCAAAATCATCCAGCTAGCTCAGAAAATGGTGTTTCCCTGCACTTGACTGGCCCCATACATCTGAAACACCCTCAAAAGTTTCTCTTTTTGGGACAGAACTGAGATTGCTCAAACACATGTCATAGAAACAAAGTCCAGCAGTTAGGTTCTCCCACATCTCTAGTTAATTTCAGAACCATATCATCTTTAGCATTAGACAAGCTCTCTAGCCAAATATTCATTTATATAAAATAGTACAGAGCTAATAGGAGACACTGCAAGAAAGAACAGAGAGCGTTCTTAGACTATTTCACTTTTAGTCTAATGATCTGCTGATGCCAAAGGGAATCCCATCTTCCCACTCCTCCCAGCACAGAATTGCCTGCCTTTTCTTTCCAACTGCTCTGGTATTTGCCTGACTTCTTAGAGCGACCATTTGACTCAATAAATTGTTTGTTTGTTTAATTCCTTTTTCTTCTAGCTTAGGTTTCTTCTGTTTTATGGACACAGCAGGGTCTCCAAGGAGTCATATGAGCACCAGAGTTCACATAAGAGATTAGGTCCACAGAAGCAGGACAGAAAGGAAGTCCAGCTCTGTCATCAGCTGTGGGTCATTAGACTGAATCAGCCATCTCTTGAAACTTCATCTTAACTATATTGCTCTCAGGAAAATGCAAGGTGCAGAGATTCAGATTGAAGGCCCTTGTAGATTAGGCAGAGCAAGGATCTGAAATTGGGTCCTCTATATCTCAGGAAGGTGTTTTTCCCACTACCGAACCCTCGCACAGTGCATTAGACTGTCTTTGTACTATCATTCATTCTTTCCTGAATTTAAGAAGCCTCTCCAGTAAAACTTTAGCCAAAATAGTACATTTCTGCAAAAAAGATTTGATTTCATCATATCAACAATTTTTACCTTTCAGAAATAAAATTTACTCAAAATGTCCTGACCAGTTATCTGTGGAATTCTTGTTTCATCCTGTGGAGTAATTTATGGCGATCACATGGCAGCAATTAGCTGGAGAATATGCCATGCAATACAACTGAAGTAGAATAGTAAGACAGTAAATTTGACATTACAGTTAAACTCTGAAGTCCTACTTGTACCTGGCAATTGCTCTTGACAGGGAGGGTGAACAGGTGATTACACAGGGTGGAATTTTACTACCTTCTAGACATAAATGTCCTGTCATCAATAAACTCCTTTGCTCATTTTGAAATAATTATGGCAGATAAGAATGTTGTTTTAGTACATGAGCCTTCTCCTGTTTGTCTGTCACTGCTTTCGTATTAAGCTACCTCTAGTAGCAATAATTGTACCATACATTCCTCTAATTCAGTACTCCTCCAAGCAAATTGTCTCCTGTAATGATAGATAAGCAAAGAAGCTCCAATTATCCCTATCAAAATGGCCACAGAAAGGTGCCCTTATATGATGGGAGGCACTCTAAATTCAAGACTGTGTAATTATATATACTGAYCTACTTGCAAAATAGGAAGATGAAGGCTTTAATGAAGCCAGAAAACAAGCCAGCATTTTATTGAAGGTTCCCAGAGAGTGACTGACCATCTCATCTAGGCATTAAAAATGCATTTTGTTCTAAGTCTTGTGATAATGTTCACATCCTAAAAAGGGAATTAAGATTTAGGTAAGCTGATTTTTTTCTGGCTTTAAAAAGAAAAAAGAAACATTTCCTTCTTACTGTTTAAAAAGATTTGATTTACAAGCTTCCTCTAGAAGGTTTCCACAAGCAACTGCTCCATTCCAGCCCTTTAAAMAATTATTGATACTAACATATATGTTGTGAATGTACACTTTACTTCATAAATATATAAAAAGTATTAGTTGCCCAGAAATGTGCCCAATATGCTGCTGTTAGAATCTGATGATTACTGTTTTTGAACTGCTGAATGTAGTTCTTCAGCTCAGCAAATAGGAGATTATGCATTTAGATTCACTAGTTTGTGTGGGTGACCCAAGCATCTGTAAGGAAGGAATGACTGAATGACGGAGTGGTTCTCTCCCAGAGAATTGTAACCACCTCAAAATCAGACCTGAAGTTCAATAAAAACATGAGTACAGCTCAAGTCAGGATGCAAAGATTATTAATAAGAAAAAGGGGAAACATGAAAAAAAGTATTGAAGCATCAGCTTCCTAGCAGTGGAGAATAATCCTTGGGGAAATTTTATCTTCGTTTATCAGAAATACCGGAAAGTTTGTAATCAAGAAAACAGGCTATCAGCTTTACTGCTTAGTGCCATGAGGCTTTATGACAAAAACACAGAATATAGTAATCACCTCAAGAAACCAACTGCATCAGTTTTTCAACTTCAAATCAATGGATCACATAACTTTTTTGGAAAAAAGCATCTACAGCCATATATCTCATGTTGTCTGGAGGCTGAGAAAGTGAGGTGAAAATAAGTTGGTGCTTTGTATATAAGTAGATACAATTGCTTTTACAAAATCATACATTTTACTATTTTATTATGTCATGACACACCAGTCAAGCATTGACAACATCTGAGAGTTTGATCCTAGTAAGTCATTAGATGCCACTGGGCACCTATCCACTGCACTTTGATGCACATTTCAAAGCTTTCTGCAGTTCTTCTACAGCTCACCTGGTGCCAGGGATCCACTGGGTGAGCATTCAGTAACAATGATGGAGTCTGCTCCCACGGGTGACCCTGTGCTCCTCCTTCCCCACRCAAGATCAGGTTTGCCCATGTCATCCCCAGCAGGCACATGCCTGCTCTCTTCTTAAAAACCTTCCAGAAAAGAGATCCCAGAGTCTCCCTGGCAATCTGTCCCTTAGATAGCCTCAGTGTTTCCTATTGTATTTCATTTCCCTTTTTGCCATTTGAGTCTATTCCTTCTTGTCACAGACCTGGATATTGGTATTTCACTGCAAATTTCTTTACTTTAAATTTATTCAGTTAAACTTTTCTCTTTAAATACTCTTAGATTGCTCTGTCAGATTTACTGGCAAAATTCCCATTCTCTTCAGTAATGCGGTATCTGGATCCATGACAATAAAAACACATTTTAATCCAGTATTTCTTTTCTTCTGTACAAGCTTTCCAACAGAAGACAGGTTTAGTAAATTGCCTGAACCATATGATATTCATCCAAGACCTCAAAAGGAACTCAAAGATGAAACATTTGAATAACTAACTATAACCTTTTGATTAAACCTGTCTCTGAGCCACAGGAAAATGTAATGCCAAATTTTGAGAAGGGTCTTAGAAGGTTCACAGAGAACAGATCAGCCAGAAAGACTGAAAGCCTTAGTGRGGAAAAAAGTGGTAGAAAATAAAATATATAATATTTTGTCCACATGTATATGGACAAAAGTGATACACTGAAAGGAAAACGTAATAAGCTATTGGYGAAATTCTGTCTCACAGCTTCAGATGAGAGACAGGATAGGTATATAAGGTATGAAAGGAGATCCACATGATATAGTCAGCCTGGATTTCCAAAAGAMCAAAAAAGAAACTAACACGCATGCTAAGAGAGCTAGTCTTTCCATGGATAAATAACTGGTTAAGACACCGTGAGAGAATACTGTGAAAATATTATTATTTGCCCTATTGTGACAGGATGTCATGTCTTTTCAAAGGCTGCCCTACAAATCTATTGGATTTCCTAAAACACTAGAGTGAATTTCTTCTCCTTTTTTTCAGAAACCAATGGATATATTTTTTAAAAAGCTTTTTATACCAAAATCCTTCAAAAATTTGAAGTTAAAACTTCAGGGAAAGCAGCAGCCCTTCTTCCTTTCAAGTGCTTGTTAGTGAGCACTCTCACAATGGGAGAGGGACTTACCATCAAATACCCTGACATAAATTAGTACATATTACAAATGTCTTCTGTATTAATTGTTGAGAAAGCCCAAGTCTGAAACTTAAGAGGAATGCTTCAAGATTTAAAGGGAATCTTTCCTTTTGAATTTGCTGATAAATACCCACTGCATTTTAATTTTCTGCTGAGCACAGTCTTGCATTTCAGGTTGGGCATCAACAATATGTGTGCAGACCTACTGTTTACCCAGTTGACATAATTTGAGCTTCCTCATGTAAGAGACAGTAAACACTAAGGTGTTACCAATTTCATCACCCGCCTCACTCCACTGAAAGCACTTTCAATTATAACTATTCTTATACATAACAAAAATCAGGACACCCTGGGACTTTGAGACTTATTTGAAGCACTGTACAAACTTTAGACTGATCAGATACCTATTAACTATTGTAGAAGGCATGTGTGCATTTGCATGAGCAGATGGACTTATAAAGGAAACACCAAATAACCTGCAGTTTTTCAGGAAGTAATTCATTTGTAAAGTGCACATTAGTATCTTAAAGCAGAAGATAGATTTTTTTTTTAACTTACCATCACCAAGATTTTTATTCTTCATCCTACTGATATTGTTTATTTCAGCTGAAAGACATAAATAATAATTGATCTTTATTATGCATTTGTTTTAATCAAATTGTAAAAAAAAARTGTAATAACACATTATAAATATATACCAGAATACTCAATCCTGATGGAGAGACCATGTGTTCTTTTTTTTAATTTGCCATTCAGCAGATTTGCTTATCTTTGTCAATAGTGTTTGATGCAAGGTTTTTTGAAAAAGAAAACTTATCTTTCTTTTCCAGATGATCAGCAAATTTGGGAGGGGATAGAACTGACTGTACAGGGAAGAATGTCAGCTCAGTTTCTTTCTTGATATTTGTGAGGAAACAAAATATCTGATAAAGAAATTTTTTCTTCATTTACAGGCTTAGTTGTTTTTTTTCTTATTCCTTTCAATTGTCACAGAAATAGATTTTATATAAATTACCAAAATAACAGTCCTGATAATTTTGAAAAGGTTATGTGGAGATTGTACTAACATCAAGAGTCACATTTGGCAAACTTTATGACAGGTTTTGCTATGTTGTTGGCTGATTCAAATTTCTTTGCAGAATACCAGTCATACACCTACATTTGTAGAATGGAACATGAATAAAATATGAAAGCTTGACATTAATAAATATTAATTTACATGTCTTTCTTGAGATCTGTTCCATCTCTGGCAAGTTCTAAGTAAAATATTAGTAGGCTCACTTCACAAAGCTCCATTGACCTCTAATGATCATGATGAAATTTGCTTTTCATAAGGCACTTTCCCTGAAAGAACATAACACTTATGTTGAATAAGGTTATATTTAGCATGTGAATCACCCCTATGATAGCCACATATGATTTTTATATAAATTAATGTGGTATGGAAAGAAGGCATAGAAGATAGAAACAAGGCTTATTAATACAGTTTTAAAGCCACAATTGTAAATGCAATTGGTGATAATTAAATTACTTCATTGCAACTTCAATACATATTATCATCAAAACTGAGTGCGAGTAAAACATGCTAATGAGAATTTTTCCTTTCTATTTTAATTAACAATTATAGTCTGAAAACTAATATGCTGAAGATTATGCATTACATAATAGAAGTACTGACAGTATACAAACAGGAAGACTCAAACAGGATAGACAATGCTATGTATGAAACACATTGAATATTGATAGACTGTCTGACAGGGCACAAAAAATATGAAGAAAATATTAGGAAAACAAAGTTATTACTTTGCTATATTTAGTGAGTTTCCAGAATAAATCAATGAATTTATGCACACTCCTTTCTACATTATTGTCCCTAGGCGCTTATAAAGAACGAGACAGGATGCTGTAAGGGGATAGCTCAAATTAGAAAGATGTGAGCTTATGGGAAGATTTAAAACCTGGTAACATTTTAAAATATGACAGTATTAAAGGAAACCATTTTATTTTTTCATTTTATTTCCATAAAGGTCATTCATTTCAAGAACAACAACAAAGCTTTATTTAGAGTGATATTTTATTCTAGCATCTGATGCTATCAGAAATGGAAGAATTTTACACCTCTCGTTTCTTTCCCTTTGAAATTTGTGTTCCCAAATAAATTGCAAAATTTCAAGGTTTTGTTCTGAATTAGAAAAACAATTCTTTTCAGAATGTTTCAATGTCCCATTAAATGCATACTCCCTTTTTTCTGAAACCATTTTTACAAACAGATAAAATCTTGGACTTTCCTGAATTTTGACACTGAACTCTGTAAGCCAAGATCTCAGCCCAATGCTAAGGATTTCAAGGGAATTACAATCCAATGTTGCTCAAGAAATGTTGAGCAATTTGCTTGAGAATGATATAAGGTAGCAGATCTAATTCTCTAATTTCTGCTAAAAAGAACAAAGCTGAAAAAAAATGGAGAAAGATGAGTTAGAAAATTCTTTTGATYGTGTAACGAAGAATTAACAAGTAATTACTAAGTACACTGAAAATTCCCTGCGTTGCTTATGCACCTTGTACATTAACAGGTATATTCCCAATTACTTCAGCTACACTTGGACCAGACTGGGGGGCTGATGATGGAAGTGACACAAGTCATCTTCTTGCTATTCCTTCTGCGGGTCAATAATCAAATGATAGTTAATGATGTTAGTCTGCTCATCTGTTTTGGTTACCAACATACATTCCACATGATTTTGAATTTCAGATAAATCATGGTGAAGTTACTATTGTCAGACAAAGAAGGAATTACTAAAGTAGTTATTTTGATTACATAAGTAATGGTCAAAAGATGAAAACTTGAGTTTTACAGTTTCAAAATAGAAATTAAGATGAAAGGAAATGAAAATACTTTAAAAAGAAAAACATAAAACCAAAGTGAAGCACTAAAGCAACATGACCAAAATTGAAATCAGTTCCTAATGGRATCTTCCATAGAAATGAAGCCAGCTCTGGAAAAAGATTGACCTTAAAAATTAATTTTACTAAAATAAGCTACTATTGGCTAGAGGCTAATTTTTTTTCTCAGCTTTGCATGAAGGTCAACTTCAGACCGACAAATTAAACCCCAGGTGGCATAATAAAATTTCACGAGACCAGTCTTAAGAGGTCAGCTAAGGATAACATTAGTATGCTAACAAAATCCTGTTTACAATAGGAAGGGAACAAAGATATCAAGATGTCAGAAAAGGATGTTTAAGATTGTTAACTCTCTTTTTGACGAGAAACAGAAATTTCCACTGGAAAGTAAATAAATATTCATGAAAGGGATTGAGCCATGAGATGAGTTTCTCCGATTATGACAAATTTCCCATCCACATTATGATGAGGCTGTCAGCCTGAATATGAGAAGGGAGGGGAAGAGATATGGCTAGAGGTTTACTGTCTCTCCGAGATGAGAGAATATTCATGAGAGCCTTTCGTACCTCTTTGTGCTTCTAAAGCAGCAGTAACTCACTTTGTTTAGCTGTCAATGAGAAAGAGAAGCCTCTCCCTTTCCTTCTCTCTCAAGAATATGTTGCTAAAAAGAACAAGAGAGTTTTTTATTCACTTTATATATCCCCAGGAGGAATGAAATAAAGGTGTAGAATTACATAGACTCAGCAGAGTGTTACAGACTCAACAGATCTTTTCGATTTGCTTGGTGTACTCCAATATTTACAAAATTTAAATACCTTCATTTTCTGAAAAAGATCCTATATAGACACACAATGCAAACATCTTTCACAGCCCACATTTCCTCTTAGGGGGTAGTTTGAAATTTTCTGGAACAGGACACAGAGTTTAGAATACTGTTACTACTGTTTCTTCTTTGCCCTATTGCTAAAACCTAAGATTAATTCTGATTCACTCCTGGCTTTTATCTGTATAACAAAAGCTGCAAAAAGCAACAGCCAGTGGAGCTGCCAAGGAAGATTRCGCTATGTTGTCAGCACTGTTAGCGAGATACAGATTCCTCTGCATTCGCTTTTGGGTGCAGAATAGGCTACCTCCAAGAAACAGGAATAGCAAGTGCAGAAGCATTAACACTTCACAGTAGAATTAACAGACCACAGAAAGACAAGATTAATTACTGTAGTCGCTGCATGACTTGTTTCATGTTCCTTTCTACCTCATGGGGTTGGGAAGGTTTTATGTCTGTAACTCCACTGCAGCTGTAAAACAATCTAAACTTGCAACGGGAGCAACCACACACATGCAATCTGCAAACAAATTTAGGCACAAGGAACAAGAATTAGCAGGACGGGAAGATAACAGTGAAGAAAAAGTTACGTTTCAACTCTCCTTCTAATGTTTCTATATAGAACGTGTTGCACTTCTCCCTACACCCTGATGCATGTCTGTCTCCTTTACATTTAGACATGCTGTCACTGGGAAACACACTTAATTGCATAAACGGGTATCATGCCTGTTTTTCCTCCAATCTCTTTAGACGTATTTGAACAATAAAGTGGTCTCCAAATCTATCTTTCAGACACAGAAAGCTTAGAAGTTCCCAGAGGAAAAAGAAAATCACTTTTTTTCCTCAAACCACTAGGCCTATGTAGAAAATTGTTTTATCCTAAAATTTCCTGCCTCTGTTATAATGAGTTGTGTCAGTTCACATCTCATTGAATGAGGAAACACAGTAAGACTGATATAACCCAGCATGATTCATCATAAAGCACACCAGTTAGAAAGCCGCACAAGAAACAGTCACTTTCATGGATAATAAACATATAAAAATGTAATATGTTACAGTACTTGCCATGATGCAGCCTGCAGCAACATGATACAAAGCTTTTCAACAAAGTACCTTCTTCATCATTTCCTTCCTGACAAGTTTCGCTGATCATTTCATAATGAAAGTCGTTTTACTCCAACATCTAGTAACTTCCGATGACTTATACCCAGACAATATTTTCTACCTTTTAAAATCAGTACCATTCCTATATCTAAGGCACAATAAAAGTAAATTCAGTCATGTCCAACTTTAGCACTAAGATTCATCCACTTTAAAAGAACCACGTGCATGCCTGCTTATAAAGACCACCAGCACACAATTTTCCAATAACACTTTTTGCCTTCCTCAGGCTGATTTACACTACAGGAAGACGACATTACAATAAGCAGAGTGCTTAGAAAGTCTTGAATTTGAGTCACCTGCACAACAGATTGCATCATTATCTGAGGTGGTTTTCAGGACCTGATTGCAACGCCTGTACAGCCAAGCCTTAGCTGAACTGCTACGACCTATAAAGGATTTCCCCTGAGAGCAAAGCGGCACAGTGTGGAGTGCAGACTAACTCAAATGCTTCCATCAAACAAGTACTGACCATGAGACAGCTTCATATGCTCATTTCTCCTTCAGTTCGTGGCTTGGGCAGGAAAGCCTCACCCATCTAGCCTGAGAGAAAAAAAAAACACAAACCAAACAAGCAGCAGTTGTGGTGGGGTAATCCTGAAATTTGAAAACTCACTGTGTAGATCGGTGAGGACTTTGACCCTTGGGTAACCAATTATAAAGTTAACACCCATAGGAACTAGTCACCTCTGCGTCCTTTAAAAATCCCAGCCTGAATTAATAAATATAACAAGACAGTCTCACAAAATATAGCATCGATAAACAAGTTATAGTTCAACCTAGTAAATGAAGACTTCACTTTCCAGTAGCAATCTGTTTTAATGGACCATAGAGCAATCTTCAATGAAAGAGCAGTTTAACAATTTTTTTTCTGCAAAGCCTCATGACAATGACAATATTTACAGCCCCCACACAGAAAAAACAGATGGGCAAATTAATCTGCCAAGATGACTTACCCCAAACTTGTGGTGGACTTGCATGAAAGAAAGGTTTATTATGGTATGATTCATAATACTATTCAGAAGCACAGGGTCAAACACTGGCGTAGCAGTAGATAAAGCTAAAATTATTCGGTGTAAAGGAGGAGTAGATTACCTGTTTCGTACACAAATTTGAAACCTATACACCACTGAATGTTGTTTGTCAGCATTTATCTATTCTTTCCATGCAAGTGATGGAGATGAAAACTACATAAAAAAAATTGACCTGCATAAAAGACTCTGTATGCTACACATGAAAGGTAGACTATCAAATTTACTTACACCGTAACAGATTCTGTGCTAGTTTCTATAAGAGGAGGAGGGGAAGTTGGTACAGGTTTTTGTTGTTGTTTTTGAATAAAGCAGTTTTTAATGTTTTGAAGGTCAGTTATTTTTGGCAACTAAAAATTATTCTGAAATATAATGGTTTTCCCACCTCACCAATTAATTTAGTTTTGTCATGCCATATCAGATACTTCAGATTTTCAGAAGAAACTACAAATTCTGTTTGTCATTTGTCCCTGATAGTCGACTGAGACTCAATCTTACATCCATGCACCATTATGTTTATAGAAAGGTTATCCTAGCAAACACCACATAAAGTCTATAATTACAAAAGCTTGATGCAAGCCATTTATTTGGCTGCATAAGAACAGTTTCCTGTTTTCAAATATTATATATTCAATTATTATACCTTCCCCTGTAAATGACTGTTTGGCAACTTGTTTTATAAGCTCCTTCTCAAGTGAGGCTACACTTATTAAAACGCAAGGCAAAATCAGTATTGCATGGACTTCAGGCCATTCTTCTCTGGCCAAAATACCCTATGATTATTAGAGGCAACCTTTTCAGCTATAATCAAGTTGTTCAAATAATGAATCCCTGTGAAAAAAATGCCTCAATGTTTTTATTGCCTATCTCAAAGGATTCAGTAATTAATTTGTCACAGTACAGTAATGTTCTTCATGGATGCTGTGATTGTTATGGTGACTTTTATTGCATTACTTTAATGTAAAAATGAAGACAGCATGACTAGGAACTTCAGAGGAAGACTTCTCTACTAGGGTCAAAGATAGCAAGTAAAATACAGGATTAAGTAGAGAGTGTTGTTATAGCCCAAAGATTTTCTTTTCTTTTTCTCCCTTCCCCTCTCTTTCTTTTTTTTAAATAATAATCTCATGGATAAAACTAGCATAAAAGTTCAAAAAAAATCCCAGGGCAGACTTCAACATACTGGACACCCTGGAAGGATTTAGGACGTCAAAGTAAACTTGAAATATTTGATATCTTTCTTTCTGTCTTCCCTACCTGTGTCTTTAGTCAAGAAAATTGAGTTGAAGCAGAAAAACTAGAAAAGGGGAGGGAAAAGAAAGATATAATATCAAATTTAGATCAACAAGAGATAACTAAGCAATGCAAATGGAGAGACAATGCAAGTATAAAGAATAGAGCAAGGGACAAAATCCATGTTCTGGTTGCATTTCTCACTGACTCCCTAGGATTATGATAGCCAGTTCAACTCTGAATAATGTGTCTAATGTCTCTGCTAAATTTTAATCTCAGGATGAAACTATCCACATGCTTACAACATATTCGTAAGTCCTTTGCTAGGTCAAGTAATTTATTTGTAAATTAGGCCTTGTTTGTAACAGCATCTACTATAACAGTCTCTAAACTTTCTTGGTCCACAGACTGAGAATAATCTGTTTGAATGGCAACACCATGCTTAGATCTTCCTGTTAAGTGATACAACGCCCAGTTTAAAATTATAGTTTGTGCAGACACACAATATCAGATGATCTTATATGCAGTATGTTGCTTCTAAGTTGGGAAACACAATCAATTAAATATAATGGATCCACAGCCACTTACAGTCAGATTCTGTCCCTCTCTATATAGAAACTGCAAAAAAAGACTGACAAGTTTACATAGGTCTTATATAACAGAATTAAATTCTTAGCCCAAACAATAAAAGCTTATACTTTTACATTAAGAGCTCTGTAATTTAATCTTTGCTTTCAATGATCCAGTCAGCCCCAAAGTTTAAATGTGTTTAAACTTCATAATACTCCTAGAGTACAAGACTTTAGAAATGTCACCTTGGTGATACAGTATTACACACTTATAATACACAGGATTATTATAAATGTACATTATCCTCTCTTTTCCATGCTCTCTTTCATATTTTATTTTTTCCTGCTATATTCACACGGAAAGATATGTTGTTCCATTTCCTGATTCAGATTTTTGATTTATTCTTGGCACTGATGTTTACATTAGGATGAGGATTGGTTTTGCTTATACATCCTGAAGATCACTGAGTCCTCATGCTGTCATCTGTTCATCTCATTTAAAATTGGAAAGGAAAAAGAGACAAGGGAAAAAGGAAAAAGTAACCCAAAAGAGAAAAAATAACTTGGCAAAGTATCTTTCAAGCTTTCTGAGTGATGTTTAGTACCCTTGTATAATCATTCTCTCTCACATTCTCGCACAAAGAAGCAAGATCCCTATGGACGATCAGACATCAAATGGTAATGTGTTATGTTGATGATGCTTAAAATATTACTTGCCTTAGGCCCTGTCAGCAAAATTAGCCTTTCTTGATGATTTCCTGGCTTTTGAAGCTATAAGGGTTTATGCACATTTTCACTAGGGATGGCCAGACTATTCTTTCCCCAAAGAGATTCTTACTGTAGAATTGCTGGGCAGAGATTCTGCACAAGCTCACAGGTCTCTAAAGAAGAAATCAGGTAAGACTGAGTTTTTACTGGTAAACGTCGGTCCCTAGGTTTTCTCAGATCTTAAGATAATAGACTTTTGCACGTGAAAATAAAACAATTGCAAAGTTACTTCAAAACATACAAGGCAGGTTTGCAATACTATGAGTAGGTATACCTACAAAAAAAGTACTCCTAGCAAAGCTGCCTGGTAATCCTGAGACAACACACAAGTGCAAAGAGAATGCATTCCTTGTAGGACACAAAAAGGACATTCAGGTACAAGTATATGTTCCACGGTTGAAATAGCTGGAGAGGAACACACTTTTCTTCTATTCTAAAATTTTGCTAACCCATCCTTACCCTCCTATCTTTAAAATCCATTTTTAGAGCTCTAGCTTGATTTCAGGTACTGAATCATGCGCCTTGTTATATCATCTGAAAAATGAAGTATTACAGATTTCAGCAGTGGATTCAAGTACTTGTATAATAAAAGAGAGTTAAGAATTAAGCCCTTAGTTTTTATAATACTCAAATAATAAGAGCCATACCAAAGCAGCCCAACAGCCTGCGTAAACAAGCTTCTAGAAGAGATAAGAYGAGAATAATACAAAAAGTGTGTTCACAGATGTTTGTGTCAAGCCATGAACAGTATGAAGAGGAATTATTTCTGTCTCCTGCAGAACATCTAAAGGACAGTGTTTGAATACTCTTAAATTGATGACTTAAAACTTCATAGCTGCAAGGCTCAGCTATGTGGTCAGATGCACCACCCAGTCCTTTCTAAAGTCTCTTTCAAAACACAAAGAAAAATAATCCAATAACTCAGGCAGTAACCTAGGATTTAGAAAGACCTAGATTAAAGGTACTGCACTGTCTAAAATTCCCATCATGATTTTAGGCATTCAGTTCCTCAGGGATTGTATAAATTGAGCATTATATCACTTCCCTACCTCACAGTGGGAGCACAGTATTAGAACAGCCATGCTGAAGCCCTGAATCCTGACTGTGACCATAGCAGGAGCAGATGCTTAGGGAACATGTTTCTCTGCTGTATTTTGCCAGTTTTCATCAGACTGCTATGTCAATTTATTTCATCCTCCTTAGATCTTGCCTTGAGAAAAATAGTAAATAATCATTCCCTATTCTCTCCTTCCAGGCTACTCATAACATTGTATTATTTGCCCTCTTTTTTTTTCCCCCCCAAGCTGGAAAATTTGAAAATGTTTAATCTCTTTTAGTGGAGAAGCTATTCCACATGTTCTACCACTTTGTTGCCCTTTTCTCTATATTTTACAGTTCTCTATTACATATTGTTAATATTGTCAATATTTTGAGCTGGTGGATCAAGCATACAATACCACGACAATTGTTTTCTGTTTTCTTCTGCATTTCTTCTCAAATGACTTCTAACATTGTATTTGACTTATTGAATATACTTAGCAAATATTACTCAAGCAACATCAGAAAAATGGATTTTTATCAAATAAATCCTTCAATTTTCTATCAAATGTCACTCCTGGCAGAATGCATTCCTATCCTGGTGTTGCATTCTGAAGATCCCAATGCACTGGAGGACCTGATTTTATTATTAAAAAACATATTTGTCTCTTGGCAAATTGATCAGCCAGGTAACTTCAGGGTAATTATGGTATTAAAAGTTAGAAATGGGATTAGAAAAGCAGAGGGCTAGTTTGGGAGTTAGGAGCACTCAGCAACACCAAGTGCCAATTCAGGTCAGAAAATTTAAAACACCACAGTCAGCTGAACCTGAGAAAGCGCATGGATAAACAGAATGGGCTTATAACTCTCTTCGGAAGTGCCATCAGACATTGATGGACTTCATCTAGTCAAAGCCTCATCATTTGAAAAGGTGGATGAAAATGGTGTCTTTGGGAGCACAGCCACTTCCGACACCACAGAGGTGTTTGGATTCAATATAGCCTCAACTAGAGAGGGCTGCCTGGCGAATAGCTGAGACCATTTCGCCATACCCTAGATTTTGTTCTTCATGCACTTTTCATTTTGACACACGTCATTCTAAGATCTGAAGACATCACAACATAAGATAACAAGGCAGTAGGTAACTTCAGCATTATCAAAGCTTTGCAACTAGTTCTGGATCACACATGTTCCTAGTGTATAACTAGTTATTCCATGTACGCCAATGAATGCACTGATATTAGAGAAAGTATTAATACAATTTAGGACAAAAACTCAAGAACTTTTATACTCCTCAGTATATCCCAAATTTAGGGGAAAAAAAAAAAAAGGCAGAAAGCATTCCCCAGAAGACAAACAGATAGTGGACCACGTAGACAGCATATTCCAGAGCAAACAACCACTCTCCAGCCCACCCTTCCTTTGGGCTCTATCTGCTCACAACTGTCATGAACAAAGAGGGCCAGCTAATGCCATGAACTTCCCCTATAAATCAATAGGAAACTGGCACGATTCCTGGAAACACAGGCCTAAGTGGTATTTTCTGGAAGGAACATACTAACCAGACAGCTGCTTCCATCCACAGTCACTGCAATTTCTAAGTGGCTTTCTGGTGTAGCCCACTGAGAGCGAAGCAGTAACCTAATCTGGAGCAGACAAAGGGAGAGGTCTAAGCCATGAGCAGCTGACAACCTGTGAGAGACACTAATCTATAACATCTCCTGGGACTTGACAGAGAGCAAATCAAATTCTCATATTTCTATTTTACTTACAGGGGTTTCCCTGAGGATTGTCTAAGAATGGAAATAATGGCTAGCACATATATTTACATGCAGTATTACTTTCTGGCTTAGGAAAAAATCCTTAATGCTTTATGTTGCACAAAAATTTCTCTGCAATACAGGGATATAGAATTCTTGTTCTCTTAAAAGGCTGGAGGAAGATACTAAATTAATCTGATTTAATTTTTTTTATCTAATTAATTTAGCTTTCACAGATAAACAGTCAATTTTTTCCTGTAAGAAAACAATGATCAGGCTATTTTCTAAGTCAGAAAATTACTGATCTTTACAATGAAGATGTAAGAGATGAGAAGTCCTTAGATGAAAAGTCAAATGGCAGCTGTTAAGCAAAGATAACATAAATAAAGCAAGCAAACATTGAAGAGAAAAAGTAGAGGCAATTTATTTCCCATATAGCTCATCTGTTCAGCCTCATCTGCAGGATTATTCTTCCTAAAATACCCTACCTTTCTTTCCAATGGCTTCGCTTCAAGAACTGCGGCAATGAGATCTCTGACAAGGTATCAGCTAACATTTGGGATCAGATATCCAAGCATGACCAGTACGGCAATAGTTGCCAATTTCTAAATAAATAGCAGTAACTCCAATTTGTACTCGTTATGGCTACGAAGCACTTCTGGAAGCATATAGAAGTCATAAGCAATTAGTCTAGAGTCTACGTGGCAAAATGACACGAATAATGTTCCAAATTGCCAAGCTCAACTCCTAGAAGCAGTTTAGCAGCATGAACCCAATACTCTACCTGAGCTGAGGAATTTTGCCTCTCAATGGGGATTAAAAAGCTTCCATTTGCATCCAAATGGATCAAAATCTTCCTGTTACTTTTAAGAAAACACACTTAATACATATTACTGACAAGTGCGGTCTGTTGAAAGGTGATCTTTCTTTGAAAAACAAGAATGTTTTTTCCAGTGGTTCCCCCAAACTATCTGCTACCTCTTTTTTTTTTTCTTATATGAGCCTCTCTCTTCTTGTGGAAAAATGGCAGAATTTACAAATAAACCTGCAATACACTTTTTACTTTGAAATAATTATTGAATTATTGGGATAATTCATATCTTTAATAAACAAACTATATAGACATCTTGGAAAATTATTGTCTTTTTGCATGTTGCCCAGATGAAGGGTGGAGTGATGAAGAGACTTCCCTGCCGTTGGTATCATACTTGGTCTCTAACACCAGCATGAACCTTCTGCTAAGTGACAGCAGATGCCTAACCCATTTAGAACAGAAATACTGAAAATGAGAGACTGTATATCCACACGTAAATATGTTTCATTTTAAACATGTACATTAATTCTGGAGAAAAAGTGACTGAGGAGCATAGAGGCCTAATTGTCAGCAACTGACATTGCCCCAGCAGTCGGCCAGCCTGGCRATCCTGATGAGAACCTGAATTTCCATAACAGGCTTTGCTCTTTTGCAATACTTTTGGTTCAGAGGCTGGGTGCCTCGCAGCCTGTTCAGGAATCTTTGGGGCAGCCAAGGCTTGAAGTTCTGGCAGCCCCGGCCCCTGGTGGGCTCCCCCGACGTCCCATGGAGTCAGAGAGGCAGGAGGGCCAGCAGATTTCCACTGCAGCTTTTGTAGAAACAGTCCGTTCTCTGAGAAAAGCTCACAGTAGTGTTCTGACTGCAATCATCTCTTAAAAAACTGAACAGCAGTATAAATGCATGTGAGCAGCTGCCTACATCTAAGAATGAAGGTAATCATAGTGGAATCACTCTCCACATTTAATAAATGTGGTGTAAGACTTCTTTCTGCCACACATAACAAATCAAGTACATGAAGATGTGAAGAGACAAGTAGTCTAAAATGTGTATGTTTAGAACCTGATTAAATTTGAAATATGTAACAGAACACAATACTTGAGCAGTGTTGAAACAATATTCTTGAACAAGGAAAGTAACTGCTATTACGCTCACCAAGCTACAGTTTGAACTATTATCTCCAATGTCAAGTACAGTATCAGTGTAAAATCCTTATTTAGAAAATGTATAAGCTCTTACTTCTAAATCACAAGAACACAGACAGCTTGCATTTAAAAGCTAGAATCAGCTGCATAATGTTGAGTTTCCAGAAATCATATTTCAGTGGAATTATTATTCCCATTATATTGGTTTTTTTATTATTCCCATTATATTGATCATCTTTTTATCTGGAGGATACTTCTCACTTGCACAGTGTTGCTATGGCATATTTAAAAGACCTGATCATCACTTTCTTTGAATCAAATTGAGAGAGAACATTACGAAAGATCAATTTCCTTCCAAAGATACTTTTGTTGTGCTGCTTATTCCCCTATAGCTACACTGCAATCAAAAAAACACAGCAATAAATGTTAGTGTCTCTGTAGAAATCCCAAGTACACCCGCAGCTAATTCCCAAGAGGGTTGAGAGCAAGCTTACAGCTAGGTTTATGGAGTGAAAGGGTTACAGACCCCTGTTCAAAAAGGTGTCTAAATAAAGAAAAATGTGGTTGTTTCATACTGGAAATATTTTTTTGCATTTAGGTTTGAAAGCAAAACTTTCAAAATATTAATAATATAATTAAATCTTAGAACACAAAGTTGTTGCCAGTTTCTCCCTGAAGTCATCAGGCATTATGATATTTAGTAATTTCAAAAATTATATAGCTTATTTATAATTTTGGACAGAAATTTCTGCCATCCAAATTTGAAAATTCTTGTAACAAAACAAAGCAAAACACACAGTGCCGTGTTTCTGYGGTTCTGCTGTCCACCTGTATTTCTTACATTTAGATAAACTCTTCATGGTCTTCACAAGACATGATGCCTCTAACTGATATGGTAAGTGAGCAAAGTAATTCATATAATGACTGCCATTCCAACTAAGTACTTTGTTTTCAAAAGAGAAAATGTTTTCCA
The DNA here is from genome assembly GCF_003343035.1 of Apteryx rowi. Taxonomy (NCBI): domain Eukaryota; kingdom Metazoa; phylum Chordata; class Aves; order Apterygiformes; family Apterygidae; genus Apteryx; species Apteryx rowi. The sequence continues at coordinate 1,909,060 of NW_020451094.1, read as the reverse complement.
CAAGACTTATTTTTAGGATGCATGTTAAACTTAGTAGTAAACAATAAAAAGGCAAACTGAAAGTTTGGGATGTACAGCTCACTATCATATGAAGCAAAGATTTCACTCTCTTGCTTTCTTTAAAATCCCTTCTGACAAATGCCACCTCCTCCCAGCAGTTATGACAATCAATACTCAACTTCCCAAACACGCTTGCTGAGCTTGCCTCAGCATCACTCCCGAAAGTCAGCATCTGGACAGGCTCCTTTTTGTTGACACCTACTTCCTTTTCAACACCTATGAACAGCGCAGGAGTCTGCTCCTTCTTCTCTTCAGCCACCTCACTGTCAGTAAGTGAGCTGGTCAGGAAATAGCAAGCTAACTTGTTAAAAAGGAATTGATACCACAGTGTTCAACCATAAGACTGTAAATGAAATAATACACATTAGCAGAACATGTTATCTGTTTCTCTCGAGTTCCACATGCATTTCTGGATTTTGTGCACAATGTGAAAAAAGTTAAAACACATGGGAGAAACAAACGGTCCTCTCTGTTCTTGATAGGATACTTGCTATGCCACTGAACAGTCACGAATGAAGTCAGAAGTGTCAGAAGTTTCTGCCCTATTTATACCTGTAGCCAGTGATCATGTTGGAAAGATGCAGAGAAAGTCCCATGATCACTGTCATTCTTCTGATAAATTGAAGGCAGCAACTCTAAGTTTTTAAAGCTTCTCCTGCTATGTGACAAAAAAACTGACAACCTACCATCAAATACTATAGAGACCCCACTTTCCCATTATGAATGCTTCATTTATGCAGTTGAAAGCTAATTCTAGTTTAATTAGCTTTCTAGCTTTACGTTTCAGTAATTACAACTACAGTAAACCTGAGCATGCTAGGTCTTTAGAAGCTGAAGCAGAAAGCATATTCGAAAGGCAAAAGAGATACACAGAAGCTAATTAATTAAAAAAATCTCACTGACTAAAAAGTCCCCCACCCATTACCAAGGAGATTTCTAACTCTTCATCTAACTGCAAGTCCCTTAATGCATTTTTCTTTTTCATTCACTCATATGAAAAGCACACCAAAACATCAATTCATTGAGAGTCTAATAAATTAATAAATGATCTAATTAGCCATTTGCCAAAATAGCTAGGGGCTAAAATGCTATTGCTTGGGTACCATCATTTCATTCTATCCAGGCAGTTAATTTCTAGGACGCTAATAAGCACAAAGTCACCAGTTTGGCATATTGGCTTTGTTAACTCAGCTGCCTCGCTTCTCCAACCTTATCTGCTAGTCCGTTCTAGAGAATCCCATGCCTTGACCCTGCTTTTGTCCTGTTTAGTTCTGCAACACAACCTGAAGTTTCCAAAAGCCAAATTATAACTGAGGAAAGATGAATTTTTAAATGAACATTTATGAGTTTAAATGAATATAATTACTTGCAAATTTAAAAGTATGCTATTTAAAAAACTCACTACCTTTTTCAAACCTAAATATTAGAATACTGCATTTTTCAGAAAACCCTGTCTAATTAGAACTCACTAACTCTCTTACATAAGATACGTTTGGATAAATAGATATTTTCTCATGAAATGTGCTATAACTGTCTGGATATTTTACATTTTTTTTAGCAAAGAAAGAATTATTATCTTCAGAAAATCTAGAGAAAACTTGTTTTGAAAGGACTACCAGCTTTTACTGTTGTCTACTAAAAGGAAGCTGAAAACTAGCTCCTTTAAATCCCTTTTCACCTGGTTCTCCTTGCCTTCCACTTTTTAACCCTTCTCCAAAGACAGCTTGACTTCACTACTATGAGTGGCGGGGAAGGGAAACTCAATACATAACTGAAGTCAGTGTCATACAGGCCAGGGCTGAAATGTTYAGAAAATGAATGCCCTGGTTATTAGATGGTTACTACAGGGAATGACAGGATTGCTCAGGTGCCATAATAATGCCGAGTTTAGCACACTTGTGATTATGTTAAAAGTACAATTATCTCTAACTTTTCTGAACTTTTAGTGGCTTTTGTGGACAGTTGCAGAGCCCTGTAAGGACATTCTTTACTCAAAGCAGAAGCATCTCACAATCTAAAGACAACCTTTGAATGGTTTTGCAAAGTCAAATGAAAATACTAATCCAAATGAATTATATCCAACTTACTCTAATTTCTTAACTTGTTGAGACTGAATAAATAAGAGTAGGAAAGCTTTGTAAAAGGTGGTAAAATACAATATATATGGAATAGAATTAGTGAAACTATTGCTGGAACACATATAAAGAAACAAAACACTGAGTTGTGCCTAATGAAGAGTTCTTTAGTAGACAATATTCAACAGCATTTAGTGGACAATATTCAACATCATTACAATATTCAGCATGTTCAGATAGCACAATATCTAACAACAGCAAAATTCAAAAGCAGAAAGATATTTTTAAATCATGAAAATAAAACAGCTGCTGAAACACCTTAYTGAGGCTTGCACTGGCTTCTCTATTACGTGGACTTTCTAAATCAAGACTGTTTTTTTTTTCCAAAAAATACATCCCAGTTTATCCCCCAGTCCAGCTGAAGGGAAAGTCTATGGCTTACATTGCCTCATGGATTAGATGAGACAACAATGACAGTCTCTGACTTCATATGCTTTTAACTTTAGAAATGAAATACCTTATTGTTACTAATGGTGATCATCTGGTCAAAATTCAAGGAAATGCATGGAAATGTCCTGCTTCTCAATTATTCTGCACCTACACTAATATTTATGATGTTAGTACAAAACAGCTAGAAACACTCTGATGATAGGTTTTGGAATATTTTTTACATCAACTTTGTCTATGCATAAAGCAATAAGAAAAAAATACATGGACAGTCAGAAGTTTCTTCTGCATAGCTGATTCTTAGAGCACAAGATACAGTCAGACTGGAGTGCAGATCTCCATTAGATTTTGTTAGACTCTGTTTTAAATCATACTTTGTAAGTTATTCAGAACACGTTCTGATCCCAGCGCGTTTGAGAACACTTGGAAACTGAATTGAAGCTGACAATCCATGCACAGCATCTAAGTGGACTGTCACTCTTATTTACTGGATCACAAAGCACCTCTTTTTATGTTACTGACATCATGATTAGGAAGCCTGCATGTCACCAAATCCTTTATGAGTTCAACAAGTTGCATTGTATCACTGAATGAGCTAAAATTATTGTTTGATGCATTTTAGGTTGGCTGGAATTATCCTAACAAAGGTAACAAGCTGCTCTTGCATCAGAAGTACCACTAACATAGAAATTAAAATGAAGAGATTAGAGTATCATCAAGTGCTGTTGCTCATGACTTACAGAAACATATTACTTCAGTAATGAACTGCCATGAAACTGTACTCGTCCATCTCATTAGATATAAGATAACTATGCTTTTATGGTTCATATTCACCTGATACTTCAACCACAATTAGTATACMTTAGCTTTCTTTCCCATTACCTTGTCAGGTACTTCTAGTTCACAGAGGAAAGTTTTTAGCCAGTAATGCATCCAAATGTTCTGCTTTCAGTGTCAAAAAAGAAGTCTTTGACAAGGTCAAGAATAGATTTTATATCTGATGAGGCACCTCACTGTAAAAAGAACCTAAGACAACCTTTCACTCCAGCTAGTATACTGGGGCACCTTTAGAAAGTACCCTGTTCTTCAAAATATTTGAGTAACTGACACAATGTGTAGCACCTTCAGGTGAGTTAAACAAAGGAAAGAAGGAGAGAAATATAATGAATGTATAGTCTTGTATTCAACATTTGGCGTGTTTTGCACTGATTGCACATTTCAAACAAGCTTCAGATCTTTATAAAGAAAAAAGGTTGGAGGAAGATCCCAACCATGCAGAGGATAAATGGAGACTTTTGGCTTGTCAAGGCACATAGAATTACAAGATGAAAGATTTGACATTGCCAAGCTTTCATTGCTCCAATTCACCTGCCTTCCAAATCTCCACATCCTATTTCTGCTGTTCTTGCATGACCTTGTCTCCCAAACTCCTACACTTTTTCTACCACAGTTTCTCTCTGTCTGGCTGAGGAGACTTCCTCACACCTTAAACAGCACTTGCTGTAACAATGCTACCTGCCTCTCCAACTGAATTCTGGCAGCTGCTCATTCTTTCACATGCTCCTGTCACCTCCACCACACCAAGATGCTTCTTTCAAAGCACACCTGGGGACAGCACAGACTTGTGCCTGTGCCAGATTGTAGAAAGAGTGCTCCTGAGGCAGTCAGGCTCTGTAAGAGCTCTCTCAAATCCCTTCTGATCAGAGGTACGGACAGTCATGGCAAGAAATGAGTCTGCCTGTGGCTGCCTGCCCTGAGAAGCTGAGCTGAGGGTAGTTTGTCACACCTGTGTACCCAGCTGCAAGGATTTAAATTCCTGGTGGGGAGGGAGCTATTTCTGTAAGGTACCATGGCAGCCAGTACTGATGCGTGTACCAATGCAACACACTGTCCAAGGAGCCTGGAAATCTGTTAGAGGATAATTACTCACATTTAGTCCTACCCTCTTTACACAACACATTACATTTTCCCCATTGTGAGGTGAAGTCAAATCCAGAGGGCTTGTGAATGCAAGGGAGGTCTCCTTCCTGGACTGCTAAGACTAGCTTGGTGCCCTCTGAGACCTACGGCTCCTCCTGTCCCAGTCCACAGAGGTGGCTGGTGCTGTTCCCATCTGTGGGGACAGCCAGTGGCAGGACTGAGTGTGTATATCAAAGGCGCAGATACACACACACGTAACAGTCAGTGATGCAGATCAGCACAGTCAGAGAGCAGTGCCTTTACCAGTACCCACAATAACACAGACAGCACTCACTAAACATGAGCTTGACCCTGTGCCTCCTATCTGGAGGATCAGAGCAGGGGTTTGCTACCTGTCACGCACATGGATCTCTGTGGTAGCTGCCTCTGGACACTTGGTGTGTCCAGGGCTGGCCCCCAGAGCTCCATCCCTCCAGTCGCTGGTCCCCAGAGCTCTCATCCTACTCACCCAATAGTCCACCTTGAAGTTCAGTAGTGTGTCTGCATACACATGCACACGCAGAACAGGGAGCACACTTATACAGAAATGTCAGAAGTAGAGTTTAGTAAGAAGATAAAATAAACCACAGTGACCAGGAGCAGTGCTCCTCACTCCTTTACTTGTTATGTTCAGAAATTTCTCATATCATGTCCAGTAGCTTTTCATGGTCTGTTCAGTTAGCTAAACCTCAGGCCAGGATGAAAACATCTCTTTGCACATCTTAACACCCAACCCTCCAGGTCTTATTTTCCTTTGGATTTGTTGTCTCCATAAAGAGCTTATCCATCTTTCTTCTCTCTCTCTCTCTCTCTCTCTCTCTCTGCCTCCCCTTTCTCTCTCTCTCTCTCTCTCTCTCCATAGTTTTCCCCTATTCTCTAATTTTTAATCTATCTGCTTTCCACAGCTTGAAAGAATTCCTTGTGGAAATGAAAACTAGATTTGTATTTGCCTTTGCTCCCCACCCTAGCACCTTCCGTCCACTCATTTCTGCTGTTACCCCTTCTCACACCTCTTCTTGCCTTTAATATTCCCTTCCACTTAATCCGCCTATGCCTCCAACTGTTTATCCCATCATCCTTCTGATTTCCCTTCATCCGTGAAGATGGATACTAGGAGAAAAACTAGATGGACCACTAAATCTGAACAGATCTGTCTCCCCTTTGGATAGGGATGGAGCTGCAAGAATTTTTATATATATTTTCCCTCTACCCAAGGGATGAAGAAGCTTTTTTAGTTTTATCGTTTTTTTTCCTGTAAGTCCCAGAAAAGCAGTGTCTTAATATAGTCTTCCTCCTTTTTCCTCCATCAGGTTTTTGCCTCTGTTACCAGGAAAACAGTCATCCATAAGAATTCACTCTGGCAGATGCCAGCTCCTACTCCTTGTAATGAGAATTTAGCAATGAAAACAAGCAGAGAAAGGGGATAATGAAGCAGGGCTCTTCAGCATCAGGAAGATGAAAAGCTTCCCTTTCCATTTACCACTGGTGTAACAGCTGAGCTCCCATTAGTTTAACTCACGCTCTCGGGATTTATTTCTTTGCTACCATTAATCACTTTATCTCACACAGAGAAGAGAAAGGCACACAGGAATCTGCTTTTTGGGATCATGACAAGATTTCCCTGATGGAACAAATTACACAGAAAAGAGTGAATAAAGCATAATTTTTATCAAAATTGTCAAAGACTCCTGAATCACCATGTTGATATCAATAACCATGCTTTGATGTTTTGGGATATTTGCACATGGGTAATGCAATCATACAAGGCTGAGCTGATTCCAGGAGTTATCAAATTAAAACCCTATTGCCTAGGTCACCTATTGCTCTAGTCTCCTGAGATCACATACCAGTTCAGTCAGTTCTGTTTCTCTGCTTTCCAATTTCCTGCAACATCAAAACACAATAGTGATCCATTTACACTGCAGAAACACCTGCCAAAGGAAAGATTCATTAAAAATTGTTCATACAGTGAGCAAAGATATTCAACAGAGCTGTAGCAGGAGCACCAGACTTTTGCTGGAAAACACGCATTTTGTAAGAGTCCTTCAGCGTTATGCTGCTGTGCTTGACATTGTTCTGAGCAAGCAGTATCACCATCTCCTCTCTTTGAAATGGTGTGGTTGCGATTCAACAGCAACCTAGAATCAGAAGGGACCACCCGGGACACCAATAATACCTAGCATCCATGCGGTGAGTATCTAGATAAAAAAGATCCACACATAATGGACTGCAAACACTTTCAACTTCTTTGCACTCGATACAGCTCTGCAACTAGAGAAACAATAACACAACACCAACAGAAATGGTAGTGGCTGAAATAGTGAGGCAAGGAAGCAAATTTGAATTCCCAAAGAAGGGATTGGGGAAAATGGACAAATAAATCATGCCTTGTTGTCATTTATATTGAGTTAATATGAATTGAGGGTGACTCAATTTTGTAGGCCAATACTTTGCAGAAAAATGCAATTATGACAGCATTTGGCTTTGGGCATACGAGACCCCCAAAACTGCTTTCCAAAGGATACTGAACATCTGACCTCTGAAAATCAGGGCTCCTAGTTGCAAATTAGGCATTTAAAATCACTTTTTCAAAATCACAGCATCCATTATCAAGGCACAGAATATTGGTGATCAATCCTCTATGTACATTCAAATTCTAGAGAATATTCATTTATTCAAATGAATTCTTCAAAGTCAAAAGTGACAATTAAGAGCTTAGCATTTACATATACCCTTAAGCAATTCCTCTCTAATTATTTTAAGTGTAATCATAAAACTAATGTTTAAGGGCCAGCCAAGAGTGAGGACTCACTACTGTAAACATTGTAAAAGATTAGCAAAGAGCATACAGCCTAAACAGACAAAACAGATAAGGCATGGAGAAAGGGATATAAACACAAAGCAGACTGATCAAGGATTTATCCTTATTTCTTTGGAAGAAAGAATAGGTTAGTAAGCTAGGGATAAGCTAAACAAAGAGACATGAAGGAAAAGGGGACATTGATAGGAAAGGCAATGAGAGRGAAAGTAAGAAGGGCAAATGTGGAGCAAAACTGATACGAAAAGTAATAACAGAGTGGGAAGCAGGAGAGGGAGAAAGGATTGAATAACATGATCAATTGTCACAGAGGAAGTCTAGACAGAGCCCCAGAAAGATGCTGAAAGCCTCAAGGCTCCTGTTTGGCCTGCTTCCACATAATCCAATCCACTCATTTGATGCAAGACTTTATTTAAGCTGGCAATTATCTAACTTCACAGGGAACACCTTTTCCTCAGTTCAGAGGYATCTGATTTTTCAAGCCAATATTTAACACTGTACATTCCAAAACCAAATTTATCTCAGCCCATCTCCTCTATAATGCCCAGTTCAAGCATTAGTTTCACAGGGGTGACAAATTAATATCCTTTTTATAACTTAAAGCTCAGCAGATTCTTGTAATTATTATTTAGTAATATCATATTCCTTTTAAAATGAAAAAATATAATTAAACTGTGTCATTTTATGTTGTGTATAGTATACCTAAGTCACTAATTATTTTAAAAGTCACCTCAAGACTGCTCTTCTGCTCCTTTTCAATTTTTACCACTCTTAACAACTTGTCACAAGCAAGTTAGAAAGTTGGTTGCTTGAATTCCTACCACTTTGTTACACTCAAATTCTTGTTATGGGCAAAAGAAATACATCATATAAGCAAAGCCAAGAGCTTATTGTTGGTCTAATTTAGCAGTCTAATCAAACAGTTATTATTAGTCCAGTTACCATTAGTCCAGTTACTTATAGTTCAAATTATACACAGTTAATATGATACATTCACAGACTTTCTTGTACCTATCCTTTTCTCTGGTGTTACACTCACTCTCCTAAGGCTGATGGCTCTGGGGGTCTGGGGTATTAGCAACCAGTCACCAGCATGACGAGTCCTTTACTGGGATAAGCATGATGTTGAGGTCGGTGTTTTCTTCCTCCTCACTCTAGAATCTGGTTAGGGTCATTTTACAWGTTTGCTATGGTGCTCTACACCTTGGTCTTTCTTCATTGGTCTGCACAGCTGCATTACATCTGAATTTACTATATACATTGGATAATTGCTGTTCACTTCGTTACCCCTAAAATTGTTTTTACCCAGCTCCCGAGGCTGCATTGCTTTGGTGACTGGTGTCTGACCACGGGTGAGCTGTTCTTAGCCCTCAGACCTCTGGTATCATCACRTCCCCATACTTTCAAGGCTTGTGCTATCATCCTAAGCCTGAGCTCCTCTACACTGGTCTAGGGTCATAGATAGCTCATCCTACACAGAATAACTACTTGTAATTACTGTCTATTAGGTGTCATAAAATTAGGTGTTATGCCACACAGATATACAAAGCTAAGCAAAAGCTAAAACAAGGTCGTAATAGTCACCTGGTCAATACTTGCTGTTACAGCTAAACAATCTAAAAGAAATCTTCAGGCAGGCCAAGACAAGCCCAGGCAAAGCCTGGCAGATGTGGAGGTCTGCACTGTTAGTTTAACACACCAAAGCAACTCCATATTTACTGGGCTACAAGAGTACACTGTACRTTGTATGAACACAGCACTGTAACTAGAACACTTTCGCAGCTGTGTCGTCCTGGGTAGCAATGCAGTTCAGTAACTAGCCTTTACCATGTGTTTCAGTTTATCCAATGACAACAAAACTCTTCTTTATTCAGGAAACTTGGCATCTTCAATTTCCTATTCCTTCACAGTTTAATATTAGGAGTTTATGGTAAGATTTCAGCTGCTTAGAGGTATTTCTGCTCCGTGTACCGGGCTTACTCTAAAGAGCATCTGTATATCTGGTGTGGTCGTATCTTTGTCTGTTAATACCTTTCTTTCCTTTCTTCTTATAAATCCTTTGGGATATAAAGTAAATTTCCAGAAACCCARTTTAATTTTATCTGAAGCCATCTCTCACCATTCAAGGACAAAATGTTTTAAAATTTCTACAGATGGCAGATAAAACTCCACCAAATCTATATTTGATACAGAAATCATGGATAAATGTGTAAATATTCAATCATATGCTCTTAAGTTTAAGTAATCAGACACAGTATTTGTCATCTCCAAAGAGTTCAAACAGGAGCGAGAATAACAAAGAATGAAATTATCTGAAAACTGGAACTAAGAACTTGCTTCTTTTTTATTCTTTTTAAAGAGATTTTTCTACCTCTCTAGTTTATGATCCTAAAAACTATGCTTGGGTTATACCTGCAAGATTATTTTCACAGTTATAACAGTTAAAAGGATTCATGTATATGCTTTGGGAATTTAAGAGTTAATGAAAAACATCAAAAACAGACACCAACATTAAGATCTTTAGAACTGACCTTCTAGGAACCACAAGTCTGCAGCCTGCAGAATGGGCACAGGGCAAAAAGCAGGCAGGGATCCCACAAATTTGCTTCTCTCTAGGACTCTGGCCGTAACTTTGAGCACTGAGAAGTATGTGTCATAATGCTGCATTTGCTGCTGAAATCCCTTTGAAGATTTTAAATTTAAAGAGTTTCTCATGCTCCTTGCAGGACCCTGAAAGCTGTATTGTAGTTTCCTTGTTTAATGTTTTAGTTCAGAGATTTCTCTGCAATTCTTTAATAGAACAGTAAAAATCATTGCAGTTTTTCCCCAAAAAACTTTATGGGAAAGATTTTATAGTATTTTCCCTAAAAAAAAAAAAAAGGCTTACTGGAAAGATTTTATAATGACCTTCCAAGATTTTGGAATCAGGAATGTGTATTGCAAGTAAGAAAAGTTTGGATGAAATACCATATAATTTGTTTCCATTATCATAAATAGGAACATGAGTTGAAGTTGAAACAATTTTATAATTTGGGAATTGATACAGAGCAATTTAATTTTATACGATGAAGGGCTAGCATTAGTTTGAGTGAGTGTAGGAATGCCATTCTTAAACAAAGGTCAAATTTGGACATGGGAAGAAGAGTTGAGAAGAACTCAGAAAAAATCTGTTTGTATTTCTTTTCCCCACACCACGTTTCCTTCTGGCTTTAATCCTCCAAATAGCTGATTTTTCAAAGTTACCCAAATTAACTACCCGATTTCTGTTGGAAGCTCAAACAAAACCGAAGCGTTCCTATGAAACACTTCATGAGTGCAGCATTTTCCACTGGAAAGGTGTTATTTCCAAAGATTCTGATCACTTTGAATATCAGTACCAGTGCTGGCTCAAGACATCATTTTAGACTAACATTTCAGCCAACACTTCTGAATTTTGTAATGCTGTTTTTCTGCTATTCCCACAGCTTCAACAGTTTGAACTTAAAAGAGAATTTCAGCTTACATTAAAAACGTTTCAGAATGCCATTTAAAAACCTCAAAGGAAAAGGCAAATAAAGAAACCTGACTCCTAAATTTTTTGCCATGTTTAAAATCTTATGGGTTGTCAGTTTTTTAGTCCGTAGCGCTGAAACATGGAAATGGCAGCTCGTTTGAAGGTCCAGCAAAGAAGCACCTGGCATATACTTTGTAATAGTAAAAGTTTATACACAACCCCTAGAAATCAATAGAAAAATCTCTCCAACTCCAGTGAGTTTAGCACYTATGTCTGATTTTATTAACATGACAGTTTCGCCTCTTTTCCTCTCAGCTCTTTTATGTACTGATTCTTTTTTTATCCTTAGGTTTTAGACAGCATTTGTCTGTTCATTCTTGTTTGAATATTGGGAGTTTTATTATGCCTTAAAGATGTATAAATAAAGCTATTAAAAAACATGCATTTTTCTCTTCCTAAATCTCAAGGTGAAGTTTATTTTCAAACGAGGCATGTCCTTCATTTCTCCTATTGTTTGCATATGCTAATTTCTATGCAAATCAAAAGTTTGACACATTCTAGTACTTCAAGTTCATAATCACAAGACAAAACATGTTTATGTGAGACTCTGAAAAATGTGCTCACAGTTTCCACTCCATAAGAAGAGGGTGTAGAAAAAGCCACAGCTCCAATATACTCACAAGAGGGAAATGAATTGAAGCAAAGATTTAGTTGTATCACTGCTGAATAGAAGCTGGATGAGAAAATAGCCTCTTTTTTTCCTCCAGAGACCACCTGTGAACTTCAGCTCACGAACATAAACTGTTCAAATAAACTGTTTTCCATTGTTCTGGAACAGTCATCCTTTTTTGATAAGGAAGAAAGAATTGCTCAGCTTCCACAGAAATTAGTGAAGTTAAATACAGCCATTCAATAAAGGTGAAGAACACCATATTACACTGAATATAAAGTGACCTCACTTTACAAGGATAAAAACAGCAGCAAAACACCAGTGCCCAGCACAGCTGTGCTTAATCCCACAGTGCTTCAGTGATCAAGGGACATGAGTTGAACTTGCCCCAGTGCAGAGCATGCCAAGCCAGGCTGAGGAGCCAAAGTTAGATAGGCAGTGCTGGTCCCTATGTTTTCTTCACTAACTTTTGCCAGCTGTGGCTGTGCCTGACACTACAAAGAGCTTAAAAGCACACCCTCTAAACATAGGATACATTGGATATTTTAAATCTTAATTTCATTTTATATTTGGATCAGTAGAGTGTGTTGAGCTGGCTTCGTCCCATCGCTGCGTTGCATCAGACCACCCCTTTTGGACTGGCACCACACAACTGTATCTTGCTGTTCAATTATGACAATTGCTACGAAACTGGCAACCTAGTCTGTAATTTCTATCGCATTTTCAGACTCATGACGCTATTTCCAGAAGCCCTGCATCTACAATCAAACATTCATATAATATCTCCAGTCCTTTTTGGAAAATGCCAGGTTATGATCTATTTAGCCTGAATAAATACATTAAGTGAGGTTAGTCAGTTCATTTTATTACGCATTCTTGTTATCTCCTATTAGATCGGTCAACAAATATGAAAGGTAACATTCATTATATTAAAATACTGATAATGACTAAGTTCCAAGCCCTTTGTGAAATTACTCTGTATTTCCCTATTTCCCCCTTTCCTCCCCAGATTTTTCCTCTGTCTCCTTTACTTAATAGCTTATTATAGCTGATGGTTTTCCTGTGCTCTGATTAGCATTTTACACCAGAAATTAATGCCCTTACAAGTCACCTGTTAGGAATACTCCTACCCATTTTTTCAGACACTGAAAAACACTGATACAAAAACTGTTCAAAGAGCAATCTTTATTTGCCATCATACTTATGTGAAGTAGAAGCTAATGAATGTGAAAACAGATTTGTTCTAATTCCTTGGGGGATGCAGGGAGAAACAACCAGTTTAAAAATGTTCTGTATAACTATTCATCCTTCTTTCTTTGTTCTAAACAGAAGTTTTCTATGATCTTGCCACTGAACTGCTTTAACAGAATCTTTCAGAAGCCCAGCAAGCATCTCAATGTGAATTCTTTTATGTGAAAGACTACATATTATTGCAAAGTCTATATCAAGAAAAGACAGCAGTGATATAAAGGTGAAGACTCGGTATGTAAAGGCTGTTGAAACTAGGACTGAAGGAAATTATCCTAACAGTATAGAAATAGCTCCCAAGAGAGAAGAATTTCTCGGTATTTGCAAGTTCTGCAAAGGCTTCTGAAGCTGAGATATAGCTGTGATGCACAGACTGACCCTCAAAGTTTTTTTTTTAAATGTACTCAGATTGCAGGGATAGCAGAGCTTTGTCAGCCTCTAATCCCATGATGCTTTGCAGAGCAGCAAAAACGCACAGGAAATAAACAGCTGTCATTTTAAAAGGTGTTTTTTGCTCTCTGTTTCTGCTTCTTTAACCCTCCCCTGAGAATGCAGTGCCAGCGGGAGAGCTCTACGGCATTGGATTGACAGCCCTAGGGACTGGGAGACTGAAGTACTCCCTTTATCCTGCAACCAGGGGTAGCCACTGCAGCTACAGCGCAGCACAGCCCCTCTCGCCACTCCCCTCCTTCGTTCTGAGATCAGCCTGAGATTTCATCTGAGCTATTTCAAACTATCAGGATAGCAAAATATTTAGAAAGTTGATTTTGGATGCCCTTGTTAGGATACCATACAGAGTCTGACAGTTTTCTAGAAAACTGAGTCATACAGAATCACTAGTCTCTGGTAGAAATTATATTTCAAACATATTTTGCTACCATGAAGTGCTGGTTCTATTTTAGGAAGAGCTGAATCTGAAGCATTCTGCATTGCACAAAGAACTACCAATATTGCCACATGCATATGTTAAAGATTTGATTCTGAAAGCTACCTTTTACTGCTGAATGAAAAACCACTTTTGATCTCCTAAATGAAGTACAATAGCACCAACTGCTGCTATCTCAACCAATGACTGCTAGATCCTATTACTATAAAAGCATGAACTACTTTCCGGCACAAAAGTTCATTTACCTCATGAATCAGCTGCAGCCCATCTTTGGCCTTAGCTGCCAATGAAGCTCCTTCATCTCTAGTCAGATGCAAACCTCCCCTGATCTGAGTAATAAGCTAGAAACCATCCTGGGGAGGGGGAAAGAGCCAGCTCGAAGCCAYTCTCCTAGTTACAAAACAACAATGAAAACATCTCCCACAAAGAGTCAGCTGCAAAGTATTTTATTCTTGCAATTAGATATGATTAAGAACTCCCATATCATTCCTTAGCTTAGAAACACACATTCCAGATGTTACATATCTCAGTCATATATTTCTGTGTCTGCCCTGCCTCCTTTGACTTGCTCAATAATCATGTGCAATACAGCRATACACTGAATAACCAGAAGCAGACTTCAGCCCCTGACAAAAGAAGAACTGCTGAAGCTGAGAGATTTTAGCAGTTGCTTTTACAGAGTGTTTTGAAGAATCTGCCTTACATCCTTTTCTAAAGTCTGTACTCTAAACAATGTATTCAGGAAAGGAAAGAATTTTTACAGGCAGAGGAAGAACCATTGCAGTCTTCTGATCTGTTTTTATTAACAGAAATCTCTTTCACACATGACACTACTGCATCGATAAAATACAGCGGATTGTATGGGCATGTCCTTTAATAATTTGGAGGTAAAAATAATGGAGCAGTTATAAGGTAATGTGCACACCTGTAAAGTACCCTGATGCTCAAAATTAATGGCTAGTAATATTCAAGATCAATAAGAAGAYACATGTTATTCATAACTTCGGGTTGCCTGTGAAGTATAGCACACATCAAGACCATAGCACTTTACAAATTCTTCACTCTGGTCTCTGGTAAATGGCAGTTTTCTATGTATGRTTATGTCCTCCAATTGGTGCTACAATCTGATAATGGCAGCAACATGAAAGGCTTGGTTGTTTATCTTCATCATGCTAACTACAGAAACTGAAAGCACTAAAACTTTTTTGACTACTGCTTTTGAACAATTAGAAATATATAACAAAATACCTTAGCAAAGTTTGGGGAGGGCATTTTAAAATATTACATACAAAGACATCAAAAGTCTAATAAACACAAAGTTATTGATAATATCTGTAACACTGCTTGGAAAAATAGCACGCATGGTATTCACCTCTAACACTTCTACTTTAAGAACTAAGCAAACCAAATTAAGGTATCTGCTCTAACTCAAAAAATTAACACCTGTAACTGAAACCAGTGTCCCAAGACAAACAGGTCTTCAACAAATCACATGCTCTGGAAGGCTACCTAATGCTCCCTTTGCTGAAAATGAGTACGCACCTTATGCCACCTTCCCGCACAGGAATTCACATCTTCATTTTGATCCACTGTATTTCCCTGTAAAGAGAAGAGCTGGTCTTAATCAAATGAGTCAACTTTGGAACCAGTTCAACATCTGTCAGGTGCAACACCCATTTTCCAGTAATTATTACTTTTAACATGCATAAACCTGTTATACTAAATTTCATTCTAGCATTGTCCAAATAAACCTGATT
Organism: Apteryx rowi; assembly: GCF_003343035.1. Lineage (NCBI taxonomy): Eukaryota > Metazoa > Chordata > Aves > Apterygiformes > Apterygidae > Apteryx > Apteryx rowi. The sequence goes on along the minus strand of NW_020451094.1, from coordinate 1,893,647 downwards.
ATGTAAATGTTTCATACATTCTGCTTTTTCTCTTTTCAAACTACTTCCAGAGCAAATGACATTCTTGTGACATTTACAGCAGATTCTGTCTTTCTGTATAGTAAAGCAAATCACTCCAAAGAGATTTCAAAGCCTGAAGAGACTGTGATGATCACCCAGGTTCCCACAAAACAAATCACAGAAATTCATCAAGTAATGCCTATATCTAACTGATCTCTAAAACTCGTTATTTCACGTGCCTCTTGAAGAACCTCAGTTTCTAATATGTAACTGCTGGAAACTTTTGTTTTGACTTTGAGCAGTAGTTTACATATGCATTTATACTATGAAACACTGCAAGCAAGAATCCTGCACCCTCATATTTATCTGACAGGGGGAATCTGGGAGTCCTTCATACAAGGAGCAATTGAAGGAGGACTGCTCCACCAAGCATTGAATCAGTTCTTGATGCCTCAACAATAGCAGAAAGCTTGATGAAAGCCTGGAAGTAGTTCCCAAATAGTCGCTTTGATGTTAGGAATGAGGATGGTTCTCAGGAAGGTTCCTGAAGTTGCCTGACCTCAGATGAATGTGCCAAGGGATGAGAGGATCCATGTGACAGCCTTATCACAGGCTGGCAAAATCTGTTGTTCACTTGAAACAGTTTTGTAACAAAGCCATAGCTTTGGATTCATCAGCTAGCAATACAACCAGTCTTCTGAAAGACCTGTTTCTCTAAGAGAAAGTCTTCATGACCTCTCCTGTATAAAGTGCAATCTCAGTATCAAAGACATACAGTGTGGGGGAAAAAGGCAATTTACTTTCCTGAGTAATCAGGAAAAGCGCAGGGGCATCAATGCCCTTAAAAAAAAAAAAAAAAACTTGTATGAAGATATTTCACCAGAAGGGTTTGGATCTCCTCTGATACCTTGTTAGAAGTGACAGCTRTAGGAAAGACATCATTATAGAAAGGCACAATAGCAAGGTAAGTAAGTTACCAGTGGTTCAAATGAAGGCCCAACAAGTCTATTCATATTCAGTTACCTCACAAGACAGTCTTTTTGCAGAGGTATCTTTACTGTTAACCTTTTCAGGAACTGTAAAACATAGGGTCAAAAAAACAGATGCTTCCTGAAACTGATAGGCTGATAGCTAAGAGCTCCATTACATTACACTTAGCACACAAGGGAGATCTCTAAATTCAGTTAACTCAGTCCTCAGTTCCAGTAATAAGAAACGCTGTTTAAGAACACCATGCTGAAGACGTGGTTCACTTTGCAAGGTGTATGCATCTCAGAGATCTTCTTGCTGTTAATGAAAAGTACCTTTATTGATGAGGAGCAAGAACTCTCTGACAAAGAGATTGATTCTGTGAGACAGAGCACAGTGAGACTGGATCAGTGAAGCTTCAAGTCCTGTGTGAGATTTGGGAGCAGAAAGTAAGATCTCAGAATGTTCATAGATGCATGAAACTATCTTGATACCCCATTTGTCTTGTCTGTCACCTTGACTATCAAAGCCACCTTCTGTCTTACATCAGCCAATATTTTCAGTTGGAGAGGAACAAGGCACATATCCTGTATTGAACTAGGAAGATATCAGGCAGAGACTACTGACTCCCAGATTTGGGATTAAAAGATCTGATTACCCTGTGGCTATCAGAGACAAACAGAACTCTCTCAGAATAACGTAAAATCTGAAAAAATTGTCCTCGGGATAGCCGAATCTCCCACTTGTGAACTGAAAGCGTAGGCTGACTCAGTTCCTTCACCAGAGGTTAGAGGCTCCAGGAGGCAAAATGACAACAGATGGATCTGATTCTTTTTGCATGAGTCTCGGAGCTCAGCTACTTTCTGACAGAAAAAAAAAGGAATATCAGGCCAACCTGTTTGGATTTGACCTGAAAAAATTACAAAAGCCTGAAATGCCCTGCACACTGCTGACACTGGCATAAGCTTTGTCTGAGTACCTTTCCCATCCTGAGGGATGCAGCCAAGGAAACTGATCTGGATGAGGAATGGTGGTGGACAGATGCCAACTCTGGATGCATCTCCCACTCTGAACAGTAGCTAGCGAGCAACTAGGCACTACAGACAGAGCAGTATTTCAATTAATATAAAAAACATACAATAACATGTCAAGGCTTGCAACTTCTTAGGAGGTAGGAAAGACTTTGCAGACATGGGGAACAGTGTGACAGAAAAAGAAAAAAAACCTGTGAGACTGCAGGGGGGATGAAAAGTTACTTGGGAGTGTTTGAGACCAACAATTTCAAAGTGCCTGCTCCTTGTACAGCATGCTCTAGGTGACCCTGCTTGAGCAGGGGGGTCGGACTAGATGATCTCCTGAGGTCCCTTCCAACCTCAACCGTCCTGTGATTCTGTGACTCTACGCCGTCCCTTTCAGTTAAATCAGTCGCTGGTAACTCGGTGAGAACCGCAGACTCTGGTAGCGTGGCCTGCTTTCACCTCCCACCTTCATCCTTGTCACAGCCATATTTGAGAAAGGCACCTTCAATGCTCTACTGAGCACATATATTCACAACACACACATACGTATGCAGATTATTGCTTAAAGAGATCGCTGTAGTTTGAAGGTCTATTTTTAAACAAAAAATATGATTTCATACAAAGTTGATATATTGGGGGGGGGGGAGAGCAAGTGGAAGAAACACAGAAGTAAATATGTTGTCATTTAACAATTCACACTTCACTCCCCCAATCTTTCTTCATTTCAGTTCTCTAGATTCAGCCTTAATTCATGATTAGCTTCGTTCTTTTACAACATGCCATTTTTTCTGTAAGTTATTCATTAAAAAGCATTCAGCACTAATCTGGAGCTAAAACCCTCCAATTTACTTCGTTTTTGTGCCCCAGTAGTCCATGCTCATGCAGAAAGAGTTATTTTGCCTCTCTCCCGCCATTGCCTATCTACTAATAAATGCAACCTTAGCCCGTACAAAGATCTTGTGAATATAAATACATGAAGGCTTGTGAAGGACACTTGCATCTCTCATTACCATTGCAAGTAGCACACCAACTTGTAGCAATACTTGGCTCAATTTTACCACTTCTGTAGGAAATTGTCATTTTAAAGTCTATTAGCAAATCGCTTATGAAAGGCTTCAGATGTAGGCAGTTATGAAAATAAATTAGAGCTAATGATACGGGAAGTTGTCCATCTAAATCATCTTGGCACCTCTGAAAATCGTACATGAAATATTCTATAAATATCTGGTTGAAAAAATGGGCTTTTGTGGAAAGGTTTTGATTTCCACATATAAAAATGTACTGCAGTGGTCTGAGGGAAGATTACAGAAACATTAATTTAGGCAGGACAAGACCAGAAGCACTGTGATTATTCATCTAATGTTCAGGTATCAATTAAAAAAATGTGTTTCTCACAATAATGGYAGGAGAAAAATGACAGCCAGCACTTGAAGAAATATAATGATACATTTTTCCATGAGAGGAGAATACTGTGGTAACAGCCTCGCATTTAAAGTACATTACAAGAAGCAATTTACTTGATTTGGATTTGAAAAAAAAAAAAATTAAGCAACTCTTTTACAAAGTGCTTTGCTGCTTAAGTCGAGATATGCGTGAATTAACCGCAGCTAGTAATTGCCGGGGGAAATAATCAGCAAATAAACTCGATTGTTAATATTTACACAGGAACATCAGCCTGGCCGTTATTAGGCGATTACTCTGAACGGCATTTAAATACCATCATCCTCCGCTAAACATAAAYGAGCGGCTTCACCTGCGCACACAGCCGGGAGGGGCCCAAAGGCGCCGTTTCCCGCTTCACCTCACAGCGCCCCCCAGCRCGGCCGAAGCCACCGCGGCCGCCGGGCCGGAGGCAGAGGGCGCCCGCGAGCCGCAGGGCCCCGGGGCGGGGCGGGGCCGGGGCCGGGGCGGGGCGGGGCCAGGACTCCCCTCAGGCAGGGCCAGGGCCTAACAGCTGCTCCCACACGCCCCCCCTCCCCCGCCCCACCCGCTCAGCGCTGACAGGAGGCAGCTGTTAATGCCGCTGCGTTAAGGCAGGGGTGAAGGATGGGGGTTGGCTTTGAGGCTCCGCTTGTTGTTTATTTTTCCTCTAAAGCACTGGCAAATCACTACAGGCCTAAGCTTTAGGCACCTCTAGTTAATGACAGATACAGGATTCACTGGCTCTGTCTCTGCTGGACACCAGAGCCATCAGTGGTGGAAGCGACCTCCGGAGACGGCCTGGTCCAAGCTGCTTTAGGCCTTGGGCGAGGTGATGGGGGCATCTGGAGCACATCCGTGAGGGCCAACCCACTGCTTCTCCGGGCAGCCTATTCCCAGAATTGCTCCAATAGAGAAGACTTTTTTTTTTTCCCCYAATGCTGCAGTTTCCCCTGAGGCAACTAGTGCCTGCTGCCTGCTGCCCCGTCACTGTGCCGCCCCATGCAGACTCCCCCTGCCTCCTCTGTGACTACCATTTCAGGCCTGGAGAATGATGGTGACATCCTCCCGGAGCCGCCTCTGCTCCAGGCTGAACAACCCCATCCCGCCAACCTTTCTTTATGCATTTAATTCCTCTAACCCCTAAATCATTTTGGTGACCTTCCACTCCCATTTTTCACTGTCTCCCTGAAGGGGAGGAGGGGGTGGGAAATGTCTCCACTTTTAAACACTTCTGGAAAATCTTAACCAAGAAAAATTAAAAAAAAAAAAGGAAACTTGAATGAATTAATTCATGGCTGCATTCCAAGACTTCTTGTTCAGGCAAATGTCATAGACTCACAGAAGAATTTAGTGTGGAAGCAACCTCTGGAGATCATCTACTCCAGACTCCTGCTCAAGGCGTATTTGTCTTTAGGAAAGGGATCTGGCTGTCATCAACAGCACCATTCACACAAGCAGTAACCTGTGTTACTGCCCTCCACAATAACCATTAAACACAGAATGACATGCGAGTTAAAACTTCTGGGAACCAAAAAAAATTATCAAACTGAACTTAAATTCAGATTTGCCTAGGTGATTACAACTGTTTATACCTGAAGTATTACAGTTTATATGTAAGGCATGTCTTCTATTGCCAAATGACTAATTCTCAAAAAATAGCGTGTTTGTTTCTCTTCCAGTAGTGAAATAAATAGGACTGGAGTCAGATGGAGACTCTAGTCAACACAGGAGGAACATACCACATAAACATAAAAGAAAAAAATAAATAAAATATTGCATTTTTTGGACCCCCCCCAACTAATGCTGACAAAACATACCTGTATCCCTGAAAAGTGAAAACAGAATGTAAACTGTTTAAATTAAACAAGCTAAATACAACCTTCTTTATGAAATAATGTTTTACATAACATACGGAAGTCTGAAAAAGGACTAATTAGGAATGCTCACATCAGCCATAATGTAATTACTCAGATGAAGACCACTAGATGAAGTTTTAGGCTAAGTTTAGGCTGCAGTTTAGATGAGAAATGTGTTCCTGAAGCAAATCTCCTGACCATTGCCCACTTAGTTTGCTTTCATCCTCATCACAAAGCAGCCCTGGAGTGCAATGAACCACCCTCCTTTTGAATGAAACGAAACTGGAAAAAGAGCTCCACAGCACACCTAACTGCACTCCAACAGCTAAGCAGCATCCTGTTTCTGGGGCCAGACTAGAGGTAGTCCAAAATAAAACTGGTCCCCAGGTGTGGATATGGAACTTTTCCTATTTTGCACACTATTTAGACTTTCCGTATTTATTTTAATTAAACTTTAGCACTGGAAATGCTTGATCTTGTATCATTAGTTTTTATTCTTTGTGCTCTTTTGTAAACATGAAAGACATCTGTGGAGAATTATAATAAAATCACATTAGCTCTGCATGATACTAGGATTTGCACTTTGTCCTGTAACTTCAGTAAACCAGGTTTATCATTTTGTTGAAAGATGCACACATTGCTTCAAACAGTGGAAGTTAAGAGGGGTTAGAGCAAGATAAAGGGCACAACAGAGCAAGTTACAAGTTAATAATACAGCATTTCTTTGTAAAGTATACGAGGCATACCATTTAGAAGCTAAGTCAACAGCAATCATTCATAGTCTCCAACAGGCAGTGGAAAAAATTTGTGCCTTCCAAGGATATATGATATGATGTTTAGACTTGTGACTTTCACAGGAAGACAAAGAAGTTACCAAGCACTGGTGTCACTGGATAGAATCAACATTTTTTCTAGAAAAAGTTAAAGTAATCCAGCTCATAATCAATATTTTACAATATAATTTATAGGGCCCTATAGGGCCCTATGCCTACAATATCATTCATGGCCCTATGCAAAGTGCTGCCTTTTCAGATACAGGTATGGCCTTGCAGATTTTCCTAGCTTTAAAATGCTAACAATTTTTATATTGTGATCATCTTCCAGTACTAAAAAAACTCCTGTCTTTAGCAGTTATTAGCTACATACTCAGCTAATATAAAAGAAGAGCTAAGTCAATTTACCTCATGACTTAAATTAGGGTTTTGCAGAGTCAGCTAACTTAGCCAAGAAGATGCAATAGTAAGCTGAGTCAAACTACCGCTCCATTACATTGTTTCAGTTGCACATTCTAATAAAGGAAATAGCATGATAAAAAAGTTTTATCATTTTTCAGCATGAAAATCTTAAGCTCCCACACAGACTTTTTCTGTTGTTTCAGAGAACAGGGAAACTTCATAACACTTTCTGTAACCTCCAGAGTTCTAAAACACCACAAATAAAAAGTTAAGGTAAAATAAATCATGTTTGCCTGGAGTCACTGTGAAACATATATGGCTGCTTTGATGTCCTGAACCTCCTCAACTTACCACCTTTTTATGGCACAGTGGAAGCCCCATTTCTGCCTTGCTGCTAAAAGCTTCAAGGCTATTGCTGGTTTTTAAGCAGCCTTTTAGTCTGCAGACCATGCCGTACACTGCATTGCTAGCTGTGATATGGAACATTAAGAGCTACGTTATCTCTGTATTTCAGATATACGCTTTATCTAATGTTTTACTATTATAAAAAAATATTTGTCATGGATGTGATAAAGTCAGTGGCTGTTTAGGGTGCTAGCAATATGGTACTGGTCAGCTGAATTAGTTTTACAGAAATAAGAAAGGTAGAAAGTCTCAGAAGGAAAAGGAAAAAATGGGAAGTATGAGCACGATATGATGCTCAAAGAATCGTTGGTCTAATGGTGACAAATTTGGTACCATTTTGACTCACAGTCTGTGCAAAGGATAAGAACACTTGAAAATATCTGCATGGCATTTCAAGGCCATCTCCTGTTAAAAGGATAAATCCCTGACCTATTCAGTGCATTTAGCCAATTTTTGTTCTGCTAAATTTATCAAAGGCCATTTCTTACTTCTAGGAATGGTCAGAGAATGCAGCCTTCTTGAGTTTGCATTGAAGACTGTAGAAATAAGCCACATGAGAGGCAAATTACTAAATGCACAGTTCTCCTTACCTGTAATTTCTTATATGGCTTAGTTACCACATTGATTATTGCCTCATGTCATGTCTGAATGTCAAATTTCTGTTTGGTAAAAAATTTCAGCATATGGAGAGCACTGCGCTTTTATTTGGGTACATCAGAACAGTAGCGATGTAAAAATTTATAATGTGCATCATGAGGGATGCACGTTCCTTCACAGCAGAAAAATGTCAATATAAATTGACATATACACAGATATAACACATCATATAAACACAGAAATATAACTGTGCATTAATTTTGTAGTTAAAAGATATCCAAGTGCCTTGATATCTGGGGGAATGGGAAGCCAGATGAACAGATTAGGTGCTGACCAAAGCTGGAGAAAAGATTAATAGTGAAAAATTATCAAATTCAACAGAGGCCTATTTTACATCATTGAGCCAATCTGTTGGATCATTTCGTTTGATAAAGCTAAAACAAGATTATTGGGAAGGTCATTTAGGGTATTAACCCACTGTATAAAGTAGTAAATTTGTTCTATGTATGCTTCATAATGAGTTGCTGGCAAAATATTTCGGTTTAGTAACTTCACTTTAGGAAGCTTTATCTGTCTATGTATTTTTATGCTTCTTTAATTCCATTATTCCCTTTTTAGCAACTTTTCAGCAACCAGACTAATTACTTCCATCATGCATTAAACATAGAGGCCTTTTCATACAAGTTTTATTACAGAAAAAAAAGATCTCTCTTCAGTGGAATTTGCAATCTAAGTTTCATACAAAATGCAACAAGTGAATTTAAACAAAGTTAGGGAGATGAAATATTAAAAATACCTAGGATACAAAGTGGTTATACATGACATTCTGGTCAAATTAAATTCATCTTTCACTCTAATGCCTCATTGTGTTATTGGCAGGATCTTCAGCAGAGACATTTATTTCATGAACTAGTGGAGCAATGCTAAATAATTCTATTTCCTTTATGGGAGTTAAATGTTTTTAAAACCAAGAGGCACATACCTTCAGTAGTCAATTGGCATTAAGAAAGTCATTGCACCTTTCTCAGGAATACCAGAATGAAGAATGCTCGATAGACCTACCGTCTCTTCTGTTTCAACAGATGCTATATAGCTTGATTATGCAGGAAAGAAATATTCGCTATATCCAAGCATCCAGCAAAAAACTGGGTAGTACTATCACTTCATCTCCCTCATTACATACCAAAAAAAGAGAACCTCCACAGAAGAAGACATTTAGATATGTAAAAACCACTTCCTTCCTCTGAAACACTGCAGTGATTGCAATGAGTACGAACACTTGAGATACAAGTGAACTGAGATGTCCCAGCACCTATGAAGAGGCAGCTGGTGAGCTACCATTCAGTTACGCTACCTTTGTCTGTGAACATCTGAACTTCCAGGGCACGCTGCAAAATTTATTGCTATTTCACAGTTCTAGAAAACAATCAAACCCATGCTTTCTGCTCTTGGGTTTAGTATGAGTTGCTGTGATTGCTTCACAATTCTTATAAAATCGTAAATAGTTCTGACCAGTACAAATGTTGAATAGCATGTAAAAAGCCAGTATCAATTTTTAATTTTCCACACCACTCAATTTTGTTAAAGCAGGTGATGTGCCTCGCACAAAATCAATATTAATAAAACTAGTGTGGTGCTCCCAAATCATCTGTCAGCTGCTGAGCAAGGACCACCAGGTAATTTAGCACTGAGAACCCATTCGGTTCCAGGTGGAGACTGACAGAGCTCAGGATAATCATTCACCATTTTGCTCCCAAGACATACCTGTCATAGCAGGGGGAAATCTACAGTTTAAGACCTTGAAAATGTGATATACACTGATTAGCAACAACTTAAGAAAATGTTTTTCTCTCTCAGATTCTGCATTACAAACTGACGCAGAATACTGAAGAAATTAAAAGAAATACAGCCCCTTCGCTATTATGCCAAGCATTCTGTCTTCCTTGCTAACTCAAAGCAGGAATACTAGAAGAGTTCACATTTCACCTCTCTCTCCCTTACTTTTGCCAGAAAGATGACATGTTGGAGAATTAAGGTGTTAAGCTGATCCTGAATTAACTTTGATACACTTTTGGCCTTCTATTTCACTAAATAATGAGCTCTAATGCAATTCATTACCATAGGTCAGTTGTGGAGACTAACTAGAGGCATAATAATTAAGGACAGACAGCAACTAGTACGCCTTCAGTATTTCTGTGTTCAAAAACTCACAGCTTCATTGCTATGGTTCAAAACTAAACATGAAGAGAAGCATGATAAAGTATTTAATAGGTCATATTTGCATGTATTTTTATTGAAGTAATTTTCTATCCAACTCTCTTTGATAGGTAATAGGATAGCAGATTATGCTTCTTGTGCTTTCTCAGCAGTGTTGTGCACAGAGGGGTCGCGGAAGAAAAATGCTGTGCTGAGGTCTTTAGAAAGCTTACAGGTTTGGGAACAGTCCCCGTTTGGGAAACGGAAGCAGAAAGAATGAGTCAGGAATGAAGATAAGGGGTTGGATGGGTCTCCTACGTAGAACCTCAAAAGAGCAGGAACAAGTGAAAAATTACAAGCAATTTTTCTGAATTTTAAGTTGTTTTTTACAATCCTATTTAAGTGATATAAACTTTCAGTACTACAGAACTACAGGGTTGGTCTAGATTGACAGGAACAAGAAAAATGTGCTTTGTTTCTTCTCTCATGACTACATTGACTATTCCATACGGAAAGACATCCCATCTTTGAAACTGTCCCCCATATTTTCTCTAAGATTTTTCAAAAGACGTAATTGAGCTAATACTGTACTAATAAATTAACTCCACAAAAATGTCAATCTTATAGTCCAGGTCTTAAGCAGTAGGTCAAGTGGCAGAAATCTCCAAACATGTTTTACAGTAATCACAGCAATCATTTAGCAGAAGTTTAAGACAGATCAGCAAGAGGTTAAAGAACTTCACCAGAAATTTCTCATCTCCTTTCATTCAATGGTGGCTTTCCCCATCAGATTCTTGAAAATTTCATTTTAACTTGAACCTTCAAAAAACCACAGGTAAATTCTGGGCCCACTGACAAAAGTTAGGCCAGGATTTATTATTTACAAACTCTTTCTACCAACCTTTTAGGCAACTGCAGCTAAAGATTTACCTCTGGCAGCTTTCACTGATACACACAGGAATCTTGTGAAGCAAAATTTTCTCATTTTGAACTAAATCAAACTAGACCAAAAGTGAATTTACAGAAGCAAATAAAAGCCATGAACCGTGATATTTTTCTTAGAGATTTTATGTATCACCTCATATCTTTCAGTTTTACATGCGACAGAGTCTGTGCATTAAAGTTTCAAACATTTGAGATTGTTCTTTGCATTTGCATTATTATAAAAATCTTATAAAATTTGTTTAAATAAAAATGAATTTAGTAAATCAGTCCAGAAGCACAGCCTATCACTGTGTGCTGCCTACCCAAATGCATTTTGCTTGGTTAAATCTCATTATTCCCAAACTTATGCTCTATGATAGCATCACCACTGCAAGAAGAGTGATCTGCAGAGAAGTCAGTGACAGCCCAACAAGAGACTCCACATTATCCACTGGATAGGTTCATTAAGAAACCATCTATTTGTCAAGTACACGAGCTTCACTTAAAGTGATCATTGCCTCAGAAACATCGTATCACATGTTAACAGTATGAAGATAAAAAGAATGCACAACAGACTAAAAAGGTAAACTATGCAAGCACTGCTGAAATACGTTTCTGTTCAGAAAATGAAAGCAAAGCTGCCGTATCTCTGAAAAAAATCAGTTAAGTCACAAATGAACAAGTCAGAATGACATTCACAGATTCCAGTTTGTCGAACATTTTCCCACAGATTAGTTGAACTGTAACCTACTTGGCCAACAGTTTCTTCAGGCAGGGATTTTAATTTTTCATGAACACATTGCTCTAATAAAGTACTTGGCATTAGTTATGGCTTTTGAATTAAAATGCATTCATGACATTAAATTTTAAAATCACTATCTAAACCATCAATTTTGACCAGCTTCTTTCTTCTGTATAGTCTGCAAGAATTAGCAACTTAGTGCATATTTCACCAGCAAAAGAATGAAAGCTATACTAATAAAACTTATTTTTGCACGTTCCTGCAGAGAATGGTAGTATTTTATACACCAATTGCATACCAAATGAAAGCCAAAGCCAAATTTGTTTTCAGATAAAGGCTTATCTGACAAATATCATACAATAATGAGTTGAACTCATGATCAAGGGCAGCTTAACACATATAATCCACTATCTACATTTTCTTCTGTATTCAAAACCAAAAAGATTTATAGCATTGCAGAACAGCTCTATGAATTGTCTAGCTCAAGCACTGACTGTAGTGCATATTTGTGAAACTACCTCGCTACAAAAATTTCCAGGTAATAACTAAATAGCTAAGCCTACTCAGTTGAAGATGCTGATCTGCAATTTCTTCAGGTATGCAAGTCCATTTTAAAAAGCAGTTGCCATACATTCCCYTACAACAAATTTCACCTTGTTTGCTTTGCTTTGTTCAGGGTAGCACTCAGAAAGCTCAAGTAGTATAAACAGTAGGTATTTCAGTTTTTAATATAAAATCATTATTTCAAACCTCCCTACGGGCCCCTATATTTTTGCCACTAACAGAAATAATGAGCTGCTGACAGTATGGAAGCCCAACAGCAGACTTCAAGCTAGTTTTCATCTTGCTTTAGTACTTACAAAACAGTGTAGAGTTGTGACACTTCAGATGTTTATTTGGTATCTGATTCCCAATGCTAGTATCATTCAATTATTCAATAAACTGCAGTCAGTCAAGTAAGTAGCTAACAGTTTTAGTTATATATTTTAATTGTGTACAGTTTACACGCTTTATACACTTCTAAGCAGAGTATCAAATTTGCTCAACAATAAGAATGCAGCTCACTAAAACCAATGGCTGGTCCTACAGCTTCTCCAGTTCTTAGTATTGGCTCTCTTTATTATTCTATGTTAACTTGTAGATAAATTAAGTAGAACATACTGTCTAAAAACCCAGCTGTGCTGCAAAATGCTGCTATAAAGCTATATTTTTAAGTCCAAGTAGTTTCATAATCTATGTGCAGATATTCAGGAAGGCAACGGGAAAGCTGTTCTCCTAGGTCTCCAACCTAAATCTGCTTCCAATAATGTCAGCAGGAACCTGATTGCAAAATGGCTCATTTTATAAACATTGCTACTTTTATGACTGACAAAAAGATGCACAATCAGGTGCCATCTCCTTCACAAAACTGCATTTTACAACTTGTGTCGTAAACTTTTTGCAAGTACAGAAGAGGTCTGAGCTGAATCCATAGAAAATGTCACAGTTCATACAAAGAGATTTCATGGATTTTGCTCTTCTGCCAGTTTCACATCCATGTAACTTCACTAGTTTTAGGGGAGCTACTCCCAGTATATATAAGAATTGCATTTAATCAGGCCGTCTCCTGAACTCATTGGAGGTAGGATTACACATGGTTTTAAAACACATGTGAAAGACAGGAGAGAAAAAGATAACTGGACTTCGCATATTTTAAGACCACTGTATAGTCTGTATACTGTAGTGCACGTAGAGCACACTTTTCTTCAAAACTTGCTTTGTAAGATTGCTGTTCACTGTAGTAGTTTCTTTAAAAAAAAATAAAGATGGGCCATAAAGTGATTAATTCTGAAAAAAGTTACTTTTCTAATTGAAAACATTTCAGAGTAAAAAAACAGGTATGATACCACACTATTTAAAGCAGTAAAAAACCCCTAACACGTACCATTTCCTCATGCTAGTGACTGCTGTGTTGATAACCATTACAGTTTTTCTAATTACAGCCCAGCTTAAAACAAAGTACTGGATGTTTTAGCTCACTCACATATGACATGGATACATTTTTAATATGCTTAAATACTGGGGGAAAAAAAAAACAGTCACTTCCACAGACCAAACTTCCAATACAAATTAGGGGAACTTTTAACATATTTTAAACATGTTCTGTGTTGCTTGCTCTTCTCAGTCACTTCGCAGAACTCATTCAAAAATCCAGTGTGAACTTCTTCCAATCTTGGTTATTCTTTTTTTTTTTTTTTTTTTTTTTTTTTTAAATAAGTCTCCTTTAAGACAATTCACTAAATTTGAAAATAGTAGTCTTGGTACAGCAGGGATGAAAACATATTACCAAAAATCCCTCATAACTCACAGTCCTCACATAAGTTTAAGACCATTTAAAAAGCCTCTGAATGAGATGTGCCTTCCAGTTTATTAAAAATGAAGGTAACATCAAATAAAAAGCAAAACTAAAGAAGAATAGGTAGAACAATTTACTTTTGTCAAACCTTAAATGTAAAGTATATTAAAAAAAACATGGTTTTGATTTTCAAGAACAGGAAYATAAACATGTATTTTCTATCCCAGACAAATCCATGCAGGTGTTACAGTATTTGATCATTCTGTATATTGACTGGTATGTAACATCAACTTCATGTCATTAAATAGATATATAGATATAATAAATTCATACAAATACCAGGGTTTTCTAGCCTCAGTTATGCTCATACTGTAGATGAAGCAGATCTGCTCTTTGGTAACTGGAGTAGGCTTATTTTCTGTTCTAATGCAGGGCTGTTAGAGGGCCAATTAGTCACTCATATCAGCAAATTACAACTCCTGTAGATAGTCTGGGCTACTTTTATCACAAGAAAAAATAGCAGAGGTGATAATAGAGGTATAAATGTAAAGAAGTTAAAATTATTCATTCCTCATGGTGGCTGTTCTTGGGGGGGGGGGGGGAATCCAAACTCTCTCCCTTTCTATTCACTGTTTAATCTAGGTAACATTTAGACTCATATATAAAGGTAATTTGATAAGTGGGAATGTACACATGCACACTTTCAGTTTAAATAAAACGACCTGTGTGGAGAATGAAGATTTAATGTTAACATGACTTGAAAGGTATTCATAATAAAGTTTAAAGATTTAGTAAACTGGGACATTACAAATCCAAAAAAGTGGTTCTTGATTTTTTATCATCCCTTTTTCAACAAAGACTGACAGAATATACATATACAGGCTGACATTTTGAGTTATCCAAAACAATCTTCACTTTGCTCAGTTTGCAAGTCCTATTGACTAAAATGTAATATCATTCACAAGAAAATATTCTCAGTAAGTGAAACAATAAGCAAAGAAAACCAAAACTAAGCTCAGAAGCTAAGTGGTTCAGAAAGCCTTGGTAACATCTGTGTGCGCGTAAGTGTGTCTATAATTTTTTTTATATATATATAATATATAGACACACACATATATATACACACACACAAACGTGCGCACATGCGCACACGCACACACACTTCGTAACCTGCAGTGAAGATCAACCTATTTTCTAATGAAGAACAAAACACATTATTTAAAAATGTGGCTAATTTAACAAAACAGAGAAGAAACTGCTGCTATCAAAATATACAATTTGGATTGCAGACTAGAAGGCTAACATTATTAAAAAAATAGTTTTAAGCAAAACCCCTTTGCTTCTGAATAACAACAGGTATCAACCTGCCATAGCATGAAGCATCCAAACAAGATTTTATAAAAAGTTTAAACTGTGACCCTTCTTCATTTGTAAAGTTCTTGACAAATCCTATAGTGCGAGCTCTGGTCTCCAAACTGGAGCCTCTTTCATTTCTCTCAATCCATACTCCAGTAAATAAATGGCAGCTGAAGGATTCAGAATCTCAAGTGAGATTTGTGCTTTACCATATACCTGCAAAATTAACAGAAAACAACATTACTATTCTTTTGGTAGCTACAGAAATTGTACTCTCAGAAATAATGTTGCACAGAAGAAATACTGTTAAAACTTCTTAGAGCATTAGCAAGCTGCAGAAGAGACGTAATGTCTTATATGCTGTTTAGCGCTGTACTATGCACAGTATCTGTCCCTACTAAAGGAGGACCAGCTAAAACCTTTTTCCCCAAGTGAATTCATGCTGTCCAAGGCATCATATGACTTCTAACATTGAAAGACTGTAGCTAAAGAAAACTCCAGTTCATTCTGGGAATACAGATATATAATTTTAGAACAGAAGCCATAGGAAGTTTGATGTTCAGAATTATTTAGACACTTCCCATAGGATTTTTCTTTTTGAAATCCACTCTTAACCATTCAAGCAGTTTTCTATGGAATCAACATGAAAAAATTAAATATTCATTAAATACATGTCTTTTCCCCCTCCCTCAATATTTCTTCAACTGCTTCACAGTAAGGAGGTTTCTTCTGTACAACATGAGAGGTATTACAAGGAATGTCCTCTACAGAGAGGGCTCTGAGCCTGCGAGAAGCAGAGGGTCAGAAACAGCGCTGCTCTTGGCAGAACTGTTGGTGATACTCCATCCCTCACTTCTCATGAAAGGCAGTGCTAAGTACTTGGAAGGCTCCTAACAGAGTAAAAGGAACAGTAGTCCAAGACTCATTACGCGGCATACCTTTTCTAACCTCTTTCCTCTTGTATCAGGTACCGTGGGCTCAAGAGCATCAGGGTAAGATTATGCTCCATGGCTCTTCTATCTTAAAGTACTTTCTCACCTATTTTAGACTGTCATTAAAGTGAGGTGGAGCAAGAAAGCAGCAGAGCTCTTAAGCTCAGAACTGCAGTCCACAGGAAGGGCTGGGGGAAAAAAAAAAAAAAAGAAAACTCTGCACTAGATAGATTATTCTCTATTCCTTTCCTTCTGCGTAAAAGGAGGTGGGGAATCACTGTACTAATTGATGGTTAATGATAACTACTCTTCCTTTAAAAACCATACACATACTTCAGAGGTGTGTCATTTATAGCTTGAAGTACAAGGATACTGGTATATATTTAACTATATGGTCAGACAAAGTCCAAAGAAGTAGTATTTTGACTCCAAACATTGTTCAGACTTCTCTAAGCTATATATAATTTCCTTGTTGCTTTAATTTTGCATTCCCAGAAAACAAGCATGACTAAGGGATTTTCAACAAGATATGTACCTGTCCAAGGTTTCCCAGAAGCGTAGAAATACTGGTCTGTCCAAGTGCCGTTTGTGGTAACTTAATTCTAACACTGTTACATCCCATTTCTGTACATTTGGATCCAGACGTACTTCATCATATTTGAGATGGAAAGCTTTAACTACAGGAAACAGGAAAATATTTATAGAGTACAATTAGATGAGTTTACATGTTTAATTATTTGACAAAGAAAATCCCTCTTACTTTCCAGCATAGAGTCTAAGAATAAATATAACAAGTCTGTCTCTCAAGGAAGTCAACTGCTTAATAAAGGGTGCTGAACTAAACACAGTGGTTGGTGGCCAGTCTAGCTCTCATGCTATTATGGTTTTAAGTGAAAGGGCAACCCTTATTTTTAGATGCAGAGATTCCAGGAGAATAGGAGAAACTCACTGCCAACTCAAACATGTTTTCTTTGGGAAACTAAGATGTTCTTTCTGAACATCTCTGAGCTGTCCAAAAATTAATAAAGCACTGCTGAGACCCCTGAGAAGTCTGGGCACTTCCTGAACGTCTGGGTAGCAGGCTTTGACAGCAGAACGCCAGTGCAACCCTAGAACATTACATGAAGCATTTGGCTAATTTAGTAACTGCCAATTTCCTCTGAACTGGTGCTCAGCTAATAACAGTATTATGTTAACAGTTACTTTGTTCTTGGGAAGTACTGTCTCATGTGAATTATACAAACCCTAAGCATTAACACAGTGAGTATTGAAATTTTCCTGTGATCCTTCTTGGCTTTCTTGGCCAAATTATACTTTTGATACAACCTCATGTAAAGTATTTAAGTCTTGTACAATTTCTATCTGGTAATTGATTTGATGCATTTTGTTTTGTATAGATTTGTAACTTTTCAACAAATTAAGCAGCCAATCTCACGAAGGACTGAATCTCAGAGGTAGTGAGGTAAGGCTATAAGCACATAAGGTAGTCAAAACCTTCGTATATTTTGATATGGCAACAACTATGACATTAAAGTTAAATGTAAAATGGAAACAAAAACAAAATTAACTTTTTAGAACTAACAGTCCAAGTCTGCTGGATATTAAAATCAGATTTTGTAAAAATACAGAAAGGTAACATATAAAATAGTGGAGAAAAGGCTTCCTTGAATCCAGCTTCAGTTGGGATCAAGTTATGCTGCAGTCAGTGAAAACTCATAATTTAGAATAAAATCCCAAGGTTCAACAGGAAATGCTCCACTTACAATGTCTGCCATAGTATCTTGCAGTGATGAATGAAGCAAAATTAAAAAACTTGCTTTGTTCTACTGGTACAGAGACTGCAGTCTTATTCTGAGCTTTTCTATAGCATTACTGGAGAAGTTAAACAGAAGCATTCGACCAGACTTTTAAGAACTAGTTATTTTACACATTGTGGTCACACCTCCTCTGATACCAGGCTCTGATTACTCGTCCCACAGAATCCCCTACAGTTTTAGCCAAACAGCTATAAAAATCAGTCTCCTCCTTTTCCATACACACGGCATTCTTTGAAATGATATATCTAGGGACTTTCTAGAAGAATGGTGTCTGAAGTTACCATTCTGTGCAATTAGCAAGTTAATGAAGTGACCATCTGGCTTATACCATTGGCAACTAAATTTCAAGCCTTGTGAATGAAAACCAAGAATACACACTATCTTTGCCCCATAATATAACGTTGGATGTTTTAATTAAGTCCAGAGAAGGCAAATCAGGATATACTGAGTCTGTGCATTTTCAGAGAACTTAATGACTGTCCAGCAGGACCTCTGCATTAAGGTTAAATAATACTGAGCAAAAGACAACCCACTTGCTGAACCTGAAAAATCAGTATTAAAGTGCACTAGTATGTTCTAGTAGCAAGACCTTTTACATCATATTCAGATTAAATATTTGTTTATTAAAGTGACATAATTCAAAATTTCATTTGAAATGTTCACTTGCAGATGCAAAGGTAAAAAACTTGTTTGCTATATGAACATTAAACACTCAGTCCAGCTGGAAAGAAAACTGAGGAGAATGATTTAAAGACTCCACTCATAAAATGTTATGTGACATAGCAATTGAAAAAATATAACGAATTTGACATACTCTGGTCTAATACAAATTTTACTGAGAAATTTTTTTATGGTAGCTACCTTCTTAATTTCCCCAAAATAAGTTTTGAATTTTTTTAATCACCACTGACTCAGCGGCTTACATGAAGAACAGCAAACTGCAGATGAAACAGTGGACTTCTGTAGAAACCCCAAACCATATTTAGAAGGATTACTGAAGACACTGAATATGGCCTAAGCGGTAACTTTGGGAAAAAGTATACAAACACAACCAGACTGACACTGCCTCTGCTCTCTCAATTTACATCAGCTTTATTCTGAGGAGTGAATAAAGTCATTAGGGAAAGCCCTAGAGACACACTTATCAGGAAAATATTTTTCAAATAGCTAGCTTTAGTGCAACTGAAAGCATTTCTAAAACTAAAAGAGGTGCATTTCAATGTACCTTTATGAGCCAGGTAAGAAGAGAGAGATTCTTCTTTCACTTGCAAATGTAAGAGTCTGTACCTTCAGACTGAACTAYTCAGGATAGGACCTTGATTTTTTTTTAGCACAGTAAAGACATCAAGCATGCTGCCAAAGCTCGGCATGACAATTCCTATGGTCCTCTATAAATGTATATATACATAATGTTAAAATTAATGGGAACTAATGGGCAACTACTGGTTAGAGCTTAAATATTTAACATTGCTTTTCTTGGTTTTGCTTTTCACTATTTCCTATTTCTCTGTTTCTTCATTTTGAAGTGTTATTTTCTTCTTTCATTAGCCTCTCTTGTTAAATTCTCTCCTGTGGTGTATTTTTTCTTTCATTTTAGCTTGCAGGTTCTTTCACTGCCTCCCTCCTCCTAGTTCCCCCTTGAGCAGCTCATTCGGCTTTCTCCTTCACAGACATATTCTTAGCCTTCAATCTGACTTTTCAGCTAGCATTCTCCTTCCAGCTTCTACTTCACATACCAAATATGTACATACATAAAAGCCAATCAAACTTGTTTCCTCATCATACTGACTGGAAGAGGGCAGACTGAGCTAAGACTTTTTGTGTGCGTGTGTGTTTTTTTAATCTATAGCTCAGAAAACACTGGATGCTATATGTGAGACTAAAAGTTCTATTTTCTAAGGCAGCTTCACAACGAAGCAAAAGCAACACAGAATAGAAGCTTGTACTCTCTTTGGATATTACTGCACATGTTACAGTTAAAAGACTTGTCTGGTAATCTGTGCAAGAAAAGTACACTGGCCCAAAGCATCCTGGATTTAATCCCAATAACTCAAAAAACCTGTTCAGATGAATAAAGTTTTAACATTTAGCTCGCACCTTAAAAGTAGTTGAGCACACAGCACTTAATTGGAGTATAGAATTTCAAGATTTTGTCAGGCACCACATCATATTTGTGAAACATTCTTAATAAAATAATAGCTGATTAATACAGAGGGCACAAACTGACATTTGCCAGCTGCATGAGGACCTAAGCCCTTTTTGTTTCCCCTCAAACATCCTAGTTCAGACCGCCCATAGGCATTAGCTGAGGGAAGAACAAAACAAAACCCCGAAACAAAGTAACGACCAAAACACTAAAAAACTTACTTTTTGCAAAGATATCGACAGGTGATCCATCAGGCAACAGCCAAGGCCAGCCTTTGAACTGCCAAGCGGGACCCTGTACAAACACTGCCACCACACGATCCCTGCGAACATGGAAAGAGATGCTGATGGCCTTGAATTTCTAAATATTATGTCCTCTAAAAAGGAAAACACACCTGTCTTTATTCCTGTGATAACATTAATGCAAGACAAGCAGTGTACCTTAGCAAAATTTCTCGTTGTAGTAACAGCAGCACAGCACATTTAACTCTCCTGCATGTCCATCAAGTATAATTTTACAGCATTGGAGAAGTGCCTACAGACAAAAACTGTTTACAGTTTTTCCTTAAAAGTAAAAGCCATCTATGATTCCCTTTCCCCAACTGGGGCTCTCCCTTCAAGTAAGCTTCCATCATTGAATCCAATTCAATGAACCTGATTCACTTCCAAAACTTCAGTCCAGTGTTTACTGCCTGATGTGAGGGTTTTTTCTTTTCTTTTTTTTTTTTTAATAGTTTAAAAAAATTAAGAATGTTAGATGTTGAAGGCCTGCAACCATATCTGCCCAGTAAAGTCTCATGCAGAAAGACAACTAAATAGGAAGATTTTTCTCTCAGAGCACGTTTCAGTGACTTGCACAGTACAGTATGTCCAGTTCTCAAGAAGCAGAAAACTSACATGCATACTCATACTCAAATTTCTGGAACATTTCAAACAAACCTACTAAAAACAACTATGCTGCTCATACTGCTAAAATGTTGAATGCTATGATTTCTAAGAAAGATCTTTTAAGAAGGTTAATTTCTTATTACTGTAACCTGAAACAAGAAAAGACTCCTACACAGTAACAATCAAATCTACCTTTATACAGATATGTTCACTTTTTATGCTATTCAATAGAATTTTATTGGTCCCCTCCAAGTTCTGCATTCTCCTGATTAAGAAAGTTTTAAATGGAAGATCTGTTTTTACCAGTCTTGTGGCATAAGTTTCAGAGGTTGGTCTACTACTCGATAAGGTACAGTAACGCTGACTGTAGTTCCCCCAGGCTGCATCTGGTCCTTCCTTCTCTGTATTAGAGTTTCGTTTTCTCGTTGACAGCCTTGTTTCTTCTTTTCATCTGATGGTACAAACCTTGGGGAATAAGGAAGTCTTTAGTAGACAAAAGTAATTTGATGTAATCAACAGGAAAAGTAACAGCTTTATTGGAGGGTTGCATTACTGGCAACAGTCACAGAAGGCGTCATTTCCAATGTGCCAAGCCTCCGTGACTACTCACTCAGCACAGCAAAAAGACATAAAAATAACAGTTCATAAGCCTTCATAGTGAAAACAGTCACACTAAAAGGTCCTTTGCACCTCAGAACTAAAGCCAGAGCTGTTTCTGCACCCTTGCGGCATGCCTGGCCTACCTTACCCCAGGCACCCGCAGGTGGGAAACCAGAGTACAACAAGCTGCTGAGTGGCAATAGCTCATTCTGTTCAATGACTGAGGGGACCCTGGGACACCAAGAAATGATCGCTTCATAAAGCAAATTTTATAGCTCTTGCCTTTGGGGAATTCAAACTCTAGCCATCAGAATTATGCCTTCTCAAGAAAGGTGGGATTTTTCATCAAAAAGGTTTTTAAGGTTTTTTTTTCTTTCTTTCTTTTTTTTGGACAATGGTGATTTTGCATAACCAGATGATTCATCTGGTTACTAAGATGAATTCTTTTAACACAGAAAAAGAAACTACAGTTCTGGATTTATTCGCTTACTGGCTTCTCCAAGTGGACAGTAGGGATAATGTGATTCTCAAGTCTTATGGAATCTTTGTAGGACAAAAATAAATGCTTAAGATATAACCATCAAATAAATTACAGATCATTCTCTTTTGAGCCCCCCACCCACCTTTAAAACCACATTTTATATCCAATGAGAAAATGGTATTTCAGAAAAAAAAATTCAGATGCAATATCACATTTTTAAAGCAGCATGTGAAAATTGCCAATAAATCTTCAAGCAAAAATATTTTACTTTCCTAAGTTAAACAAACAACTGAACCCCTCTTCATGATTTAAGACTATTTCAAAAATAGTAAGAAAGAAGGCAGAATGAATTTTGAAATGTGCCTGTGTCTGCATGCAGCTGCACTAGAAAAGCAAAAAGCTGAAAACAACTATGAACTGTGCACTAAAATTAACTGGTATTGCAAATATAGAAAAAGCATTACACATGCAAAAGGCRAAACTATAAATTAAATTATGCTCATCTGTCTAGTACATGTGCAACTACACCGTTCAAAAGAAAATACAGAAGAAGAAAGGTATACAGGACACATTGGAAAAAAGTTCACTTATACGCTCTAGAATATTATAAAAAAATTAAGACATTCATCTCTCCAATACAGATTTGAATGAATTAAAAAACAGTTAATATATTCACATATTTCATCTATCACATCTAATTGACACAAACATTTCTGTGCTACGCACAACAGTGCAACATTGTTCTGCTTTGGAAAAACTAAAGTTATCTACCAAAACATTAAATGTGAATTAAACATTTCTACTAAGTTGCAAACTTAAAACCCTAGAAGTTAGGTGCGACTTTAATCATGAGTATATCTAATGGTCTTTCTAACCAACAAATCAGAAGCCTTTTTCTGCCAACATTAACAGACAGAAACTGTATTATATAAGTTTGTTTGGGTAGAGAAGAGGATTAGTTTGATCTTCTTGAGCTTTTAAGACAACCATTTGAGATTTTCTCATCACTCATCAGGCTTAAAGGAAATGGGAGTCAGGACTGAAAAGCTGGGATTAAAAAAAAAAGCAAAAAAAACAAATGAAAAATCCAACCCACCCACATTTCAAAAACTACGAAAAATCTCAAAAGACAGGATGGTGGACAGCAACGAGAAGAATTTCTTTCTTTAACACACATCCCCTGCACTGAATAAGAAAAAATTCTTACAGAACATGGAGGTAAATAATAACATTATTAACACTGTTGTTATACATTGCAGTCCTAATAAAATATTCATACAAACAACAATCTAGAGGTCACATTTTTGAATTTCATTTTTAAATATATATGAAGAGGCAGATGCATCTTAAAAGGATGCAGTAAATTTAACCACCTCCTCCAAATTAGACAAACATGGATACTAAGATGCAACATTGCTGTTCTAAAAGAAATTTAACATTTCACCACTATGTAATACATCTAAGACACCCCTGAATTTGGCTCATACAGGTATTCTCAATTTTACTTCGAGTTTTAAAAGTTTCTGTGATTAGGAACTCATTTTAACACTAGGTTATTGCCAACTTCTCTTTGTTTTACAGTCAGCTGGAAATTGTGTTATGTGATGGAAGCACAACTGAATATCATCTTGGTGACTTTATCTTCCGGACTGCAATAACTTTGGTTTTATTCACTATAAAAATCTGAATGTTTTTGAACACATTTCTCCAGGACAGAACACCACGTGTATTGTCATCTGCATGTTCTGAATAAAAACTACAGTGAACAAATTCACAAGGAAGAAGAGCAAACACGACTATCGTAAAGAAAGCACTAAAGGAAATGCTTACATAAATGTATATACTTTGAGGACAAGAATAAGTGACAGCTTACGGAATGTTTATGAAATATATGCTATAGATGGGAGCAAAACAACCATCTATTCAGTAAGTATGATAAAAGCCATGTGCTCCAGAATCAAAAAATCAGTAGAAATTACTGTATGATTACAAATACGAAAGGTTTACCTCATTGCTACCAGGACTTAAAAAAAAAACAAACCCCAAACTTAAGAAATTTTAGCATTAAAGAAAACAACCAACCTCTCCCACCTTCTCTCGGGAATTATTTGCTAAAAAATAATAGCTGGCACCTTGACTACGCATTTGTACTTGGCCCCCTTTTAACCATCCAATACACTAGAAGCGTGTTTTGAAACCTGACTGTGCAGTAGTTGACATTTTTTTCAGCTGCTTCTCTGGATTTCTACTCCCAAATCTGGTCAAAACACACACATACGACTCCCCCCACCAACTTGCATCTATTTAGAATGCCTTTTCATACCCAAACTAGGAAATAAATAGTGCCTAATTCTCTCTCTGTTAATTGGTAAAATGATCATTCACAAAAATTGGTGTTCTCACTCACTTTACAAAGACAGCAGGTCCCTTTCCTAAGGTTACAGGCAAGCGACTGAACAAGATCAAATTATGGGAAGTAATTGGTAAGACACTATCCACTGAACTGCCACAGCTGCTCATGACTAAGCTCTAAACTCGACTCCAATTGCTAGCATTAACTTTAAAACATTTTCATTGAGGTCAGGTCAACACCAATTCTTTCCCAACTCAGGCATGCTAAAAAATGTGCAG
Organism: Apteryx rowi; assembly: GCF_003343035.1. NCBI lineage: Eukaryota > Metazoa > Chordata > Aves > Apterygiformes > Apterygidae > Apteryx > Apteryx rowi. Next base: position 1,869,157 of record NW_020451094.1, on the reverse strand, counting down.
AGAATAAGGCAAGTCTAATGTGGACAGTAATCGAGATCATCATAACACACATTCGACTGTGTTTAGAACTTGAGACGTGTTTTTATAACGCCTACTCCCCCAATATTTTGATTAGGGCTATAATATCAAAAACTAGTTCTAAAGCTAGTTCTACACTGTGTGCCAGAACAGTAAAAACAAGCCCTGCAGTCATTTCTAAATCAACTACATCAATAAACTTGAACATGGAAAATTCAGGGCAGGTGGCACATTTTCTAGAAAAGTGCCAGAACTGTCATGGCTATGTTAAATTTTTGCTCTTCTGAATTCTGTTATTGCACTTTCGATTCATTAACATCTCTTGCTCTTTCATCTTGACTCTTTTGTCTTTCATACCTGTTAACCACATCGGTGTCATCCTTTGTCCCCTTAACCTTCTTTTAATTTTTTCTGAATCACATTCTTTGCACTGTAAGGATCAGCCTTCTCTTGGGGCAAATCTATCAAAGTTAACTGTAAGTCTACCCCGGCAGAGCTGAAAACACTGCAAATCTAGCACAGATACACCTACACGTGACATAGAGGTACTTTATTYCATTATAGCTACTTCTGTATCAAAAAGTGATGAACTACATAGGTGCAAGAAAATGCTTTAGTACAATTCACAGCTTGTACAGGTATATATTTTTTCCTAAAATATAAAAACACACAAACAAGCAACATCCTCTGTCAACACAATTACATCAGTCTGGTGACTGTTTGTACGTTACACTATAATATTAAAAGCCAGACTTCATTCTGATTAAGTATTTTGGAAGTGACACCAAGGGCCCAGCATGCCTACTGGATCTTTGACGATCTGGCAGTAATCTAGGAACTAGGAATAGCTGGAGGTCAGAAAGCACTTTGTATCCCACAGTCCAGGGCAACTCCAGTGGAAGCTGTAGCACTACAATGTGGACAGTTTACTTTTGAAAGAGGCAATGCGTATTAAAAAAACTCTCATAAAGGATAAGCAAAGTACCACAGATGGAAGAAAGAAGAGCTCTCCATTTTTTGAACAGACTTGTGGCAGACAGAATTGGCAACAGTATATTTCTATGTGAAAATGACTGCATTTTTCAGAAGAATTAACTGGTATAAACAGATATGCAACTCTGAACACCTTGATCTGCTGGACAAGCAGAAAGACACTTCCTTTTTACTGTAATAGTAAATTTTACATTACCATGAAAAAATTGTTGATTGCACTGTTGATTGCATTCAGCCATAAAGAATTAAGTTGTAGAATGAGCTGAGTGCATTTATTCAAGCAGTAAACACAGATTTTAACAACTCAGTAACAAAGTGAATTTGCATCATTATCAATTCTTAAAGGTAATGCTTTATTCTTATCTTTTGTTGTATGTGAACTTTAAAAAAAAATGCTCATCACTTCAGTATGGAGCCCTTTATTTACCAATGATCACGAGGCAAAAATTGTTTAAAAAAGACGACAGTCTCCATCATTTTGACAAACGTGTGACTGCAGTTTCAGAGAGGTCACAGTGAAATAGGCAAAGACAGATTTGGCATGTATGCACAGATGTTACATAAATGGAAATCACTACAGCTATTAGGAATTGGTACAGTAGATCCTTCTTCTCAGTCTGCCTGGGCTCAGAGGTCACAACTGTGCAAAAAACTTTGAAAAGGAGTGGTTTTTTTCCTACTGTTCAAGAAGTACGTGCTTCCTTTATAATCTGGTATGTAAAAYTAATTTGTCATGAGACAGTAGATACTCCTTCTTAATGAATTAGTACTCTAGATATACCTTTGTATCTGAAGACAGTCTTTTATACAGTATGTTCTAGTCAGCTACTTACTTCAGATCTTGCAGAAGGTCCTTTGCATTAAGCATAGTTATTAAAGAGGTGGTGGCTGCCGGAATAATGATTATGGGAGTTCGAGATCCTGTAGAAATAATAAAGTTACTTTTGCCTGTTTTAAAATGAACTGTATTTTAAAAACAAAAACAAAATAAAACACTTGCTTTACAGACCAAAATTATGCAAAAATATTAAAAACTTGTAGTAAATCTGTTCCATAATTCCAAAATAAGTCTTCATTCAGGGGAGAGGGGAAGAAATAAGTACTCCTGTATCTGGAGCCTCCAGACTCTAATGTTGTTTGGGGCAGTGACCCATATTTACCAAAATACAATGCTGCTTGCTGTCCGCTGCTTCCTCATATTGTTGCCTGTGGTCTAGCAAAAGATGGAGCGCAACCAGTTCACACAAAAATAAAAAGAACATGACTAAAAATTACTCACCTTTTTTCTGATTTGGAGGTGGTCTTGCTTGAGAAACTGAAAAAAAAAAACCAAAACAAAAACAGAAATTATGGCAGAATGACTAATACATAACACAAATGTTGCCAGGGGCAACATTTCAAGGCTTTTACTCACAGGAAAGAACAGAGGAGTCATGTTACAGTCAATAGATCATTTTTACAGATGCAATATATCAAGCTGAAGAAGGGATTTATGATTTGGGCTGCAGTTTTTAGAAGATAAAAAGCTTCTGACTGCCTGAAAACAGTAAGTATAGTTGGGTCAATCGTGCCTACTTTTACTGAAACTAAGAGGCTGGATCACTGTAACGCTGACCAATATTGCAAGCAATCTTCAACAGCAAGCTGTTTGTACATCTTGGAGTTCAACAGTGCTGAACCAACGTGAAGACTGTTTCACAACAAAATCATCTTTACAGACCCTCACCTTTTCATTAGCACTTATTATTGTGGATAACAACCTTAGAATTTTGCTACCCCTTAACACATACAGAACTTTCTACAATCAAAATCTGAATGTCCAGCTTAGTCATGTTGGCTCTGGACTGCAATTTCCAAGTTGTATGAGCTCTCTGGGTGCCAGCAACAATGAAACTTGACAGATGCGGTAGCGCTCACAGCAAAAAGCTCCTAAACAAAAACACCCAACCAAACAATGCTGGCCAGAGAGAAACCAAAGATATTTAACGACAACAACAAAAAAATCTAACTAGAATTCTCCTGAAGATAAAGGACACCCTAGATGTTTCCCCCAGTATTAAYAGCTGTAACTTTTCTTTTTCAACAAAATGTTTTGATTTCAGATTTCCAAGTTCAGTGACCTCCACAATATGAGGGTTACTTCAGTCCAAAGTTGTAAAAGCTTATGCTTCTTCACTTTGGTGCTATTACTGAATAACTTGCCTTCCTCCAAATAAACATTTTATAGCTCATTTTTCCAAACAGAGTTTTTAGGAGTCCTAACTTAAGGAAAGAACTGCTGTGCTTGATAATTCTCATTGTACGTGTTTATCCTAATTCAAAAAAATCAGAAAATGGTGAGTAGTAGAAAGAGTGATGCACACTATCTCAAGTCTAAACTGCTACTATGCATGACAAATTTCATTAATTGACTTCCAATTTTATAACACCAACTTGCTCATGTTTATTTATGACCAACTGTTTCAGAAACTGGCTAGAACAGTATAAATATTCACACCACATAGTTGCCATTGTTGAAATACTGAGACCATATCCTTAATTATCTTTTCTTGCCACTGTCAAATGCACAGATATAATTGGTGACACTATATTGAACCACATGAACTTTACCTATCCAGTGTTGGTTTTTTTTTTTAAATCTAGATATCTATGTATCTTTCTTGGAAAAAATATATAGACAAATATACGGGTCAAATATACGGACAGCATCAGCTGCCCTGAAAAAAGCATTTGTAAGAAGTCTGAGAGTTGCACTAAAACATTGTTGCAGGTTAGTAGAAAATTAGATACTCTAGATAGGCACACAAAAATTTGAAATTACAAGCGYACCTGATTGATATTTTTCAAATCGGTATTGTAAAACTGTTTTGTCTAATTAGACTAATGCTTCTAGCGCAAAATAGGATCCTCTCGCAGACTGCATGTTTTAAATACTTTGATCACTAAGAACAGAACAATTGATATTTTAAAAGTTCCAAACCCAAAAATACTCTAGGACAGAAAAATAATCTTTTATTTGGAATAAAGTTTAAGTAGTATAGACTTTCATCAGACTATGCCTCTCTTCTTTATTCTCTCTTCAGTTTACAATATGGAGATGAGATACTGGATTAGATTGGCTTTAGAGAAGAACAGTATCAGTATAAAAGGTACAAAAAAAATACACTTCTGCCAGTTAATGCATATGAAGTTAGAGCTAGAAGTAGGGACCTGTGACAATTCAGTCAGATTTCTGTTCTTGCCATTTCTACCCTTTTCCTGCTGTCTGTCAACTCCAGGTGCATTATTATGCTTAACAGTGCTACTGAGATAAATATGACAGGCAGCATGACCTTTCTAGTACCAAAATAACCAAACAGAAGAATCCATGCACAACACCATTTAGGCAGGCTGAGAATAGTCAATACGAAAACAGACTTTTTGGGAAGACTCTTTTTACAAGACTAAGTCTTAGCATTAAATCCTACTAGTACATCTCAAGGAATTAGCAGGGCATGCACTCATAGCACTTAGTAGTCTAAACAAGACCACAAAGCACTCCAGCAGCGCTTCTAAACAGGTATATTAATTTAAAAAGTTAATTTAGTTAAAAAAAAAAAAAAAGACCCCTTTCAAATACCTTCGTAACAGCAATAATCTCCTTTTTGTTCTTTAAAAATATCTTTCACTTGAGACTTTCTCCCACCAAAACAAAAATTCTTATAGTATGTAGACGGGGAGCAGATATGCACATAGCTGTTTGCTAACACTGATCCTCTCACATACTGTTTGCACTCTTACATTCTTTTTAAACATCTTTCTATGGGTTTCTCATTAAAATGAGACAAAGTACCTACATTGTTCTATCTCTGATCTCAACTTGAGATTCAATTTGATGTCCAAAATTGACTTGGTAGCTAAAGTCTACTAGACTAGGATTTTAAAATGTCCAGTTTGAGATTCTAGTCCCATTACAAATATCTTATGTGCGGTCTTTCTTCTTAAGAAGTGGAAAGAAGTAATGACAATAATTTATTAAGAGAAATATAAATGATTTCTGATACATTGATAATAGAAGCAATAATATGTTTCTTTCTGAAATTAGCTTTGCTGTTTAGGTTGTTTCTTCTCAGGGTATTAACCATCTCTCACTATATATTTGGCCTGTGCTTACCACAATAAGTATCTGATCTAAACTGAAGCACTTGGACACTAAGCGCTATTTATCACTTTAGTAGCATTAATTCAACTAATTCCGGCAGAAGTAATAAACCTTGCTATGAATGCTTGGAGCACTTCTGGAAGCTTTCTAGCACTGTTTCTTAGCAGTTCACAAGGAATCTTCCAAATGGATATCAAAAGCAAGAAGGAGAAAAATAAACCGAAGTCCTTAAGTTTCAGGATTTTAGTTTTTCTTCAGCTGGTAAAGATCCATGCTGCGCAGCATGGCAAAGAATCACTAGATTTCAAAAGCATTTCAGCTGCTGGCACTTGCGAACTACCATGACGATAAACAAGAAGTCTGGCACTTGTCTTTTTAACTTCACTAGTGCAGCCGTTCGGTAGGTATCAGGCAGCAGTTCAGAGTGAACGCAACCCCAACCGTGGACCAGCTCAGTTCTCAAGCTATGCACGATAAAACATTAACCAAACCAGTTACTTCTCATTTCCAATAAATACAATTCAAGGCCATAAATGAACGACTCCCATCTCGTTCTTCAGCTACGGATTTAAGTACAACTTTTCTGAAGCTCACACTTACAAAAGCACAACGTTACCTTACCTGGTCGTGGAACAGGCTGTGCTGCTGGAGTCTGTGTTTTTCGGGCAGAAGCACCTTCCTTTTGAAAGAGAGAACGGGTAACATTAACAGCTGGCCTTCCTGTCAGGTACACACATTTTTAAATGAATGCAAAGCTACAGAGGATATCATGAAAACGAGGGCAGTACCTTTCCATTAAAGAAGAGAAAGAAAACAGTGAATACGTTCAAAACTATTTTTTTATTTTTTAAACAAACTCTGTTTTAAACTTGCAGGAGGAGAGACAACTTGGTAAGTCTTTATAGGTTAAAATTTTAAGCATCACATGCCAATCAGCATTTTTCACCCTGTATTCAGAGAAACTTTTTTTTTTTTTTTTAAATATATACACTATTGTTTCATTTTAGCTACCAGTACTTGAAACCAAGTGTTAGTAGGTAAATGTAAGCAATCAGCTATATAAATTATTTTAAAATAAGATCAGTTTATACTCTGGATGGAAAACTAGGACCCGGAAGGTGCAATGCATTCCTGTCTCGACAAGTTTCAGTGCCCAGAAATAGCGCTCAGGCTAACTGCCTCTGCCCCTGCCGTATCCAGTCCCCGCAACGGAGCAAACAAAACACCTGGGCTGCTCTTTACCCTGGTAACCCTGCAGAGCCAACACGCTACCTCAGAGAAAAGTGGGGTCAAACACGTCTGGTTCCAAAGCAACAGTAAATTCCTGCAAGAACAAATTCTGTTCTCAGACATTTCTGTGAAACCCTACTGAACGCAAAGTATATTACTAACAACATAAAAAGATAAACGAAATATTCCAGTTACTTCAGCTTGCAAAGATGACATAAAACCTTTGAACACAAACCAAACATACATTTTACCTGAAAATTACTTAAACACTATGTGCAGTGTAACTTAGGTACAACTGAGACATGCTCAGAAAGGTCGGAGATCCTACCCTGAGGGAAAACCGTCTGAAAGGACCCCGGGAAGGCGTTATCACATTTGCATGCTCATGCCTAAGTAGCAGGATGTTCCGTAATTCAAAATAAAACCTGATGAGCAGGTGACTGTGCAAGGAGCCTCAAGTTCCATGATTTAAATAACACTTAAAGAAACTGCTTCCAAGTTTCCACCATGAAAGTTAAAACTCGATCTTTATCTTAAAAACTGGGCAGTACAAGCAGAAGAGAAGATCACTTGTCAAGTCTGTAGGAAACAGGAATTTACTCAAAATCTCTCTCTTCTTAGCTTCACTCAAAACCCACACCATTAGTTACAACAGGCTGGAGCTGGCATTTGCTACAGTCGGCAACTTCTGTAACTTTTAAAATCAGTGCCCTCCTACCAACCTTCAAATTGCGGATTTAACCCCTCATTACAGGAAACAGATTAGTCCTGACTTTTGCTGTCTCTATTTTCTGACGGTTAAAATACCAACATCTATGCCAGCCACCTGAGTCAGAAGCTGTTATTTCAAGACTTAAAAAAAAAAAAAAAAAAAAAAAAAAAGACAAAAAAGGTATTCTTTTTGCCACTAGCCTTTCACAGTAATTACTCAGAAAATGATAAAAATCAAAAGTACCACGCTCTGAAGGAAGAGTGGCAGGCCAAGCTTGCCAGCAGCAAAGGCTGACTACCCTTGAGAGAAGCCTTGAAACTGAGAAACAGCAGTTATTTGAAACAACATCCTTCTTTTGGCCAAGAAAATGGACATAAGACATTTTGCACCTGTTCTATAGAAAAATGTAATTTTCTGTGTGAAAAGACTGTTCCTATGGCACATTAGTTATACATTTTGAAGCACCACCATGAATTTTCTCCTTAACATTTCCTTAAAAAAAAGTCACAGCACTTTATGGAACAGAAAGAAAAAGAAAACAGCAAGCTAAAGAAATTTAACTTCTTGTGACCCTAAGTTTCTAGAGTTTTTCTACAGCCTTGGAAAGAATTATAATGACGAAGCTTTGCTTTAGGTTCCATATCACTTACTTGTGGATTGTCCTTGTGGTTTTTTTCACCACCAAAATGTCCATAAAGCACCAGAACAGAAAGAGAATCAAGCCTGATGAAATAATTTTCAAGTGATCTGCTTGGGAGTTTCCCCACACTTTCCTCTGAATTTTCATCTCTCAGGTGATTCATGGGCAAACCTATCCCTGGCTCGGCACAGAAACGTGAAAGGAAGAGACAGAGCTTTGGGAACATTTCAACTGAAAAAAATTCACAAACCCAAAATGAAAATATCTGATCAACTGTAGCAAATGAAATTATTTACATGAGATGATACAAGAGACAGCTACCACTTCTGTGCCTATGACCTCCCTTCCATTTGCAAGCACCATTTCTGCAAACCAGTTTACCATGAGTTATGATTCACAGTTGYGTAAATCACCGCCTCAGACAGATGAGTTCACGGACGAACCTCAGCTCACGACTCCAGGTGTTCTGGCGTTTTAGCAGAGAATCTGACTAACTGTCATGTGCTGAAGCCCAAACCTCACAAGGGCTCCTTCCCGTGCGACCCATTTACCACATCTTTTCTCTCTTTAGAAGTCAGCAACCTCACCTCCACCTCCTGCCACCGAAATGCTGTCGGCARCGTAGCAAGAGTAGCTCTTGCCAATATTTCAAACCCAGCTGTTTCAAATGGCTTGTAATGAGAAGTACACCACTAAGATGAGGAAAATACAAGAGTACGAAGCAGTGATGGTTGATACGCTTGATGTGATGGCAAGATACCCTAGCGAGGAAAATCTGCTCTCTGTAAGAAAGTCATCAGCAGGATAAYTTTACTAACATTTTGCACTGTCCTGAGAACAAAACATATTGATGTTAAATACAAAATGAATGCTTTTCAGAAGCATTCAGATAAAGGTATAAGCTTTTCTATGAGAAGTTACTAATATTTATGATACGTATTCTGTTTACAAGGCAAGTATAACCACAGGTAGGTTTATAATGCTATGATTTCTCTCAGAAGAAAAAAGGAATAAAGTTGATTGAATGAATCAGCCTCAACGTTCACTCTATCATACAAGGTAAGTGCTGCTGTTAATTTATGGCCTGTTAGCTATTCTGGGGCAACTGCTCATTTGCACGCAATAACTCCTTGTGAAGACAGTAGCTTGTTTCTCAGTGTTTGCGCAAGAAGATATTTCAGATTGTCTAACGCAGAATTTCTAATGTGAAAGTTGTTCATAAGTAACCAGAATGCTGCAAATTCCAACTCCAATTTGTCTCAGAGTAGCTTTTGTTTGTGCAGCTGCACCCTGAGCATCAGAAGGAGCAGAAATCACTGTTGAGCTATTTAGAGAACATTCATTTTCTCAAAGTTTCTGAACACTTCACAGTTTTGCTCAAAGATGACATACCTAATTCTTATGCATAAGTTGTTCTAGACTGTTAAGGAGCATATTATGAATATTCATAAATTCAAACTAATTTAGTAACAAAACCATGTAATTTGAAAAATACAAATCTTAAGACGACCACTTAACACAGTATTTTAATCAAAAACATGTTGCTTACTTTAGTTTTGTTAATTTACCATACAAGTTATATATAGTTAACTCATGATTTACATTTAATATATGAGTACTTAATCATTCAAGTAGAACAAGCTGACATGGAACAAAAATCAGGAAAACAGATACTGAAAGCTTAATACTTGCCTGGATTTYACTGAATCATTTTCAGATACAACAGTGCATATGCTCATCAGTGGAATTCATTCTCTATCCGTTCYAATAGTTCCTATCACATTAGACCTTTGCAAAACATCTGCTTAATAATGGTTTTCATTTAGTGCATGTTTTCTGCTATGTAAGTGTTGTCCTACCTAAACACCTAAAAACACTGGGTTCACAAATCAATGCATGAGTATTAACAGAAAACAGGATGGTACATGTGAAAAATTCCAGATTCCCATGTATAGTCAGTCATACAATGGAAAACCACCCACACCCTGAAGGATAACTGACTTCTACTTTTATTGTATGCCCTCATAATTAAGCTTTTAGTATGTTCTGTCTTTCCCTCATTTTTTCTTAGTTTCATCACAGTTCTTCATCTTTGTCTTAAAACCTCAGAAACTACCATGTGCTCCGATGTGTTTAGTGAGAGGGTGCACTGTCTTTACAATATGTTTGAGAAGCTCCAAGTCTATTGTTAAAAGTCCCTTAAATCTGTACATGTTGCGTACTGCTTACTGAACACCCTCACTCTCCTTTTATAATGAACATTCACTTTCATTCACCCTCTCTGGCATTATATGGACAAGCTGCAACATATTATCAAGATGCAAATTACTTAAGACAAATTCTTACCACACTTGTCTGTCCTTCAATGCACTGTATCCTCAATCTTGGAATAGTTAAGTCTGAGACTTTATAACTTTCCAGTCATTAAGAATTTATCAGACAAGCTTACATTTTTTGTTAATCTGTAGTTGTATTTAGTTCACTGATTGTTAATTTTTGTAATACCACTTAAAGCATTTTGCAGTGTTTGTGCACCTCTTTAATTAAAAAAAAAAAAGCCCTCAGTCATTTGTGTTAATTCACAAAATCAGTAATTACCACTATTAATCTCTCATTGAGACACAGCTAAAGGATACCTAGCATTTTTCTGAAGTCTGCAAGAACATTAACATCCACGGTTCAATTTTTCTCACTCATTTCACATGGAAATCAGAAACTGCCTTAACATAAATCATACCATATTTTAGGAAAAGAACACTCATATTTTACACACTAGAATATGTTATATTGGCAGAATTTTTTTCCTGGAGGCACCTTTCAGATATACCCAAGTTAGTTTACTCTCTTGAAACACCAGTGAAAAAAAAGCAGCTAATGAAAGTTACTTTGCAAGTTATAAATTACAGAAGGAAGAAAAAAAACTGCCAAAAATTGCAGGCCATCTCCTTACACGACTCCAACTGGTTTCTATGTAGAGATCCACAACTTTTGTAAAATTTTGACCTTTAAAAAAAGTTTTGGAGCAAAGGATAGAGTCGACAATTTGATGCCATCTTGTGGCTTTTCTAACTTAGCAAATTTAATTTCTGTTTTGTTCCTTTATAACTTTTTAAAGTAGTACAAGAACTTTACCCCCAAAAAATCTAAAAATTATTAGGTATCTCACATCCTTCTACCCAGAAATAGTACATGTAAAAAGGAACAGTTGATTCCAGAAGAAGTATTAGCAAGTGCTTGCACATAAAACGTAAAGCAGATTTCAGTATCATCCCTGAAGGAAGACTGATGATTCAACCAAAGTCTGTCCTATTCATAAAAATGAACATAGTAAAACTGCAGCACTTAGACCTCAAGTGAGAAAGAAAATGTATGTGGGTAGTAAGCTTGTAAAATGCATGCTTAAGAAGAACAGCCTTCAATTTACCTATTCAATTTAGGGGAGAAGAGGATGTAAAAATTCATTTAGTTACCAGCAACAATACTACCATTCTTTGAATGATGTAAAATATCAAAGCATCGAACATGCTGGTAAAGCTAGCGTAAAGAACTATGAGGAAATCTAGAACAACTGCATAGTTGAAAAGAACACCTTTTTTTCTTCTTTTTAAAGAAATTAAATCTCGTATATCTAAATTAGGTATCACAAAAAGTGAAAACAATGAGATGAACTTGAAAAACAGATAGGGATCTGACATCTGCTCTGGATGCCCTACTTTAAGCATGAGAGAAACATTTATCTATTTCATATAAATAGCTTGGATTCTGAAAACATAGGGCTTTGTTCTAAAAATTTTAAACCCTTAAAAGCTTCGAAAAGAATCTTCCAAAGAAGAACCAAGCTAAACAATGCAACAGAGTTGCTCTGACTCCACAGGCATCGTAACAGTTCTCAGGCTTCTATTCATATCAGGTTTAAGAATATTTTAAGTTTAAATAATGTTTCACACCATCATTTCATTTACACATGAAATTGGTATAGCTTATTTGCATACTTCTATGCACACAAATTTGCATAAGCAGTCCCCCAAGACAGATGTTTAAATATTAAATTGCATGCTTTTACTGCCTTTCTAAATTTAAATTATGCCATAAAATAAAATAGAATTTGATAACAGGATCTTAACTACTGTGCAAGAACTGCTAGTATCACAGTAATTTTAACTTCCATTGCTTGTAATATTAATAAAAAGGTCACTTCTATTTACCTTGTGTCAACTTTCTTATAATTTAGAAAATAGAGGGGGGAATTTAAGCAGAATTAAACTATTTTTACAGAATGAAATGAAATAAGGGAAAATTTTATCGTAGTTTAGCAAAGACTCTAGATACCAACTGCCAGAGAAAAGTAACACTACTGTTTCATTATTTCCGCCTTCAACAGCTAAAAACCTAGTATGGCCTAAGACAAAATGGATTAATAAAAGCTCTATACATATTTCAAAATAAAAAACTACTTATACTGAAGATTATAATCAAGTATAAATTGAAGAAGAGTACTTTGAAGAAAAGTAAATAAAAAAAAAAAGAGAGAATTTGAAGAAAACAGAAAATTGCCACTATTCAAATCCAGTTGCGAGATAGAAAACTGGATGCTCATCTTAACCATCTTGTCTGTCCTGCCTTCTTAAAAGGCAAGTGTCATTACAGGTGAGACTATGCTTTCAAACTACTGTTAAAGTTAGTACATATAACCTGCAAAATGACAAAAAGTTCTTGGACATGCTTGTTAGGAAGAGTTAATGAAGGCAACAATTACTGAGATGCCAAGAGACTTGAGATACTTAAAGCATTACCCCAAGCTAAGATTTCAAAGTGTTCTTGAACAGGCTTCAATGAAGGGTGCAAGAATTCCTCCCATCTTTATCCTCGCACAAAAGATCAGTACAGTGAAGACCTTCCTCTTGAAGTTACTTCAGTCGAGTAATTTCAACTCAAACTGTTGGTATCGGTATACTAATTTCAAGCAGARGAGGAAGGGTTGGTGACAAAAGCCAGAGTAAGTACTTCAGCATTTCCATTTTCTTCACAATAAACTGTTTTCATCAAGATCAAAAAAGCAGCTCATAATCATGAGATGAGAACTTTGACTAGTTTTTTTTGAATCAGACAAAGGCCTACCTATAGTGTACCTACCTAATTTTATTTAAATGATTCATTCCCTTGAAGAGTGTGAAAAGACAGAAGTAGATATCACTAAAACTATTTTTCACTTAGAATTCTTTTTCTTTGGGTTACTTTTTCTTTGGGTTAATTATCTGAGCAGGCTTCAAGAATATTACTTTGCAATCTGTAAGCTTTTTGACAAACTCGAGCAGTTTGAGAACAATAGGATTGTTTCATCTTTGGCAAGTCAGGGGCAAAGCTGCATATGCTACTGATGTTTTTTACACTAAAATCAGAATATGTCATAGCAATTCAATAGAACTGGAATGTGCATAAATGTGAATTTACTACAATCTGCTAATGTTTGAAAGTCTCTAACTTTCAACCTCACACATTCCTGTATCTGTAGTTTCAAGACCACCGGCTGCTGCAAGTATTAGCCACACACTCATATAAAGTGTTTTCACCAAAAACATCACAGAATACGGGACACTCACAATTTGCTTGCATAATAGCACTGCTAACATGTGAACATTAAACACATGCAGAAAAAGCACTGTTATTTTTATATCCTGATCATACTTTGGAAATGGTATTCAAGAGAATAGTTATATGTACATTAAAGTGAATGTTACTCAGTAGGAGCTATGGTAAGTTCCCATGTACACCTGCATCCAGTGAGCAGTAACTTTGCACAAGAAAAGGCTTAAAAGACTTCAAAAAGGTTTCTTTGTAACTTCTGGAAAGACTTGTGAAATACTTTGTGTGAGAATAACATTTTAAAAAGTCTTGCAAGTGCCTAAATAAATACAGACAGACCTTTAGCACATGTGAAAGTTTTCCCCAAAAATGCAAACAATTGATCAATTTTATGCAATGTTGCTCAAAGTCTCAATGCAACACAAAGTGCTAAGACTCTTGTCCTAGGTTCCCCACCATGATGCAGCTTTCTGCTCCTAAAACAGTGCTAGGCCACAGTAGAAGAAGTGAGACACAGGAAGCTATTAAAAACCTTAACTTTTTTCCTGATTACTTTTCCAACAAATTATCTAGCGCCACTTTTTCCAAGATATACTTCATCCTGGTATGATCTTCTCCTTTTTATTTGCTGAAAGGAATTAAGAGTTTTAGTATGATTCTTCTATATCTTACCAGCTTTAGCAATCACAGCTCACATTGACGTTAACCTGCATTATGGTTATACATTGCTTTATGTTACAAGAAACAATTATCATGGGTGGTCATGGCCAGAGAGATGGAGGCCATTTTCCAAGTAATCCCCTTGGGAGACTTTAAAAATCAGGAGAAAATCCTGAATTAGTATTCCTTGAGGAGCCAATGCACAAAGCAGCACAGGGGAGCGATGAGCTCTTGGATGGGTATTTTTGGCTGCAAGAATAGCTGCTGAGTTCAGAATCAACACGAGCCTTTTCGGGATCAAAAGCTTTAGTCGTGGCTATAGTAAATTGTGATAAACATGCCAAGAGATAAGACAGCTTGTATAATATTCATCCCTGCCATCATCCAACAGACTAAAACCACTTCTACTTTGAAAGTTGTCTCTCCACCTGGTGACCTGCCGGTGAATCCGTGCAAGACTCCAACGCGCAGGAGCAGCTCAAACCGGTGAGAGCCACACCTGGCCTTATCTGTTGATGCGTGCCCTGTTACCGACTGAGCTCATGAAACTGCTGCATGGCTACGGGCTGACTGTATTTGACTGGATAATGAGATAAGCCCAGATGCACATGAAATATAAAAGAAAGTAAGCCACGTAGCTCTGGGCGTGGACTTGGCCCCGCTGTCAGGTGGCCTGTGGAAGGACAACCCACCCATCAGTGGGGACGCCCTGAGGCCAACTGCCAGGGAGGACGGGAATCATCCCGGCGCAGCTCGAGCATGGTGAGAACAACCCGGGGAAAACTATACTGCAGGGGTGGCCCAGGGGGGACAAGGGGAGGGCGAGAGTGGTCACTGTACCGTGCACCTGTGGTTTGACTGTAGAGCTCT